>NC_090446.1:1451554838-1451858838 GCF_031143425.1 Pleurodeles waltl | reverse complement strand
AACAGATCATATATTTTATCATTCTTATTTTTTTTCTTCTTGGTGATGTCTCTAAAAGAGGCAGGGGTCCCTAAAAGAGGCAGGGGCACCACCAATCCTTTTAAGGTTGAGCGTAAGCGTACAACCTCTTGTATACTTCTAAGTATACTTCTTCTGTGAGCTTTCAGCTATTTCATTTTTTAGTTTCGGTGTCATTTAAAAATCCTTACTTGCTAGTGGTCAGTCAATCCTCTTTGTCCCTTCTTCTTCTTCTTGGGGGCATGGACCAACTACTGTGTAATTATGCTTTGTCCTGTTTATCTGGTCTGTAGGGGACTTTTTTTTTTTACTTTGTTTCCTGCTCCTGTCCAGGGAAGCTTCCCTTTTCATTTGCAGAGCATTCCTCCTCTGAGCTTAGCTGTAAACAAGGCCCTAACTCAGGCTGTTATCTTGGTCACATTTGGTCTTTGTGGGCTCTCTGCACCCTCTCTCAGCTGCTGGGCTCCCGCCATTCCTCGGCTTGGATTTTCTTTACCAAGTGTGCCTGCCTATGTGCTGAGAGCAAGGGCGGATCACTTGTAATTGCTTATAACCTAGGCACCAAGCTCTACCAGGGCTCCACAATCCTTAGAGACAGTGCCCACTTCCACTCCATTATTGGATCCCACTCGCAGCTCCATCAGTGAACTTCAGTTCACACACTCCAAGCCCTCAGCCGTGCCAGTGCCAGGAACCACAAACATGCTGTCTGCCAGAGCACCTATATTCTAGCAGTTGGTACACTCTGCTGCTCCGGTACTGGGACCTCAGGCACAGCCCCATCAATGCACCACAGTCCACATACTGCAAGCCCTCAGCTGTGTCAGTGTCAGGAACACCACAAACGCTGTTTGCCAGAGCACCTCAGTTCTTGCAGTCAGTACACTCTGCTGCTCCAGTACTGTGACTTGGACGCAGCTCCTTCAGTACACCTTCAGTTCACACACTCCAAGCCCTCAGCCCTGCTAGTGTCAGAAACCCCACACACTCTGTCTGCTAGAGCACCTCACTTCTTGCAGTCAGTACACTCTGCTGCTCCAGTACTGAGACCACATCGTACGCAGCTCCATCAGTGCACCTCAGTTCACACACTCCAAGCCCTCAGCTGTGCCAGTGGCAGGAACCCCACACACGCCGTCTGCCAGATCACCTCAGTTCTTGCAGTCAGTACGCTCTGCTGCTCCAGTACTGGGACCACCTCAGGTGCAGCTCCATCAGTGCACCTCAGTTCACACACTCCAAGCCCTCGACTGTTGCAGTGCCAGGAACCCCACACACGCCGTCTGGCAGAGCACCTCAGTTCTTGCAGTCAGTACGCTCTGCTGCTCCAGTACTGGGACCACCTCAGGTGCAGCTCCATCAGTGCACCTCAGTTCACACACTCCAAGCCCTCGACTGTTGGAGTGCCAGGAACCCCACACACGCCGTCTGGCAGAGCACCTCAGTTCTTGTAGTCAGTACACTCTGCTGCTCCAGTACTGGGACCACCTCGGATGCAGCTCCATCAGTGCACCTCAGTGCACACACTTCAAGCCCTCAGCTGTGCCAATGCCAGGAACCACATACACGCTGTTTGCCAGAGCACCTCAGTTTTTGCAGTCAGTAAACTCTGATGCTCCAGTGCTGGGACCATCTCGGGCGCAGCTCCATCAGTGCACCTCAGTTTACACACTCCAAGCCCTCATCTGTGCCCATGCTAGAACCTCACACATGCTGTCTGTCAGAGCTGCTCAGTTTCTGAGCTTAGCAGTAAACAAGGCTATACATCAGGCTGTTATCTTGATCACATTTGGTCTGCCTGCCAGTGGACCCTGGTGCTGAGAGCAAGGGAGGATGGTTTTGCTTATGTCCTGGCCACCCAGGGCTTCCTACATCAGGATCTTCAAAAAAATTAGCAGTGTTATATGCACACTACAAAATTGTTTTCTTGAACTTTGGTATAAACTGTGAATGCTTGAAATTTCCTGCTTTCTTAGTCAGATGTGCCTGACCTTTCCTAATTAAGTAATTCAGTGGCATTGTAAATTAACCTGCCACTTCTACTTTTGTCCCAAGAAGCATACAGAACCATTCCCCATCCAGAAGCCCCGCACCAGATGTAACCTGATGTCACCTAGGAAACCTTTGTATGGCGACCCTGCTCTTTCAGCACTGTTACCCACATGCAGCTCAGCCAAAGCACCTCCTCCTTAGCACTTAGTGCCCGCTGCTTTTCCAGTGCTGGGACCCCTCACCCAGCTCTACCAGGGCTCCGCAATCCTTAGACTCAGTGCCTAATTCTGCTCCATACTGGGATCCCACTCGCAGCTCCATCAGTGTACCTCAGTTCACACACTCCAAGCCCTTAGCTGTGCCAGTGCCAGAACCCACATGCTGTCTGCCAGAGCACCTCAGTTCTTACAGTCAGTACACTCTTCTGCTCCAGTACTGGGACCTCAGGCGCAGTTCCATCAGTGCACCTCAGTTCACACACTCCAAGCCCCACAGCCGTGCTAGAACCCCACACATGCTGTTTGCCAGAGCATCTCAGCTCTTACAGTCAGTACACACTGCTGTTCCAGTACTGGGACCATGGGTGCAGCTCCATCAAGGCACCTCAGTTCACACAATCCCCTCATCTGTGCCAGTGCCAGAACCCACCTGCTGTCTGCCAGAGCACCTCAGTTCTGACAGTCAGTACACTCTGCTTTTCCAGGACTGGGACCTTGGGCACAGCTCCATTAGTGGCATAGTCCCCATGCCAGAACCCCACATACACTGTCTGCCGACAGCACCTCAGTTCTTTCAGTCAGTAAACACTGCTGTTCCTGTACTGGGACCTCAGCACAGCTCAATCAGTGCACCTCAGTTCACACACTCCAAGCCCCCCAGCCGTGCCAGTGCCAGAACCCCACACACGCCGTCTGCAATAGCACCTCAGTTCTTACAGTCATTCCATACTGCTGTTCCTGTTCTGGGGCCTCAGGTGCCGTTCATCAGTGGACCTCAGTTCACACACTCCAAGCCCCACAGTTGTGCCCATGCCAGAACCCCACACATGCCGTAAGCCAGAGCACCTCAGTTCACACACTCCAAGCCCCTCAGTTGTGCCCATGCCAGAACCCCACACACGCTGTAAGCCAGAGCACCTCAGTTCTTACAGTCAGTACACACAGCTGTTCCAGTACTAGGCTTCGTCAGTGCACCTCAGTTCACACACTCCAAGCCCTTTGCTGTACCCGTGCCAGAACCCAACATACACCTCAGTTCACTCTGCTGTTCCAGTACTAGGACCTCATGCACAGCTCCATCAGTGCACCTCAATTGTATCCAGCGAGGTCAATTCCTTTCCTATGCTGGGACCCCACTCACATACAATTCCATAACAGCAGCTCAATTCTAATATTCCACTGCCAGCCAATACTGCACCCAAAAGAGCAAATCACAGCTCAGTCAGAGCACCTCAAGTCCAACATCCAATGCCACTGTTGATGGGAACCACCGCAGCTCTGCCAGAATCCATCAATTCTAACATGCAGTGCACATTTCTTCCCAGTACTAAGGCTCACACATACGCCCTTCAGGACTCCTCGCTTCTGTGATTCAGAAGCAATGCCTTCCTGTTCACAGCATAAGCTGCCCTGTACTTTCTGCTTGTGCCCTAGCGCTGGGGTCCTTTGGGTAGCCACGTGCTCTACAAATCCCAAAACTAAATTAAACCTCTAGGCTAACACTCGGCAACACTGGCACACCAATACTAGGTTCCACACATAGCTCCATTAACATACCTGACTTCTGACCTTGTGAGCCCGTTACTATCCAAGTACTACAGCCAGCATACAACTCTGTCAGTGCACCTCAATCGTAACCTGCAGAACCCCATTAATCCAATACAAGGAATTACACAGTGCTCCATTTCTCATTCCTCACCTGCTGCCTTTTTGTTATTCCAGCATCAGGCCAGGACACAGCTCTGTCTATACCCCCAATGCTGCTCTGAAGCTCCCCAATATTGATGTATTGAGGTTCACATACAACTCTGCTAATACACCACCTGCTGTTCCGCAATGTCCCGTGCTGTTCCACAGTCTGACTTCTGTTTGAGAACGTGGGGGAGCCTATTAAATCTATTCTTAGGTGCCATCTTTATTTTGGAGGGTCTGTTTTATCTATCTCACTCCATTCTTTCCTTTACTCTGTTTACTCTCAATGTTTTCTTTCTCCCGCACTTTTCTCTTTCCAGCTCTTAAAAATCCACATGTTAACAGTTTTGCTCTTTCTTTCAACTGTTTATTTCTACTCCTCCCCCTTTTTTATTTACCTCTTCTTCTTGCTACCTCCTTGTTCAAACTCACAAACACTTGGGTGGTCATTACAACCCTGGCGGTCGGTGTTAAAGCGGCGGTAAGACCGCCAACAGGCCGGCGGTAAAAATTTTGCAATTACGACCGTGGCGGAAACCGCCAACAAAGACAGCCACTTTAACACTCCGACCGCCACAGCGGTACAAACGAACAGCGTGGCGGTCATCGCCAACAGACAGGCAGGAGACAAAGTACCACCCACAGTATCACAACCTACCAATCCGCCAACTTTTCCGGGGCGTATTCACCGTGGATAAAAACACGGCGGAAATAGGATTCTGAAGGGAAAACGCTCACCTCTACACACCCCACGAGGAACGAGGACACCATGGATCCGGAACTCCAAATTCTCCCTGCGATAGTCTTCCTGCTACTCTACCAGGAGCACAAACGCCAGCAGCGAAGACCACGGTGAGTACTGCACCTACGACACAGGGGACGGAAAAAACAGTGATACACACACGCAACACCCCCACCCTCACCCACTACAACACACACACACTAATACATATTGATACATCACAGTTACACTCCCCAATCCCCCCGGAAGAATGCAAAGACAAAAGAAAATGAGTGTAACCATTGTAATATATTAAAAGCAAGTAGACAAAATTATATATATACACCATTAACAAAATATACACCAAGCTTAGTAGTCCAGGTAGTGCTCCAATTAAGTCAGTGGAACACTGGGCCCACACGGTATGGGCGAGGCCCACACAAGATCCCCGACCATGACAGAGAGAACACTGCAGGGGCATCAGAGAGCAATAAAACAGGCACCTCAGGGGGAGGTAAAGGGGGGGGCACCTCAGCCGGTTGAGTGCACGACGCCAAATCCACGAGGGGGCCACATGCCCACTGTTCAATCCTGGGGAGTGCAAAGCCATAGTCTCTCAAGTCTATACAGTGGGTGGGTTGCCCACTGTTCAATCCTGGGGAGTGCAAAGCCACAGTCTCTCAAGTCTATACAGTGGGTGGGTTGCCCACTGTTCAATCCTGGGGAGTGCAAGGCCACAGTCTCTCAAGTCTCTACAGTGGGTGGGTTGCCCACTGTTACATCCTGGGGAGTGCAAAGTCAGAGTGCTTCATCCTGCTAAGGACAGAGGTAGTGGATGGATCTCTCCACTGGTTCTGGAGGGGGCATGGTGCCCAGAGTGCTTCATCCTGCTAAGGACAGAATGCTCCTTTGCAGTAACTCAGCTGCTGGGAGTCCTTCATGGCCCAGCGGGGCTTGTGCTGGCGGTCCTCTCTGGCCCAGCGGGGCTTCTGATGGTGGTCCTCTCTGGCCCAGCGGGGCTTGTGCTGGCGGTCCTCTCTAGCCCAGCGGGGCTTGTGCTGGTGGTCCTTCATGGCTCGGCGGGGCTTGTGCTGGCGGTCCTTCATGGCCCAGCGGGGCTTGTGCTGGCGGTCCTATCCGGCCCAGTGGAGATGATGGCGGTGGCCTCCTGGGCAGCTGGGCCTGTGGCGGTGGCCTCCTGGGCAGCAGGGCTGGTGGAGGTGGCCTCCTGGGCAGCTGGGCTGGTGGCGGTGGCCTCCTGGGCAGCAGGGCTGGTGCTGGCAGTGGCCTCCTGGGCAGCTGGGCTGGTGGTGGTGGCCTCCTGGGCAGCTGGGCTGGTGGCAGTGGCCTCCTGGGCAGCAGGGCTGGTGCTGGCGTTGGCCTCCTTGGCAGCAGGGCTGGTGCTGCCGGTGGCCTCCTGGGCAGCTGGGCTGGTGGTGGTGGCCTCCTGGGCAGCAGGGCTGGTGCTGGCGGTGGCCTCCTGGGCAGCAGGGCTGGTGGCGGTGGGATGCTGGGCAGCGGGGATGATGGCGGTCTTCTCTGCTGTGCTGCTCTTCCCAGACTTGCTGAGTTTCTTGTGCCCCTTCCCCACCTTGGAAGGTGTCGCAGCTGACTCCACACTCCCACCTATACCCCTGGGAGCGGCTTTGGTGGCTGGAGTCTTCCCCCTCTCCCGCCGGGCACTGGCCAACTTCTGATGCTTGACAGGTGGGGGACTGTCTGTGCTGTGGCTCTGTGCCACACTGACTGACCTGGTGGCTGTTGCACTCCAGATTCCGGTGACTACAGGCACAACTGGTCCCGGAGATGTTGTGGCTGAGGTGCTAGTTCGGGACCTAGGAGACGGACGGGGTGGGGGAGGTGTGGGAAAGAGGTCAAGGTTGGACAGGAAAAGTTTTTGGGAGACACTGGGACGGGTAGCTGGAGGGGGTTTGGGAGTGGAGGAAGAGGTTGTGGTTGTAGGAGGTGTTCGTTTGCTGACTTTGGGTGAAGGTGCATGTGCTGGAGGCTGTCGTGAGGTGGATGGCTGTTGGGTGGGTGTGTGCCTGCGTTTGTGTATCTTGGGAGGGGGTGTCACAGACACACTGGACGAGGACACAGGGGACGTGTGAATGGTAGAGGGGGTGGTGATTGCATGTGAGCGGGGTGTGGTGGTGGGTGTGCTGGTGATGGACGTAGTGGCTGTAGAGGTAGTGCATGCAGGTGTGAGTGTAGACGAGACTGGGAGGGAGGAGGGAGACGAGGAGGAGGGGGACACAGTGGAGGCAGTGGATGTTGGTGTGTCTGCATGTGTGTGATGCTTGCGTGAGTGCCTGTGGGATGTGTGGTGCTTATGTTTGCCTGAGCTTCCCTTGTGTGTTGACGTGTGTGCATGCTGGTCGAGAGGTGTGCTTGGGATAGGCTGGGGTACAGGGGATTGGGTCTGGGTGGAGGAAGTTGGAGGGGGAGGCTAGACACAGGGACAATGGCTGCCATCAGTGCTGAGGCCAGAGTCTGAAAAGCTCGGTGAAGGGCCGCCTGACCAGAATGAATGCCCTCCAGGAATGCATTTGTTTGTTGCAACTGCCTTTCTACACCCTGAAAGGCATTCAAAATGGTAGACTGCCCAACAGTGAGGGACCTGAGGAGGTCAATGGCCTCCTCACTGAGGGCAGCAGGGGTGACTGGGGCAGGGCCTGAGGTGCCTGGGGTGAAGGTGATGCCCACTCTCCCGGGTGAGCAGGCACGGTTTCAAAGGCTGAGGGGCTGCTGGGAGGGCGGTGCTGGTAGGGGGGGTGGCGGCTGTACCTGTAGATGGGGGGCACAGATGTTGCCGCCACCACAAGGGAGCTCCCATCAGAGGACGAGTCCGTGTCACTGGTCTCAGCTCCTGTCCCCGCCGTGGAGCTCCCCTCGCCCTCCGTCCCACTGGTTAAGTCCGAGTCCGTAGTGTGGCCCTCCATAGCCATGTGGGAAGCAGACCCCTCGTGCTCCGGTGCCACTGCTCCTCCGCCTGATGATGCTAATGCACACAAGAACAGGGAGACCACAAAAAGGGGGGGGACGACAGAAGAAAGACATGTTGAATGCATGCATTACCACAACAGTTGGCGGACACGACAGACACAGAAGCCCCCTGCACTACGCCGCGCTCTTGGGCTCCACTGTTCAATTCCTGGGAAATGGCCTACTATGCTATGGACGACATCTGCACACATGGATGACACAGGGGCATAACTAGGTGTACTTGGCACTCTACAGAGGTGCGGTGGGGTGCCACATGGTCTGCCTTACGGAGGGATCTTGCCTACAGAACTCTCCCTGGCCTAGGGAAGCCCACAGCCCACCTCCCCCACCCAGAACCCTCCACTGCACGCAAAATCAGCAGAATGAGAGTGAACTCACCCCCTTGTGGCTGCTGTGATGCCCTCAAGCGCCCATCCAACTCCGGGTACACCACCGCCAGGATCCTGAACATCAGGGGGGTATTGGTGCGACGGGCACCCCCCCCTTTTCCAGCAGTGGGTGCTCCGTCTGTGGTAGACCCCCAGGGTCCGGACGTCCTTGGCGATGGCACGCCAAATATATTTTTTCTGGTGGGCGCTGACCTACATGAATTGTACAGGGGGAAGAGAAACGTATTACCAAATGCACCGTCAAAGTGATTGGCCCCCATCCCTACCCTTGCCATGTGGCATATGCACTCACCGTCGTTTCATGCATGCCGCACTCTCCCCCCTTCCTTCTTACATCCACCCCTCTCCACACAAGCATAGCCCATACAGCATGCTCCCAGTGTACTTTCCTGTTTGTCTGGAGGCCCTTTCCCCAGACACTGGAGCCATTGTCTCTTCCAGACCGAGGTCATAGCAGCACTTGCAGTGTAGGTCCTCTCCTGTGATTGAACAGATAGAAAATGGCAGTCATGTCCGCAGCTGTGCGTACCGTCACCGCCGGCGTACATCGTCATTGGCTCCTGGGACCCATAGGGTCCAATGTTAACCAATGCAGCATTGCGCCGCGGTCTTCGACCGCCTACCGCGACAGAGTACAACGCCAGCGCAGTTACCTCACATCCCATAGTCCCACTTTACAGGTCAGGCAGCCGCCATTTCAGGGGCCCACATGGCTTCATTTTCAACTGCATGACACATACCTAGGTCTAGACTCAACACACAAACAGGCCACTTTTTAGATTATGATTGGTTTTCTGTGTAAGCTGTGGGTACGTACCTCTGAGTTGATTGACTCTGTGCTCGCTGTTGTCCTTCATAGGCACCGTCCGCTGGGACATGTGAGGAGATGGCGGCATCCTCCGGTGTACCAACCGTTGGTGGACCTGTCGACAATGGAGGAAAGACATGTGATAATCACATACAGGCTTGACCGTGCCACAATCCAGGAACTGTGTACCCAGTTAGAGCCAGACCTGATATCAACTATCCGCCATGCCACAGGAATCCCCCTCAAGTGCAGGTGCTGTCAGTACTCCATTTCCTTGCAAGTGGGTCATTTCAGACAACAGTGGCCATAGCATCAGGGATGTCCCAGCCCTTGTTTTCCAACATGTTGTCCAGAGTGTTGTCTGCCCTGCTGAAACACATGCGGAGCTACATCGTTTTCCCTCAGGTGGAGGATTTGCCTACAGTGAAAGGTGATTTCTATGCCTTGGGACATATCCCCAACATCATAGGTGCCAATGATGGGACACATGTGGCTTTGGTACCACCCCACAGGAGTGAACAGGTGTACAGAAACCAGAAGAGTTATCATTCGATGAATGTACAGATGGTATGTTTGGCCGACCAGTACATTTCCCATGTGAATGCCAAGTTCCCTGGCTCAGTGCATGACGCCTACATCCTGCAGAATAGCAGCATCCCTTATGTGATGGGTCAACTCCAGAGGCACAGTGTGTGGCTATTAGGTGAGCACCTGTAAGCTAGTCAGTGGGAATGGTTGTCTGTGTCTGGGGATATCCCTCCAGGTTAGTGTGTGTCTAACAGTTGTCCCTCGCCATTTGCAGGTGACTCTAGTTACCCCAACCTGTCATGGCTACTGACCCCAGTGAGGAAACCCAGGACAAGGGCAGAGGAACGCTACAATGAGGCCCATGGGCGAACTAGGAGGGTGATCGAGCGGACTTTCGGCCTCCTGAAGGCCCGGTTCAGGTGCCTCCATATGACAGGTGGATCCCTATTCTACTCACCAAAGAAGGTGTGCCAGATCATTGTGGCCTGCTGTATGCTTCACAACTTGGCTCTGCGACGACAGGTGCCTTTTCTGCAGGAGGATGGTCCAGATGGCGGTGTTGTTGCAGCTGTGGAGCCTGTGGACAGTGAAGACGAGGAAGCAGAGGAAGAAGACATGGACAACAGGGACTCAGTGATCCAGCAATATTTCCAGTGAAACACAGGTAAGAATACAAACCTGCCTACTACATGTCCTTAAACACTACTACCTCTATACTCTCTGTCGTTTTCACCCAGTGTATGGTCACTGAGTTGTCACTTTCCCTTACGATGTGACAGATCTGGGTCCCACAGTGTGACATCTGCTTTGATTCCTCATGGACTAGAGCTGTGTGACATAGGTATGTTGACATTACAAGTGAAAGAGCTTTTTGCCACAGTAATTGCTAATACAGTATTCCGAAATCACAGACTGACTCCAGATTGTTTTGTGCTTTAAGGGTGTTTATTTTAGTGCTCAAAATTGGAGGGGGTAGCAAAATGGTGAGGGGTGATGGCGGAGGAATGTCCATGGCAGAGTCCAGTCTATTAGTCTCACAGGTGCATTGCCCAAATGGGCATAGGAAGTGGAGCTGGGGCAGTTTAAGGATGGACAGGGTGACAAAGTGGGACAGTAGGATGACAATCAGGGTGGTCTCATTTCTTGGCGGGGGTCTTGGCATCGTTCTCTGTCTTGTTCCTGGATCTCAGGGACTGTTTGCAAGGTGGTTCTCCCTCTGCAGGTGGTGGGGTGCTGGTGTGGTGGTCCTGTGGCGGTGCCTCCTGTCTACTAGCGTCGGCGGAGGTGGTGGGCAGTTCATCGTCCAGGCTAGTGTCAGGGGCCCCTTGTAGTGCCACAGTATCCCTCCTGGTGTTGAGTGCTTCCTTCAGCACCCCTACGATGGTGCCCAGGGTGGAATTGATGGTTCTGAGTTCCTCCCTGAAGCCCATATACTGTTCCTCCTGCAGGCGCTGGGTCTCCTGAAACTTGGCCAGTACCGTTGCCATTGTCTCCTGGGAGTGGTGGTAGGCTCCCATGATGGAGGAGAGGGCCTCGTGGAGAGTGGGTTCCCTGGGCCTGTCCGCCCCTTGTCGCACAGCAGCCCTCCCAGTTCCCCTGTGGTCCTGGACCTCCGTCCCCTGGACCGTGTGCCCACTACCACTGCCCCCAGGTCCCTGTTGTTGTTGGGGTGGTGGGTTAGCCTGGGTTCCCTGTGGTGGTGGACACACTGCTGATTGACGTGTCCTGGGGACGTAGGTATGGGCCCGCTGGGTGGGTGCTGTGCTGGTGTTTTTCAGAGGGGGGAAGCTCTGTGGTGGCCTGTGACTGGGTGTGGGGAACCGACTGTCCCGAGGTCCCCGATGGGCCGGGCTGGTCATCTAGATCCAGTTGGACAGAGGTGCTGTCATCACTGTGGGCCTCTTCTGTTGGTGGTGTGGACATGTGTGGACCCTCCTGTCCGGTGACGTTGGGTAGGGGTCCTGCAGGGGTATAAAAGGATGTTTATTACATCTGTGTGTGGCATGGTGTGCAACGGGTGGGTGACCGTGTACCCCAGTGCTTTCATTCCTGTGTGGGACCTTGTGTGATGATGGTTCAGGGGGGTGTATGGGTATGTGCAGTGGCCATGCTTTAGTGATGTGTGTCCATGCGTTGTTGTTGCATGCAGGGCTTGAAGTTGGGATGGGTGGGTTGTGATGTTGGGACATTTGTGAGGAGTTAGAGTGATGGTGGTTAGGGTGAGGGTGGGGGTAGGTGCTGACATGCAGGTAGGGTGGGGGATGTAATAGTTAAGATTTGACTTACCAGAGTCCATTCCTCCACCTACTCCTGCGAGGCCCTCAGGATCTCAAATCGCCAAGACCTGTTCCTCCCATGTTGTTAGTTGTGGGGGTCTGCCCCCAGTCCGCTGAACCGCCAGGTGGTGTCTTGAGACCACGGAACACACCTTCCCCCGTAGGTAGTTACAACTCTTCCTGATGTCCTCCCGATTTCTTGGGTGCTGTCCCACTGCGTTGACCCTGTCCACTATTCTACGCCATAGCTCCATCTTCCTTGCAATTGAGGTGTGCTGCACCTGTGCTCCGAATAGCTGTGGCTCTACCCGGATGATTTCCTCCACCATGACCCTGAGCTCCTCCTCCGAGAACCTGGGGTATCTTTGCCGTGCCATGGTGTGGTGTAGGTGATGTGTGGGGTGGTGTGTGGGGTGATAAGTGTGCTGATATGTAGTGGTGTGTAGTGTGAGGTGCGTGGAAGTTATGTGGGTGATGGTGTTGGGTGCCTCTGGATGCTAGTATGGTGGTGTCTCTCTCTGGCCTTCGTTCGTGAATTTTGGTCGTAGGGGTTTGTGGTTGATGTGGGTGTGTGTTATATATTGTTTTGGGTGTTTGTGAGTGGTGTGTGTATGTGTATCAGGTGTGTGTATTTTGAATTGTCCAATGTGGCTGGGTTTTGTAAATGTGTGTGTATTTTGAGAGCGCCCATGTGTACCGCCAATGGAATACCGCGGTTGAAAGACCGCTGCGTCGATTCGTGTGTCTTGATAGTGTGGGCGTATTTCTGTTGGCGTGACGGTGGAGGTTTTGTTTTCACCAGTTTATCACTGACCTTTGGTGTGGCGGACTTGTGTAGCTGTCTGAATTTTGGTGGATTCCGTGCTGTGGGTCATAATAGCTGTGGTGGTTTCCCGCAGCCACGGCGGTGTGTTGGCGGTCTTCTGCACGGCAGTAAGCGGCTTTTACCGCCAGGGTTGTAATGACCACCTTGGTTCTTTCTTTCCTTGTTTTGTTCCTGGCTTTTTCCTTCAGCTGGCCTTCATTCTTTCACTATTTTTTTCTCTTCCCGTCATTCTTTCTTTGTTTTTTTTATTTGCTCTTTCCTATGATTCCATATGCGTCCTTTCACTTTTTTTTAGATCTTTCTTTCTTCCTTTCTTTGGTCTTTATTTATCTATATCTGTCAATTCACATTTTCCTATAAATCCCTCTTTTTCCCATCTGTATGTGGAAGCACAAGTTACTTGTCGGGACCCGAAGTGTCAAAATGGTTTACCCATTCTGTGCCCTTTGCTCATGTGTCAGTACATATGCCTTGGTTCTTTCACTGCTTGTTTCTCTCACCATCTTTTTTTTTCCTCTAATGTTCATTTTTCTCTTTCTTTTCACACTGCTTTTATTATTTTCTTTCTTTTTTTCTTTTTATCTTTCGTTCAGTAGCTTCCTTCCCTTTTTTATTTTGTCTCACACGGTTGCTCTATTAATTCTCTTAGTTGTGTTTTCATTTTCTCATTCTTTCTTTCCCTTTTTCTTTTATTTTTTTTGTGACCCCTTCTCTTTTTTCCTTTTGTCTGTTGTATTCCTTTTGCTTCTGTTTTTCTGCCCCATCTGCTTTCTCTCCTGAGGCCTAGTTATGAATGGAGCAACAGGTGCAGTGGCACTGGGGCTCAGAGACCTACGGACCTCACTCAACTCTAATTACTGCTGTATTTTCCTACCAAAATTGCAGTCTACCATTTTCCTTTCTTACTCCCGGGCGCATTACACCATTACTTCCCCACTTGTACTCTCCATCTTTACTCCCAACTCCCTCTTTCCTTTTACCCTCTAATCCTTTCCAAATTATATTTTTGTTATGATTATTTAAGCATTGCACTCTAATGCCAAAAGTCTATTTCTGATAAAGGTTTATATGACAATTGTATGTGTTTTAAGATAGGGGAAAAGGTTAATGGGAGTGTTTTAGTTAAATGCCAGGCCACTGGAATTATATAGCAGGAAAAGACAAAATTATAAGGCAGGGTTATGAATTTACAATGGCAATAGCTCTAACCCAAGAAAATGTGAGACCTATTGCATTGCAAATGCATGTTTAATGTTGTGGAAACATGCAAAAAGTACAGCATTGTTAAAAAAAAAAAACATTAGGTCTCCTGGGTCACTGAGTCCATCACTCCAGGAGGGCTCAAATTATATTTTCTAAAGCTCTCCGAGCTGGGTCTGTATGCTCTTCTGCTTGAGTCTAGGGACCCCTTGTGGTTGGTCCTATGGCTACATTTTGTGGCCTGAAAAACATTAACAGAAAGACTCAAAGGCATGTTACTATTTTTGTAAAAAGGCTTTATTGTAAACATTGTATGACAATCACTTTTATTAAACATTGTGTGTGAATTTGTAAAATATACATTTGGTTATGGTTCTTGGTGACTTTTTGACAAAGACAAGAAGTATGCTTTATATTTGCTGCTATACTAATCCCTTGATAAAGCCAATAGGTCCACTTACTTAAAATGGCACCCATTGTATTGTTGCATCATATAGCTAACGGGGTTTGGGCACAAGTCCTAGCTGAATTCCGTCACTGAGAAGTATTGGATGCCTGTGGGTTGTTGGGTACTGGTCCCGGCTACATGACAGGCCCTGCACTCATTTCCATGCTACACATGGCCTAAGCTGTGCACAGTGGAAGGTAGGGTGGCCAGGGAGGGCTAGGAGGGAGGTGGGGTAGTTGGCACAGGGCCCGGCCACAGTGACAATATCTTGACCCCTAGACTAACCATAGATCGCGCTAACGGTATGCACTGCTAATTATGTCACATATTACTTATGACATGTTCTTTGACATCACATAAAACCACTACAACATCAGAAATTACATCACAGATGACAACTGTGCATGGGGGAGTGAGGCTTATAGTTACATTGGGACACAAGTTATACGTTTTAACTAACATTTTCACCCAACCATAATGTCCCTTTAACCATTTTTGTTTAACATAAGGTAAGATATTAGTACAATTCCTAACTATAAAATAATTTTAACCTTTGTTTTTGTCGAGGGTGGTGTGTGTTAGGCGGTGGAGTGGCAATCACATGCAAAGAATTCACATTGGTTCCTTATCAAAACTGCATCCTTGAAGAATTCCTTATCAATACTGTATCCTTGAAGATGCTCCACACCCTTTATGTAAATATTGCCACCCAATAGCACTAAAAAACAGATTACACATCATATGTCACCCTGGGGGAAATAATAACCTACATTTGGAAGAACTTATTGATTTCATGACAACCAAATTACTTTTCTCATTCACCCGTATCTTACTAACCTCCCGTGGAATGTCAGCTATTACATTCCTTTCCCAAATAAAATCATTCCTTTTTTGCCTAGGGAATAAAACTGTCCTTCACAGCAACTTTTCCACAAACGTCAAAGTCTGTAACCTCCACCTGGTTATTTTTAAAGGACACCATCTTGATACCTCGTCCTCGAAGTGCTCACAGAGAGATAACAACTGTTCTCACCTTAGAGACAATTCATCAAAAATAGCTAGACTCAGTGGTAACCTCTGTTCCTGTTGTCAAATGCCCCACCATTGACTTCTCTGCTGTATTTCAGATTCATGAAAAGTTAATTGAATTTTTCAATATTCTTTTGATCCTATGGCAGATGAGTGGAGATTGAGTCTAGAGTCTTTTGCCTCAGATTTAGTTCAGAAACAGGGCCCTGGAAGACAGGCCCCCAGGTTGCTAGCTTCAATTCCTTTTGGCTTAAGTATGTAGACCACACGGCTTTCAGCTATCTTGAAGAGCTTTTGCAACTGCCTACAATGTGTGACTATTGGTACTGCCTCGATACAGCAGAAAAAGAGCGGATAATACAAGTGCTCAAGGAGAATTGTGTTCCTCTTAAGAGGTATGATCTTAAACTTTACTCATTCTGAACACTCTTTAGGTGATTTATTGTCTTACCCCTTATCTTTTCTCAAGCCAGGGTCACCTCTTTTCTTTCCTCAAGTTCTTAGTCTGCTGCAGGATCACAGCCCTGGAGTGATCAATAATTCCTCCTCGGAACTTTCATCTGTCTTTGTAGTTTAATGTGTAATGATGTAGGCTGGTGACATGGCTTCCCTACTTCATTATAATGCACACTTGTTGCTGCTGAGAGCTCACGTTTGAAAGAGACGATGCCCGTATTATCTACCTCCTTTGTTTTAATGATCCTCAGATTTTATCTTTCTGAAAATCTACCCATTATAAAGGATTGTTCAATGATTCCATAGAAAGCCTTATCTTCCACTGGCTTGTTTTGCACACAGGAAGGCTGGTCTGAGATGCCAGAAGCTCACTATCAGGGACTAGAAATTGTCGTGTATGACTCAGTGTCAAGTTAGCTGGTTCCCTTGAAATGACTTGTGTTTACAGTAGCCTCTGAGGAGGGGGGATTAGGAAGAATTCCTGAAGTACAAATTGACACATGTTTGATGGCCACCTTGAGCAAATGGGGGTGTGTCTGCTGCAGTATTTAAACTAAGATTCTGCAAACCATAAAAACACCTTCACAAATACAGTGATCCTGTGTTTACTCTGGCACAAGTGCTACCGTGGGTGATTCTCTGGCATGTGACATTTGTGGAGGAGCGAGGCAGAGTGCAGGGCAGCATGACTGACTGGGGCTATATAGATTAAGTCGATGAAGGGTGACAAACCCATCAGGGCGTTTAGTGCCTTCTATACTTCTGCTCTCACATGGGGATTGCCTCTGTTAATGCTTCTGCACTTTGTTGTTTGTTTGTTGACATCCGGGTTGGGCTTTAACATCACAGTGAACCAAAAATTGCCTTGCTTTGTTTGGCTTTCCGCTTAGAAAAAAAATGCATTGAGTGGAAAAGAGATTACTTCGAACACATTTAGACTGCTGTGTTCTTAGGGAGTTCCACAATTCGCCGCCATAAATTTAGGGTTTAGCACTTTCGCATACATTAGAATTTGTTCGAATGCCAAACAACGTTCGCCATTTGGAGTGCCACAGGAGGCCACCGCCACCCTTCAGGCTTCTGTCCACTTCCCCTCTTCTCGCCGGGATGGGGAAAAAACATGCGGACCGTTTTCTGCATGTAGTGTCTCCCTTCCGAGATACAATTACGCTCCCCTTTACCTAATGCGCTCAGAATGATAGGAGGGAGGGCAGGCTGTGGGCAGGAGCGTAACAAAGGTCCCCGCAGCCTCTGCTGGTTGGAGGGGTAAGCTGGGGGACTCCGCGCAGCTCCTGGCCTTAGTTAGTCCGAAGAGGGCCCTCCACCATGCTCTGGGCCGGCAGAGGGAAGCATTGTAGGACGGGGTTAGACGAGGGCGAGCACCCCCTCCCAGCTGGTTAAATTGCCTAGTCCCGGACCTTTCATGATCTGGTCGCTTTGTATCTCACCCAGGTTAACAGTTCTACCGGCCCATAATTGGTGTGTATATGTGGGTACAGGATCGGACTGGGTTAGAAAATATTAGCGGGCACCAACACAAAAGTGCCCCCCATTGATGAATTAGAAAGCTGAAAACGTGGCCCTTGTTCTAAACTGGTAAAGACACACCGTACAAGTGTGTGCAGGGTATAGATGAGTGCATTGATTTGAGCTTGTAGCCAATGTTTGTTTTAATACCAGGGAAATCAATAGTAACAAGCATTGGCAAAGCCAATAGGTCTCGCCTTTGAGGCATATTGGCATTGCCAATGATTTTTAGCTATGCTACACAGCATCATGGATATTGTGCACCATGGCAATGAAAAATACAAAGAAAAGAGTGGGTCAGTGCATTAAACACACATACGATTGTTCACTGTCTGGCAATCAGTCACTTCCATGAAGGCATCTGAGCTTGGGACGCAGTACAAGCCAGGTGGCTCCATTCAGTTCAAAGCCCAAAACACTCTAAAATTGCAGAGGCGGGCACGTTTGAGTCTGGGCATCGGCTTAACATTCTATGCAAATCACATGGTTGCAATTCGCTTTAAAAAAAACAAAAAAACAAAAACGTGAATGTAAGATAACTGGAGCTCAATACCTTTCGTGCTTGAGGGGAAAGAAGCATTAGGCACAAGGGGGAGTGAAAAAGGAGGGGGGGAGAAATAGTACCTTAATCATAGTGCAAGCAGTGGATAGCAACTAAATTAAGTGGTATTAATCTGTGCTTGGTCCCTGCTCAAGGAAGGGAAAGGAAGTGGTAACTTAGCCTGCGCTGGCCAATAAAGCTGCACAAAATAAGAATGTCAAAGGAGCCCACGAATGGTAAGCAATGGGCGGGCCTGAAGGCCCTCGTTATACACAATAGTCTTGCAAGCGAGAGCACGTGCACTGTAGCAGGCTTGTACTAACACTGAACATTCGTTCCATCTGCTTTCATTTAATTCACCCAGCTTTTTTTCGGTGAGTCAACAATTTTTTGCATTCAAAATGCATCGAGCGGAGGACAAAGTGAAGTGCTCAACATGTGGAAGCTCGCAACTTGTCGGTTTTGCTGGTACCATTGTTCAGAACACAACACATTTGTTAATGTATTTTGACAGCCTTGCATAACATTCTAAAATGTTTTGAACAATGCAGTTTAGGCCGCGTCGCAATATTAATGAGCGAATAATGTTCCTGAAATCTCAGTTTAATAATAATAAAGCCTGAGGCTGGCTGGATGTGCAGCGCAGAAATTGAGGCCCATATTTATACTTTTTGACGCAAACCAGCTGACACCATTCCTACGCGCCATGCGGGCGCCTTATTTAAGGAATGACATTAGCTGGCGCTGCGGACTGGTCTAAATAAAAAAAAATGACTCAAACCAGGCAGCGCCGTCGTAGGGGAAAATGGGGGTTGTGCGTCAAAAAATGTTGCAAGTCAGGTTTGAGGCAAAAATCATGCCTCAAACCGGACTTGCGCCATTTTTTGACGCACAACCCCCATTGAAATGACTACTGTCTTAGCAAAGATAGGAGTCATGCCCCCTTGCCCAATGGCCATGCCCAGGGGACTTCTGTCCCTTGGGCATGGCCATTGGGCACAATGGCATGTAGGGGGGCCACAAATTAGGCCCCCCTATGCCACTTTAAAAAAATACAAAAAAATACTTACCTCAACTTGCCTGTACTTACCTGGGGAGGGTCCCCCCATCCATGGGTGTCCTCCAGGGGTGGGCGAGGGTGGTAGGAGGTGTCCCTGGGGGCAGGGAAGGGCCCCTCTGGACTCCTTCCATGGTCAGAGACCATGGACATGAGCCTACAGGTCCCTTAACGCCTGCCCTGACCCAGGCGATAAAAAACGGCACACATCAGGCTGTGCGACGTTTTTTAAGGTCCGCCCCCTCCTGTGCGTCAAAATGACGCTGGAGTATAATTAAGGCACACAGGCCGTAAAGTCATTTTTTGGGCGGGAACGCCTATCTTGCATGTCATTAACGCAAGGCAGTTTCCCGCATCCAAATAATGACGCACACGGAGGAATTTTGACGTCCGCGGGCTCGGTTGTCAAAGTTTAAATATGGCGCATGGTTTGCGCCGAATGTGCGTCAAAATATTTGACGCACATTCGGCGCAAACAGAGTATAAATATGCCCTTGAATTGGGTCTAAAATCATCGCAGCTGCCATGGAAGGCAAAGATATGGAGTGAGGGGGAACCTTTCACCTAAACGTCAGGGTCTGTAACATAAGAAAACGTCCTGTTAAGTGCTCGAAAGTGGTCATTATTCGGCTGATTGCGGGTCCATTTGATTACCTCTCATTAAAGCTTTATGAAATAATCTGGGTCTCATTAGTAAGAACAGACCTATGGTCGGCAGCATGTCATTCTTACATAGTGTATCGCTATGCGTCAGTATCTCATGCAAAACATGAGTATTATTTAATTTGTGTTAAGCCAGTACCTTTCTTCTTTCAAACGACTCTTGCGATTTTAATTTTGGTAAATTTTACAGCAAACCATTATACAGCGATGTCACTAACATAAGTATTTGGATTAGTCAAACCTCTTGTACCGTTGTATACACCTGGGAACTCAAGTGTATTGAACCAGGTTGCTTCTTCGTTACACATGGCGCTTTACTGAAGATTGGAAGAACAGGGCACGTCATAAAAATATGCCTCCAATGAAAAAAAAAATCACCTGGGTGATATTAAATAAATGAATGCACAGAAAGCAGGGTTCTATCTGAAGGAACGGTCTTTCACCCCAAAAGCTGGCACACAAATAGTAATTAGTGAAGTCTTGCTGCATTTTACTGTATTCTGACCAGAGAGGTTATCTAGGCAGAGGACAAATGAGCAGAACCTGCCTCAGCAGCAGCAGATGCCTCTACTAGCTACAACCATCAGTCATGACAACCATCAATAATGATAACTTTCGGCCAGGCAACTGGCATTCCAAGAAGCAACATCAAAGACCTGGTGCAGCTTACTGGCCTTCTCCTTCAAACTCACAACCCCCTTATTCGGATATACTTACTGTTAGACCTGACAGCCTTAAGGTGGTCACCCCCAACTTTTTGCCTGCCTCCCTCCACTTTTTGACACTGTTTTTGCTGGTTTTAGGACTCTGGACACTTTGCCACTGCTAACCAGTGCTAAAGTGCATATACTCTCTCCCTTAAACATGGTAACATTGGCATATTTAATTTGCTAGTAAGTCCCTAGTAAAGTGCACTGCATGTGCCCAGGGCATGTTAGTTAAGTGCTACTAATTAGCCTGCATCACTGATTGTGCCACCCACATAAGTAGCCCCTTACTCATGTCTCAGGCCTGTCAATGCAAGGTCTGTGTGTGCAGTTTCACTGCCACTTCAACTCAGCATTTACAAGTATTTGCCAAGCCTTAAACTCCCCTTGTTCTACACATGTGACCCTAAGGTAGGCCCTAGGTAACACATAGGGCAGGGTGTTGTGTAGATAAAAGGCAGGACATGTGCCTGGGTGTTTTATATCTCCTGGTAGTAAAAAACTCCTAAATCCGTTTTCCACTGCTGTGAGGGCTGCTCCTTTCATAGGCTAACATTAGGGCTACCCTCATATGCTGTTTGAGCTGCAGATTCTGATCAGAAAGGAGTAGACAGGTCATATTTAGTTTGGCCAGAATGGTAATACAACATCCTGCTGACTGGTAAGGTTGGATTTTATACTACTATTTTAGAAATGCCTCCTTTAGAAAGTGAGCATTTCTCAACACTTAAATTCTTCTGTGCCTTACAGCCTGTCTCCAATCCACGTCTGGACTGGGATGGTTGACAGCTCCCTTGTGCATTTCATCCAGACAATCACAAACATAGGGTGCTCAGTCACACCTACACACATCTGCATACTGAATGGGTGTTCCTGGGCTGGAAGGGTGGAGGGCCTGACATTTACATTTCAAAGAACATTGGCCTGCCCACACAATATGGACTGCCAAACCTCCTACTGGGACCCTGGCAGACAGGATTGTACTGAAAGGGGACCTTGTGCACTTCAAAACCACTCTTTGAAGTCTCTCCCACTTCAAAGGCACTTTTGGGTATATAAACTGGGTCCCTGACCCTACCAATTTAGACACTTCTTGGGACAGGCACTCTGCACCAGAACCTGCAACCTGCCAAGAGAAGCTACCTGGCTGTCCAAAGGACTCACCTGGACTGCTTTGCTGTAAGGGACTGCTTCCTTGCTGTTGCCCTGCTGCCTTGCTGGCCTTTGGCTCTGCTCAGAAGTGCTCTTCAAGGGCTTGGATTGAGCTTGCCTCCCGTTTCCTGAAGTCTCAGGGCCAAAAAGACTTCATCTCTGCAAAGATACTCCTTGTGCAGTGAAAATTGACGCACAGCCTGCCAGAATCAAAATAATCACTGCATCCCCACACCGGAGCAATGCAGCCCGACTCCCCGAGTGGAGATCAATGCAGTGTCAGCATTGGGACCAGAACTTCGATGCACAGCCCACTGAATTGATGCATCACTGAGCCGGAATGACACAGCCTGACTTCCTGCGAGAAGAATCAACGCAGCGCCTGCTGTGCAACAGAAATTTTGACGCATCGCCCACCGGATCGATGCAGCACCTGTGACTTTACCCTGCACCCTCATGATTTCCACGCATCGTCCCTGTGCATCAAAAGACCCCGCATCGCAAAGAGGATTCAAGCCTGCGTGCCAGAATGCGACGCAAAGCCCTTGCCGTGTGGCAAAGAATCAACACATCGTCTGTGTGCAGCCGGAAATCCGACGCACACCTACCTTTTTCCAAGTTTCTCCTCATCTGCGGTCCTCGTGTAATTTTGACACAAACCAGGTACTTTGTGCTTGCAAGACACAATTGTTGCTTTTAAGAACTAAAGACTATTCTTATCATTACAAAAGTGATATGTCAACTTGTGATTATCAAATCTTGATCGTTTTGACCTTAATATAATCAGATAAATATCCTATATTTTTCTAAACCTGTGTGGTGTCTTTTTGTGGTGTGATCACTGTCTTATTGCATGATTTATTGCACAAATACTTTACATATTGCCTTCTAAGTTAAGCCTGACTGCTCAGTGCCAAGCTACCAGAGGGTGGGCACTGGATAATTTGGATTGTGTGTGACTTACCCTGACTAGGATTGTGATCCCTATTTGGACAAAGGTGCATACCTCTGCCAACTAGAGACCCCATTTCTAACATTGGTGATCAGTGGTAAGGATAGGACTTGTGTTTATGCAGTAGCATACAATAGCTATGTGTACACTACCTACCCACAGTTAAAGGTCAACTTGAGTTTTTCTCTTTTTCTGCAATTTCGTTTTTCTGCTTGACAATTTAACCTAATCCTCAAACAACATGTCTCTGGCTGGGTCTCAAGTAGGAGCTGGAGAATTCGACCTAGCCAAGCTGGAGACATACACTGTCAGCCAGCTGATGGGGTTCTGCAAGGGGATGGGAGTACCTACCCAGGGTGCCTCCAGGAAGTAGGAGTACCAAAAGGCACTGAGGGCCTGGGCAGAAGCCTGTTCACAAGATGATGTTGAGGTGGAGGAGCCAGTGGTGGCCCGTCAGAGGACTTGCCACCACCAGTGAGGGATGTTACCCCTGGAATTGTGCCCCCTGCTAAACCAGGGAGGGGCGTTTCTAGCCATGGCCTGACCAAAGAGGAAAGGAGGAAAGAGAGAGTGTTTCAACTACAAATGGCAAGGTTAAACATGGAGGCAGAGGAGAGGAAAGCTGAGAGAGAAGCCAAGCAAGCTGAGGCTGAAAGGGCCTTGGCTAAGAAGAAACCTATGGCTCATGAACTGAATCTCAAGGTGCTGGACCTCAAGTCTAGGCAGTCTGAGTCCAGCAGTGAGGGTGGCAGCATAAATGCAGGACTTGCTGGAGGCACAATGGTTCGTATACCCAAAAATGTGGTGCCAAGTTATGTGGTGGGAGATGACATTGATAAGTGGTTGGCTGCTTATGAAGGTGAACTAAGGGCTCATGGGGTTCCTGAAGAGCAATGGGAGCAGGCTTGTGGGGATATATGCTAGTTGTTGGGAGGGACACACTTCTGACATGAGACCCAAAGGATCAGAACACATACCCATGAAAACCACTTTACTTGCCAAGTTTGGGCCGACCCCTGAGAAGTACTGTCAGAGGTTCAGTGACAGCACCAAGCTCTCCATACAAACCTGTGTTTGATTTTTCCAGTTAGGCACTGAATGAATGGGTGCATGGGCAGTAAAGTAGATGACTATGTGGGATTGTATAATTTGATCCTGAGAGAGCATATGCTTAGTGTTTGCTTTCCAGAGTTGCACTAGCACCTAGTTGACAGTAAGCTGACTGACCCTAGGAAGCTTGATGAGGAGGCGGACCTCTGGGTTAGCACCAGAGTGTCCAAAAAGGTATCTGGCGGAGACACCCACAAAGGTGGTCAGGATTCCCACCAGAAGAAAGAGGGGGGAGAAAAACGTAAAAATAAGGAGTCCTCAAAAGGCCCCTAAAACAATTCCCAGGGGGTTGGTGGTAACCAGTCCCAGCCTGAGTCTGAGAAGAGGCCAGGGTTCTTCGATAAGAAGAAAGGGAAGTTTGTACCCAAATGCTTAGAGTGCACCAGGTTTGGTCACTACAAGGGTGACTCCAAGTGTCCAATGCGGGCACAGCCCCCCACTGGAGGGCAGACACCTGGGTTGGCTAGCTTAGCGCTTGGGGAGAAGGTAGTCCCAGGTAGTTTTGGGGAACAGATAGAGGTAACCCTAGTGTCCCTGGGAGATGAAGAAATGGTGCCAAAAGCCCACATACCTGCCAATACCTCCAAGTATAGGCAGTGGGTCACCATTAATAGGCAAAGGGTGGAGGCTCTATGTGACACAGGAGTCAGCATGACTACTGTTAGGGGTCATCTGGTGTCAGCAGAGCAGGTCCTCCGCAATACATTCCACCAGGTCATAGTCGCTGACAATCGTGAGAGTCACCTACCAGTGGCTCTTGTTCCCTTTGCATGGGGGGGTGTCTCTGGCACTCTAACTGTAGCTGTGAATCCTGCCATGTCTATAGATTGTCTGTTAGCCACAACATTGAGCATACTACCTGGAAGGAGGTGGAGCTCAGGTCTCACCTGGAGATGTTAGGTTTGCCTGAATGGGTCTGCATGACCACACAGTCTATGGCTGTCTGGGAAGGGAGTGAAGGGCGTCTGGAACCTCAAACAATGGCCCAGACAGCTGCAAAGAGGAAGGGCAAGGAGCGCAGGAAACCGGCCCTAAATGTTCCGGCGGTGATTGACTGGGTTCCAGAGGAGGAGGCCCCTGAGCCAACTGGGGAGGACATCGCCACCCTGGGTAACCTGCCTGAGCTTGCTGGCTGGCAAGTTGAGGGTGGGCCAATCTGGGAGGAGTTCTGCAAAGCGCAGAAAGATTGCCCCACTCTTGAGGGTTTGAGGCAACAGGCCGCAGCCCAGGCAGCATGTGAAGCCTCTGGCGATCACCATATCTATTGGGAGAATGATCTCCTTTACAGTGAGCCCAAGGTACTGGAAGCTGGGGCAGCGCATGTGCTGGTGGTCCCGAGTCATAAAAGGCCTTCCTACTGGGGTTGGCTCCTGACATCCCCCTGGTGCGACATTTGGGGCAAGGCAAGACCTTTGCCAGGCTTGTCACCCACTTTTATTGGCTCCAAATAGGGCTAGCCTCAGATGCTTTCTGTAGGTCCTGTCCAACCTGCCAGGCTAGTGGGAAGACAGGGAAAAGGCTAAAGGCCCCCCCCTGATTCCACTACCCATTGTTGGCACCCCCTTTGAAAGGGTGGGCATCAACGTCATTGGTCCTTTGGACTCCAAAACTGCCCTATGCAACAGGTTTATCCTGGTTTTGGTGGACCATGCCACCCGCTATCCAGAGGCGATTCCTCTAAGGACAGTGACTGCACCGGTGTTGACCAGAGCTCTAATGGGGATATTTACCCATGTGGGATTCTCAAAAGAGGTTGTGTCTGACAAAGGCACAAACTTCATGTCTGCTTACATGAAATCCATGTGGGATGCGTGTGGGGTGACCTACCGGTTCACCACCCCTTACCATCCTCAATCCAATGGGCTTGTGGAAAGGTTCAACAAGACCCTAAAAAGGCATGATCACATGCCTACATGAGACCATGAGGCGTAAGTGGGACGTCCTCTTGCCATGCCTTCTCTTTGCTCATAGAGAGGTGCCCAAGAAACAGGTGGAGTTCAGCCCCTTTGAACTTCTCGATGGGTACCCTGTCAGGGGACCCCTGAGCATAGTGAAAGAGGGGTGGGAGAAAGCTCCCAGGAACCCCCCCCAGGATGTGGTCAGTTACATGCTGGCCCTCTGCAAACAGATGCAATGCTTCTGGAAACGGGCCAAGAGCAACCTCAAGCCCAGTCAAGAGGTGATGAAGCAATGATATGACCAGAAGGCCACCCTGGTAGAATTCTCACCTGGAGACAAAGTTTGGGTAATGGAGCCAGTAGAGCCTAGAGCTCTCCAGGACCACTGGCCCATTCGAAATCAAGGAACGGAAGGGGGAGGCTACTTAGTCAACCTCAAGTTCCCTAAGAATGCCCTAAGTGTGCTCCATCAAAACAGCTGAAGCCTCATTGTAAGAGGTCTGAAGTCAGCATGCTTCTGGTAACAGATACAGATGAGGGCATGGAAGTGGAAAGTGAGCCTCTCCCCACCTCCCCTCTGCCAAGGAAGGTGATGGGTCAGTGGAGGGTGTTAATCCCTCTGACTCCCTCACCCTAGATCAGAGAGGAGACTGCTATGAGTAATTGGAGCAGTTCTCTTCCCTGTTTTGTCTCACCCCTGGACTCACACACCTGTGTGTCTATGATATTGACACAGGAGACAGTCCCCCTGTAAAGAATACAATTTACAGAGTGTCAGATGAGGTGAGGTCCAGCATCAAGGAGGAAGTTGCCAAGATGCTGCCTCTTGGGGTAATAGAGAAGTCCAGCAGTCCCTGGTCCAGCCCAGTAGTGTTGGTTCCCAAGGCTGCTGCTCCAGGTGCCAAGCCAGAGTTTAGGTTCTGGGTGGACTACTGGGGTCTCAACTCTGTCATAAAGACAGATGTTCACCCCATTCCCCGAGCTGATGAGCTTGTAGACAGGCTAGGTGCTGCCAAGTTCCTTAGTACCTTTGACCTCACATCAGGGTACTGGCAGATCGCCTTGACTGAAGGAGCAAAACAGAGATCAGCTTTTTCTACTCCTGAGGGTCATTACCAGTTCCGGGTCATTCCCTTTGGACTGAAAAATGTCCCTGCTACCTTCCAACAGTTGGTTAATGGGGTCCTAGCTAGCAAGGATGACTTCTGTGTAGCCTAGCTAGACAACATCGCCGTCTACAGTTCCAGATGGGAAGAACACCTGCGCCACCTCAAGGAGGTGCTTAAGGCCCTGCAACAGGGAGGTCTGACCATCAAAGCCAGTAAGTGCCAGATTGGGCTGGGTTCCGTGGTGTACGTGGGACGCCTAGTGGGTGGTGGCAAGGTACAGCCCCTCCAGGCCAAGATTGAAACAATCAAGGCCTGGCAACCACTTAGAACCCAGACAGAGGTGAGAGCCTTTATTGGTCTCAATGGATATTACTGAAGATTTGTTAAGGATTATGGCTCCATAGTGGCCCCCTTAACAGAACTCACATCCAAAAAGCAACCTAGGTTAGTGAATTTGACAGAGGCTTGTCAGAAAGCCTTTTGACTCCCTAAAAGCAGCCATGTGCACGGCACCCATGCTAAAGACACCTGACTACTCCAAAGAATTCATTGTGCAGACAGACACTTCAGAGCATGGAATAGGGTTGAACTAGCCCAGCTGAATGAGGAAGGCCTAGACCAACCGGTAGTCTTTATTAGCAGAAGACTATTACTACGAGAACAGCGGTGAAGTGCCATTGAAAGAGAAGCATTTTCTGTGGTCTTGGCACTGAAGAAGTGGAGATCCTACCTGTTTAGGACTCACTTCCAGGTTCAGACAGACCACAGGCCCCTCAGCTGGCTCATGCAGATGAGGGGTGAAAATCCTAAACTCTTGAGGTGGTCAATTTCCCTACAGGGGATGGACTTTACAGTGTACCACGGGAACTGACCACGCCAATGCTGATGGTCTCTCCAGATACTTCCGCCTTAGCGAAGAGAGCTTCCAAGGGGTTGGGTAGCTCTCTGAAGTGGCGTCTCACCAAAGAACACGGGAATCTTTAATGGTGTTCACATCAAGTTTAATCCAAAATCACAATCTGGCATCTCCTTTTCTGGACTTACATCCATTCACACTTGTCTCTCCTCGTAACTGTTGTACAACCACCCTCACATTCTAGATTCCCCACATGAGATCCCTGACGCTCTTTAGTTCAGATCATAACACATCTCCTTCCCTTTCAATTGTGAAAATATTTGAGAAATAATTATAAAGAAAGCTAAATAAAACAATAGTACAATAAACAGCAGTACAATAAACTTAAGAGTTTCCCAGGATGTACACCAAGATGTAAAATGTACATATATCAAATCACAAACATTATGATCTTACATAATCTTTTAGGTACAGAGGTGGTTTATGGGACCTCTGCACTCTGTGAGACTTCTGCACTCTGGCATCCCACACTCCTACGCTAGGCTCAGACTCTCTACATGTCTCTCTGTCACCTCTCACTCTCACCTCTGCTTCTGTACCTACCCCTTTAACACATGCTCCACTACCACTCTTCACTCCCAACTCCTCATCACTCATAAGCATTGCACCTGACGAAATCTCCTCACACCCGTCAGCGTTATGCTCACCTTTTTATTTATAGAGCGCTACTCTCCTACAATTCCACATATCACCTCCTTCCAGAATAACTGAAGATCTGCTAACTTTGTGGGCTCTGAAAGGACCAATACATTTTGTTAAACCACCTCCCACTCGTCCAGACTTGACTTTTACCAAATCTTCTTTCTCAGACTTATTGGTTGTATTATCAACACTCTTTACCAACCCACTACCCGATGAGTTCACCCACTCCTTTAACCACACCGGTATCATTTTGGTTCCAGGGACTCTCCCTCTCAGCTCCTGGAATGGACACTATTGAGAAACACTGTGCACGGTCATGCGATAGGCCCAAATCATATCATCAACCAATTCCCTGACATCATTGTTGCTTGTGAAAGCCATCTTTATAGTACCCTTTATCAACCGATTAGCTCTTTCAGCCATTCCATTTCCCCATGGATAATAAAGAGAAGTAGGAGTGTGCTTAGCTCCACACTGCTCAAGAAAACCCACCATTTCCAAGGACGTCAGCTTCGTGCCATTATTAGTGATCAAAATAGTCGGAATTCCTTCCTTATGAAATATAAGGCCTAACTCTTTTATCATCATTCTGGTGGTTACATCTCCCATAAATTTAGAATACACATCCACAATCATCAGTGCATACCGCAAATCACTTGGTGACTTATGCATAGGACCTATAAAATCTAGACAAATAGTGTGCCATGGTTTACCAGGATCGACAATGTGAACCTCAACAGCCTCAATCCCAACCGGAAGGCTCTTCTCACTTTCTTTACAAACCATACATCTCTCTACCCACTTGACCATTTGATTATCTATACCAGGCCACCAAAACTCACGTTTCAACTGTTTCTTTGTTAAGGTTTGGCCCAGATGACCTTGATGACATATTTTAATTAATTTACTCCTTAACCTTGTAGGTGGTACAAACCGATTTCCTCTCATGATCACACAGTTCCCAACCACACTTAGCACATCCAAAATCTTAAAGTATGGTCTTGCCGCTATCGGAATTGCACTTTCCCTTGAGGCTCCATTCCATATCATATTGATTGCCACAGCTAAAACAACATCACCCTCCATCTCTCCTTCCCACTCGCACCAGGTAAAAGCACCTAAAGCCGAATGTACAGCATCCTGTATCCACGCTACAGCACCATCTCTCTCTTCACCACAAACACCGGAATCACCACATGATTCCAATGGTAGCCTAGATAGACAATCCGCCTGGATGTTTCTCCAGCCATGAATAAACTTCACAACATACATATACTCTTGCAGCCTAGGGGCCAATCTTGCCAATCTAGCTGAACCTTTTCCTGTCTCTCCAGGTAATAATACTTTCAGTAAAGGTTTGTGATCTGTTCTTAAAATTAAAACAAACCTTGACCCCCATAGGTAAAGGTGGAAATATTCAGCACCCCAGGCAGCTGCTAGGGCTTCCTTCTCGATCACCGAGTAGTTATGTTCAGATTGTGTGAGAGAACGAGAGCCAAAAACAACAGTTTTTTCTGTTTTCCCATGTACTTGAGATAACACTGCTCCTATTCCAGAAGCACTTGCATCAACTGTGATGATAAATTTCAGCCTTGTGTCAAATGCAGATAAAATATTGGCCTCACACAACTCTTTTTTTATGTTTTCAAAACATAATTGCTGTTCCTCACTCCACTCAAATATGTTCCCTTTTCTCAATAACAGTCTCAAACCTTCAGTATTATCAGCAAAAGTTTCAACAAAACTTTGCATAATATTCGATCATGCCTAAAAACAATCTTAGCTGCTCTTTATCAGCAGGACATGGGGATAATCTAATGGCATTAAGTACATTTTGTTTAGGTTTGATACCTCCTTTAGTAACAGAATGCTATTTGCCATGAACACACAATTTTATTTTTTCAGCGTTAATCCTGTTTTGGGCATTTCCAACACTCTATTACTCTCAAAACCTTCAAAAGAACATTATGATGACATTGCACCGTGTCCCCAAAGACTAAATATCATTTTGGAAGTAGACCATATTCTCCATTCCAGAAAATAATTTTGCCATCATGCTGACAAGACCATATCCACTCACCTGAATTCCAGGTTCCGCGGGAGCGAAGAGAATAAAACCCACACCCCCTATACTATTCTCTCGTATCTGAAATGAACAGGAAATGAGCGAATAGCCTCCGGGGGAAGGGGTAGGGAACAGGGAATTGGGAAGCTAAGAGAAACAAAACACTGGTTCACGAAGGAGCATCACTGTTGTTCTAAGAAAGTTGCCTTAGGGCTTGGTGCAGGAATTCTACGAACAAAAACAAATTAAAAGCAAAAGAACTACAAACATCACAGAGTCTTTCAGCAAAATAATAATAATTATTATCATTCGATTGGGCAATCACTGATTCTTTTAGCAAAGTCACAATAATTATTAACGCTCGATTGTTCAATTATTAAGCACGCTTTTGTAACTCACAACTAAATCGTTATAAAATCAAAGTTATGAATTTGTCTTTTGTTAATCGTTTTCACACAATAGATATCGAGCTATGCTTTCAGAAGTTCACAACACTTAACTTCAATGCTGCTTTTAAAAATACTTCCCAAGCTGTCTTTGGAAAATAGTCTTGTATCACGGGTTTCTCAGCATCGACGAATGTCTTTCATAAACAGGGAGACGAGAGGGGAATTACTCACAAACCTACTTCTCCTGGAATGTTTTGATTGTTAGAGGAAGATGGAATAGTGCTAGTAAATTCTCCAGCCGCTGAGAAAGTAATCCTCTCCAGAGAGGGAAAATCCAATGAAGCCTTGCACTGAAAAGACGACTCCTGAAAGAATCATGGAACTCCAGCTGAACCGGGAACACCTGCCAGCAAAGGAAGACTTGAAGCCAAGCACAGGAAACACCTTGGCAGTTCTATTTATAGACTGGTGTGCTGGTGATGAGTCATCAGACACATGCTGGTGATGACTCATCAATCGCGAGGGGTGTGGATGCTGTGCTGGTGATGAGTCATCAGACACGTGCTGGTGATGAGTCATCAAACACTTCTGATGATTCATATGAAGGAATTTAATGTCTCCATAAACCGCTTGGCACACAGTTCACAAATGGGACAACACTTGCTTTTATCAATATAAACAAACATGCAATGTAATATTCGGTCTTCAGACGGAAGATCATTTTCCTCACAAGTTACAGGAAAGTGCTGTGCTGTCAACACATTCATTGCATGTTTCATCTTTTTTCATCATGCTGATTGATTTTGTGAGGGAGCAGCAAGAAGCGTGCATGTGTGAGTGCGAGTCCTAACTGTACCTCCCCACAAAGGCCTTTTCACTGGCCGTGGTTTGGAGGGGTATTGTGCATGAAGGAAACGTACCAACTGTGGGGCGTGGACATGGGCGGCTGGTTCCCACAACTGGTCTTCGGGTGGGTAACCTTTCCAGTCTGTTAGATAAAGAGACGTCCTTGACGTCTACAAGAATCAACAATTCGATGGACTTCAAGTTCTTCATGGTTATCCCTAAGTATGGAAGGTGGTGGGGGAATAGGTTGAGTGGTGGGGAGAAATGGTTTGAGCAACGAGACATGAAATACTGGATGCATTTTATGTTCACTGGGAAGGTTCAGTTTCATAGCTGCAGGGTTGATAACTTTGGTGATGGTGAAGGGACCTATGGACCGAGGCTGTAGTTTACGAACCCCTAGTATGGATAAATAACAGGTGCTTAGCCATACTTGATCACCTTCTGCATATGTTGGTGCAGATATACAGTGTTTGTCTGCTTGTTCTTTCATCTTTTCCTTACTGTCAATTAGGGTTTTTTGGGTCTTATTCCAGATGTTTTGCAATTCAGATAAATGAGCATGTACTGCAGTTACCTTTTGGGATGGTAGGAATGGTATGTACCTGGGATGATAGCCTAGATTACAATAAAAAGGTAACATGTTATGAGCCGAAAGGACGCTGTTACTATATGCAAATTCGGCTAAGGTAAGTGCTTGCAACCAACTGCTAGTTACGGTGGTAATGAAACAATGTAGGAACTGTTCCATGGTTTGGTTAGTTCTCTCTGTTTGACCATCAGTTTGTGGATGATGTGCAGAGGATAACCGATGGTCAATACGAAGAGAAGAACATAGTTCCTGCCAAAATTTAGACACAAATTGTGTCCCTTTATTAGATATAATTACAGTTCGCACGCCAAGAAGTCAGACAATATGCATTATAAAAGGTTCAACTAGTTCTTTAGCAGTTGGGATTTTGTGAGAGGAATGAAATGGGACATTTTTGAGAATAAATCCACTACTACTAGTATACATGTATTCCCCTTATCTTTTGGTAGATCGGTTACAAAATCCATACTAATAGTATGCCATGGAGCTGGTGGTACTGGTAGAGGAATGAGTTTTCCTATGGAGTGGTGTGTGAAGGTGTGTTACAAGCACATATGGGACATGTTGGTATAAACTCTTTTACATCTGCATCTAGGGAATCCCACCAGAACCATTGTGTGCACTAGGCCTTAGTCTTACGCTCTCCTGGATGTCCACTCAAGGAGGTCGAATTACACCATTGAATAACCAGCTCTCTCAGATTCTTAGGGATAAACAAGGCCTAATAATGATAAAACAGATTTTCAGAAATTGATTGGATTGGATGTGCTAACCATTGTTCCATATTTTCCTTATGCAATTCTTGTTTTAATGTGTCCAGGAATGGGAGCTCATCCAAACAACTACCTATAGTGTCTTCTCAGGGAATCATTGAAATCTGTGTTATCTGTCTTGTATCTGATAGTGTTGTGGTGTTTTGTAGACGTGATAGGACGTCAGCCTTAAATTGCTGGGTATCGGGTCTATAAGTAATTATGAAATCAAATTCATTAAAGAAAGAAACCCATCTCATTTGTTGTGGGGTAAGTGCTTTTGCAGATCTAAACAATTTTGAGTTCTTATGATCTCAATAAATAATGATGAGAAAACGTGCTCCCCACAAGTAATGTCTCCATTCTTGAAAGGCCACTTTTATGGCTAGAAGTTCTCTTTTGGCTACTGTGTAGTTTTTTTCTGCTGGTATAAGTTTTTTTTTAGAGATGATGGCTATTGGATGCATATTCCCAGTTTCAGAATCTCACTGAGAAAGGATTCCTCCTACTGCCACTTGTGAAGCATCTGCTTCTACATAGTAAGTTAGAGAGAGGTCAAGGTGCCTTTTCATGGGTGCATGTGGTAAAAATCCCTTTCAATTGGTCAAAAGCTTATTGTGCTTCAGGAGTCCACTTAAAAGGTACTCCTATTCGTAACAATCCAGTAAGTGGGGCTACATTGTCAGAAAAGTGTGAGATAAACCTTCAATAGAAGTTAGCAAAGCCAAGTATAATCTGGATTTCTTTCACATTTGTGGGTTGTGGCCATTGTAAAATAGCACCAATCTTTTTCTTAATCCATTTGGACCCCTTGTTTTGACAAAACAAACCCTAGAAATGCCACTTGAGGAACATGAAATTGACATTTTTCTAACTTGGCATACAAATTATGTTCAAGTAATTTGCGTAACACAGTGGAAACATGATTCTCATGTTCTTTTTCATTGTGTGAGTAGATTAAAATATCGTCCATAAAGACTATGACAAAGTGATCCAAGAATTCACTAAGAACTTCATTAATAACGAATTGAAATGCTGCTGGGGAGTTACACGAACCAAACTGCATCCCACAATACTAAAAAAGACTGTATTTTGTGCGAAAAGCTGTTTTCCATTCGTAGCCCTCGCAGATTCTGATGAGGTGGTAAGCTCCACAAAGGTCAAGTTTTTAAACATTGTGGCTTTGTAAAGTTGGTTAAGAAGGAGCGGAATCAAGGGAAGTAGGTACTTGTTTTTTATGGTCACCTTATTAAGGGCTTTATAATCAATACAGACCCTAAGATCCCCGTTCTTCTTTGGGACAAAAAACAAAGGAGATGAAACAGGAGAAGTAGAATGGCAAATGAAGCCAATTGCCAAGAGCTCATCTAGATAGTCTTTTAAATACTTTGTTTCTGGCTCCGATAGAGCATATATCCAAACCTCAAATCCCTTCACTGGCTCCCCATAGACAAGAGAATCACATTCAAGATCCTCATCCACACACACAAATCCCTTCACAACACCGGCCCAACCTACCTCAATGAAAGAGTTAACTTCCACACTCCCACACTCAACCTCTGATCAGCCGACCTCGCCCTAGCCACAGTCCCCTGAATCTAACGCACCACCACAAAAGGCAGGTCCTTCTCCTACCTTGCCCCCAAAACCTGGAACTCCCTCCCTACCAACATATGCAAAACCAAAGACCTCCTACTCTTCAGAAAGAACCTCAAGACATGGTTGTTCGATCAGTGACCGTCCCTCCCCCCCACCTGACATCCTCCTCCCCCAGCACCTTGAGACCCTCACGGGTGAGTAGAGCGTTCTGCAAATTTTTTTGATTGATTGATATATCCTACTACAAGGCAATGTGGCACCTGAAACCAAATCAATTCTACAATTGAAACTATGATGAGGTGTTAAACTGGTTGCTTGAACCTTATCGAACACATCTGCAAACTCCTGATATTGTTCTGGAAGCGAACTGTCACGAGTGGATGATGAGAGTGAACATAACAAGGGAGAATCCCAGCTTGTTGCCTCTTGATAACAATTCTGAAGACAAAATGGAGAATTTTGTGTCCCAGTCCTCATATCCCAATCTATCCTTGGGTTATGTTGTTGAAGCCAGGGTACTCCTAAGATAACTCTAAAAGTAGGAGTGTCAATTAAATCAAAGCTAATAGATTCAGAGTGACCATTGTCACAGACTATTGTAATAGGTACAGAATAATAAATTATTAATCCTGAGGTAAATATAGAACCATCGGTGGCCGAACGGCCTTAGGTTCTTGTTTGGGGAGAAAAGTGATCCCTAATCGTTTGGCTAATTAAATATCAAAAACATTACCTGTTGCCCCAGAATCAAGAACAATAGATTGGATTTTTCTTAATTGGGTTTGGAAAATCATGGTCACTGTTATTAGGAAATGACGTGGAGGTCTAAGAAGAGTATATCTGGAACCCTTTATCTTTCGCCCAAACGATAGACCTCACTTTTCCCGGGGCCATCTAGTTTTTCTGAATTTTCACTGGAAAGTTTACTGAAGCTATTGTCTCTTTGGGTATTGGTGCCTTGATCTTTGGTCTCATGGGACATTCTCATGCAAAATTACCTGCTTTGCTACAATAGAGCCATAATTTCAAAGAGCGTCTCCTATCTTTTTCTTCTATGGATAATGGAGAACAGATACCCCCTATTTGCATTGGTTCACTACTTTTCTGATTCTCAGTCTCTTCGTTTTTCTCAGCACGTACAACAATAAGATGTGTATTATCTCTTCAACCTTTTTTGCTTTTTCTTTCATTTAATCAATGATCAATTTTTACAACTAAATAGATAAATTTGCCACAATCTTCAGGCGATTTCACTATCTGAGACAAAACATCTTTCAACTCATATCAGAATCCCTGATAAAATAATGAGGGTCTTTTACTCTCTGGCCAATGGGTTACTGATACTAATCTATTGGACGTGGTTACGTATGTTAAGAGGTCTTTATTCCCTTGTTTCATATTCAATAACTCAGTATCACTGGATTGCATAAAGGTGTGTTGACAAAAAAGTTTCTTCATTTGGGCTTGAAACCCTGGGAAATTATAAAAAAGAGGGTCATCGTTTTGGGCTAAGGGGGTAGACCAATTAGCAGCATTCCCTGCAAGGTATGAAAGGACAAAAGCAACTTTTGCGGCATCATCTGGAAAAGCTGCGGGCCTGCACAAAAACTGCAAGTGACATTGCTTCATGAATATATAAAATATACTACTATCGCCAGTGAATCTTTCTGGCGGAGCCAATGGAATTGGTGGAATGGTCACTACAGTGTATTTCATAGGTGTTTCTTCTTCAGGTGTTATAGGTTTATTAGGAACAAATGTTGGTGGTTTGAGAAAGGGTTTGTCTGTTCTAGGAATTGCACCTAACCATGGTTCCCCTCTAAACTTGCATCTCTCAAGTTGTTCCTTAAAGGAATAATTTTCCTCCCTCAATTGCGCTACCTCAGCCTGAACCTGCGGCAGAGCCCGTGCAAGATCCTCCATGCTGACCTCTGTCTGAGACATCTGCTTTTGGGCTGACTTAATATTTGTGGGCTTGGCTTTCTGACAAGACCATGTCCACTCACCTGAACTCCAGGTTCCGTGGGAGCTAGGAGAATAAAACCCTTATCCCTAAACACTATTCTCTTGTATCTGAAATGAACAGGGAACAAGCAAATAGCCTCCGGGGGAAACAATAGGGAATGGGATTTGGGAAGGTAAGAGAAACAAAACACTGGTTCACGAATGAGCGTCACTGTTGTTCTAAGAAAGTTGCCTCAGGGCTTGGCACAGGAATTCTAAGACCAAAAACAAATAAAAAACAAAAGAACTACAAATATCTCAGAGTCTTTCAGCAAAACAACTATAATTATTATCATTTGATTGGGCAATCACCGAGTCTTTCAGCAAAGTCACAATAATTATTAGCGCTCAATTGCTCAACTATTAATCACGCTTTTGTAACTCACAACAAAATCGTTATCAAATCAAACTTATAAATTTGTCTTTTGTTATTCGTTTTCACACAATAGGCTCGCTCCAAAATAATCATAATAAATGTTTAAGTTTGCATAGATATCAAGGGATGCTTTCAGGAGTTCACAACCATTAAGTTCAATGCTGCTTTTAAAAATACATCTCAAGCTGTCTTTGGAAAATGGTCTTGTATCACGGGTTTCTCAGCATCGATGAATGTGTTTCATAATGCACCAAAAAGTCACTAACGTCAAGAAGTCTGAAAACAGGAAGACGAGAGGGGAATTACTCACAAACCAACTTCTCCTGAAATGTTTCATTTATGTGAGGAAGATGGAATACTGCTCGTAAATTCTCCAGCTGTTGTAAAAGTAATCTGCTCCAGAGAGGGAAGGTCGGATGAAGCCTTGCACTGAAAAGATGACTCCTGAAAGGATCACAGAACTCCAGCTGAACCGAGAACACCTGCGAGCAAAGGAAGACTCAAATCCAAGCACAGGAAACATCTTGGCAGATCTATTTATAGACTGGTATGCTGGTGATGAGTCATCAGACACATGCTGGAGATGAGTCATCAATCACGAGGGGTGTGAATGCTGTGTTGGTGATTAGTCATCAGACACACGCTGGTGATGAGTCAGCAAACACTTCTGATGTTCATATGAAGGAATTTGATGTCTCCATAACCCGCTTGGCCCACAGTTCACAAATGGACCAACACTTGCTTTTATCAATATAAACAAACATGCAATGTAATATTCGGTCTTCAGACGGAAGATAATTTTCCTTACCAGTTACAGAGAAGTGCTGTGCTGTAAACACATTCATGACATGTTTCATCTATTTTCAAACATGCTGATTGATTTTGTGAGGAAGCAGCAAGAAGCTTGTGAGTGCGAGTCCTAACAAACACGTGCACTGGAACACACTTGCTACCGATACAAAGCCAAATGGCATCCAAGTGAATTGAAAATTTCCTTCTGTAGTGAAAAAAACGTAAGAGATTTTGAACTCTCATGCAACTGCACTTGAAGATATGCACTCTTCAAATCAAGTTTTGAAAAATACTCCCCTCCCTTTATGGTCATCAGTAGTTCATTAATATTTGGTAGAGGAAATGCATCACCTTTCACATTCTGATTTCAAGTGTCCGTCCACTTTCCGTTTGATCACCACATCATCATGTACCTCATGGGCACCTTCCTCACCTTATGCTGCACTGGCACTGCATTTTCATTCAAATTCATTTTATGTACGTAACCTTTTAGACATCCTAGAATATCTTTAAATACCCCTTGTGCATTCTTCACCACTTCATCTAAGGACATCTCCTCTACTACCATAACCTGAATAGGCACCCTTGGATTAATCACAATCCTAACATCATACTGATGTACCCATCCTAAAATGGCTGGAACATCAGTCGACACATAATGTTTCCCAAAGACTTCATGTGAACCAAATTTTATGACTTCTTGTAAATATCCCAAAATTTCAATAGCTTCTTCTTGATCCCCTCCTGGGTTAATATCTTTAGGAAGTAAGTTAACACCATTCCAATGAGTTCAAAAAAGGTTCTCAAGAATTATGGTGAAAATCGACCCGAATCTATCATAACTTTGACCTGACACCCACAAATATCAAATAAAGCCATCGGTCTCCTTGAGCGCCTCCTGTCATACTGAAAATCGATGTGACCATCCCCCACTACAAGGATTCTGTCCACATCCGGACACGAAACTGATGTATCTACAATTCCTACTCCAGACTTACAATTCTATTGCTGACTCGCTTCATTGGACATCCTACCAAAATGGCATCTGTGTCCACACCTCCTGCACTCTTTGTTCAGAGCATAACACTTTTTAAAATCAGAGCTGTGATAAATACTCCCACACCAACTACACCCTTTATCCTTATTTTGGAACTTGTTCTTAGAGTTTAAGGTATTCCCTTTTAAGGTATTTTTCTTGACAACATTAATATCTCTTTCAGGACTAATACTATTGTTCCTCATTGTAGCAACAGAACAAGAAGATAGTTTTCAAACATTTCTATCCAATCTTCCCAACTTATGACAGGAACCCTCTGGTAAGTTAAGAAACATCGGAGGTGGGCTTATTGCACTGTGTACAGCCATTATAGCTACCAGATTATTAACCCACAATTGTTATGTAATAACTTTTTCTTCTTTCATTTTTTTCTTCCTTTTTTTTTTACACATCAATAAAAGCAAATAATATAGATACAAACGTTATTTGTGGAATTGAGAGGTTAAAGGTGTGCTAACCACCGTAAATCAGCACTCAAAACAAAAATATAGGTGAAGGGTGTTCTAATCACCATGAATCAGCACTCACAAAAAAAACATAGGCGGACCTAATCACCTCTCCGTTCAGTAGATATACGAAAATTGGCAATCAAATTGCTCCATAAATATGCAATTAACCAGAATGTTATGCAGTTAATCTGGTGCCTGTCAAAACCAGCATGTATCCAGGTGGGCCGATCACTGATCACACTCCTCGATTGTTTGCGTTGCAGAACATTTCCTCACTCCGAGATGCAACCAAGCCCAAACCAAGATGGCTCCCAGGTCATCACGTCATCTGACATGGACACGCGCTGCACGTCACTTGCCAAACGAAGAGCGCATGAGAAACCGCTCGAACTGCTCCTACCATTGAACTGCGGTATACAGACCAATCTCCAAGTGAAATACAGTACACAGTAAGCTGAATACTCACAGTACCTTGAAATTACTACTGCTGTATTGCCATACTGATGTATTAGAGGATGTCCCAGAAATATTCCCTCAGCACATGATATCCGCTGAGCTGGTACGGCAAAAAGATCCAACCAGGTTGTGATATGACGCAGGTCTTCACTTACATCAACTCGTCCCCAAATTGAAGTGCCGTCTCACCAAAGAACACAGGAATCTTTAATGGTGTTCACATCAAGGTTAATCCATAATCACAACCTGGCATCTCCTCGTCCTGACCTACAGCCATCTGCCCTTGTCTCTCCTGGTAACTGTTGTTCACCCACCCTCACATTCTAGATTCCACATACGAGACCCCTGATGTTCTTTAGTTCACATCATAACACACTCCCCACTTTCAGCTGGGGGGACACATGTTAGAGCTGACAGCCTTAGGTTGGTCACATCCCACTTTGTGCCTGCTTCCCTCCACTTTGTGGCACTGTTTTTTCTGGTTTTAGGTCTCTCTGCACTTTACCACTGCTAACCAGTGCTACCTGACTGCCAACCAAAAACCCCATTTCTAACACTCTCTCTCTTAAAACATGGTGACATTGGCTCCAAACCAAGTGACATATTTAATTTTCTGGTAAGTCCCTAGTAAAGTGTATTGCATGTGCCCAGGCCCTGTTAATTTAATGCTACCAGTGGGCCTGCAGCACTGATTGTGCACCCACATAAGTAGCCCCTTACCCATGTCTCAGGCCTGCCAATGCATTGTCTGTGTGTGCAGTTTCACTAGCACTTTGACTTGGCATTTAAAAGTATTTTCCAAGCCTTAAACCCCCCTTTTTTCTACACATATGTCACTCCTGAGGTAGGACCTAGGTAATACATAGGGCAGGGTGCTGTGTAGATAAAAGGCAGGACATATACCTGGGTGTTTTATATGTCCTGGTAGTGGAAAACTCCTAAATCCGTTTTCCACTGCTGTGAGGCCTGCTCCTTTCATAGGTTAACATTAAGGCTACCCTCAGCTGACTGGTGAGGTTGGATTCTATACTACTATTTTAGAAATGCCACTTTTAGAAAGTGAGCATTTCTCTGCACTTAAATCCTTCTGTGCCTTACCACCTGTCTTCAATCCATGTCTGGGCTGGGCTGGTTGACAGCTCCCTTGTGCATTTCACCCAGACAACCACAAACACAGTATGCTCAGTCACACCTGCACACATCTGCATACTGAATGGGTGTTCCTGGGCTGGAAGGGTGGAGGGCCTAACACTTACATTTCAAAGGACAGTGGCCTGCCCTCACACAACGGTCTGCCAAACCTCCTACTGGGACCCTGGCAGACAGAATTGTACTGAAAGGGGACCTTATGCACCTCAAATCCACTCTTTGAAGTCTCCCCCACTTCAAAGGCACTTTTGGGTATATTAACTGGGACCCTGACCCTACCAATTTAGACATTTCTTGGGACAGACAATCTGCACCAGAACCTGCAACCTGCCAAGAGAAGCTGCCTGGCTGCCCAAAGGACTCACTTTGACTGCTTTGCTGATAAGGACTGCTGCCTTGCTTTTGCCCTGCTGCTGTGCTGCCTTGCTGGCCTCTAGCTCTGCTGAGAAGTGCTCTCCATGGGCTTGGATTGAGCTTGCCTCCTGTTTCCTGAAGTCTCAGGGCCAAAAAGACTTCATCTCTGCAAAGAAACTCCTTGTGTGGCAAAAATAGACGCACAGCCTGCTGGAATCTATGCACAGCCTGCCTAGTGGTGAAATAGTCACTGCATCACCGAACCAGAATGACGCAGCCCAGCTCCCGGAGTGGAGATCGACGCAGCGTCAGCATTGCGATCAGAACAATGACGCACAGCCCACTGTATCAACACATTGCCGAGCCGGAACGTCTCAGCCCAACTTCCTGTGAGAAGAATCGATGAAGTTCCTGCCGTGCGACAGAAATTTAAACACATTGCCCACTGGATTGACACAGCACCTATGACTTTGCCCTGCACTCCTAGGATTTTCACGGAACGTCCCTGTGCGTCAAAAGACCTGCATCGCAAAGAGGATTCAAGCCTGCACGCTGGAATTCAACACAAGCCCTTGCCTCATGGTAAAGAATTGACTCATCATCTGTGTGTACCCGGAAATCCGATGCAGACCTACCTTTTTCCATGCATCTCCTCCTCTGCAGTCCTCATGCGTGTAATTTTGACGCAAACCAGGTACTTTGTGCTTGCAAGAGTAAATTGTTGCTTTTATGAACTAAAGACTCTTCTTATCACTATAAAAGTGATATTTCAACTTGTGATTATTATATCTTGATCGTTTTCACCTTAATTTAATCAGACAAATAGCCTATATTTTTCTAAACCTGTGTGGTGTCTTTATGTGGTGTTCTCACTGTGTTATTGCATGATTTATTGCACAAATAGTTTACACATTGCCTTCTAAGTTAAGCCTGACTTCTCAGTGCCAAGCTACCAGAGAGTGGGCACAGGATAATTTGGGTGTGACTTACCCTAACTAAGATTGAGATTGTAGTGAATCCTAGTTCATTTTAATGGGATAACAGGAGTTAGCTTAGCTTCTGGCTTGCAGACTCGTGCCCCTGTCACCTAGTGACTTTTAACCTACTTAGCTTGCTCTGTCTTAGCCCATTTAATTATTTATTTCTTCTAAGATGGCTGCCTTGTTTATAGATAGGCCACTTGTTATGGGTAACATTATCAGTGTCACCGCGCCAAGGCGTCAAGATCAAGCACCAAAGACAAACAAACAGTATGTGTTCACACTTAGGGATTTTCCCTCTCTATACTTTCGAGGGATTGTTTATATTAATTGCCGTCCCAAGCATGTCTGTTATATATTGTTTAGGAACACACCTACGTCAGGGGTCCTTGTAGATCTGTATAAATACATCACACTTAAGACAGATAATCAGAGGGATTCCGACCAGAGGGCATCGCCACCATCGCTGATACCGATGCTGCAGATGTCTTGACGCTGACACAGTCTTCGTGTCCCTGTGGAGTCTGAGATAGAGACCTCATTCCAAGGTAACGAGGGTTGGGGGCTCCTCTCATGGGCATGGCCTTGGCAGATTAGGATTAACAAACCCAGCTCTCCTTTAGGTAGGAGGTTAGGACTGTCACATTAGGGTATTAGGGCATATTACATCTCATATATCTTTTTTACGAATTGAAAGACGGTGGGGGTCTTTGTAATAATGACTCTTGTCTTCACAATTCTGTTTCTTGCATTATTCATTATCCTAATCATTGCAGCCCATGCAACTTATCGCAAATTGCAGTTATGTTAAATAAAAACTATTGAAACTCTACTGTATCTTTGTCATTGCCTGTGTTTGTATGAGAAATGATATATCTGTGAGAAAGGGGTAATCTCCGTTTAACCACAACACTCCCTGAGATATCTTATTCTCAATTCCATGCGTAACAGCTGCCATAAATCACCTTTTACTATTGTGTTTCAGGTGAGGTGCTGCTAGTGAGCCGGTAAGGTTGGGACAACAGTTGCGACTTGTTGTAGGAAAGGCGTAGTCGCCTACAAACAAAAGTACTGTCATCCTTAAACCAGCAGTCTTGCTCAGAGCAAGAGTCCAAACTGCGACATGGCGCCACCAACGATGGTGTTTAGGCACTAATTTACGGATACCCCGACTATCACTGTCTCACAGACAACAGGTACCCTAAGTACCATTATACGGAGACGTCCGTGGTCTTTGGGAAAATCCTCCTTAGCTGAAAAGGTAACACCTGATTAAGCTGTAGGTTGTTCGAGCTCGAACTCATGAAAGTACTTTACTACCCATTTTTGGTGTTCCATTTTTCTAAACAAATATGGCTGACACCATTGACATTCCTGAAAATGCTAGACAAACACTAACACAACATTTATCAATGCATGGCCTTACAGATGAGGGCGGGATGTTACTTTGATAATAGAAGCTACTGAAGCATACCAAACAGAAACATTTTACTGTTGGGTCACCTTTCCTGAGGTTGGCCAAAGAACAAACACATTCCACACATATGAAGTTGCAAACTTACCTTTACGGTACCAAGCATACCAGTATCATGAAATATCGCTCACATACCAGGAGCATCAGAACTGGTTCGAAGGCACCCTACCACATGCATTACGAAGAGTGAGGTTAGGTCCCTTAAGTAATGATGGACCTACATGGCATATGTTTGCCACATACTCACCTCACCCAGGCATACAAAATATGACAATAGCAGATCTACGGGTTTTATATAATGAATTAGTGGCATTATATAGACGATTAGTCCAGTTCGTAATGCGAACATTGAACACAACACCAGCGTGTCCAGCACCGCCAGTAGCTGGTGGTTATCAATTGGCTACTGGGATTAATCCGCAAACAGTGCACACTATTATGGGTAAAGTGCCCACGGAACGGGAAAAAATACCGTTCTGGATTGCCCAGAAAACGAATCAGCTGAAAGCTGTGTTTCCCCATACAGGACCACAGGAAAAACATAGGTTGCTCACTATGTGCTTGCCTTTTGGGATGGTTCCCTCGGTAGATGACTGTGCCACATGGGGTACAGTCTTCGCTGCCATATATACTACCACACATGGTACCCCAACACTTGCCAATTTACCGGAAGTGTTAAAACAAATACAAAATAAGCATGAGGCTGCATCAGCGCTGGATTTGGGGATGAAATGAATGCGTAACTTTGACGCCATATCCTCAATAATACTGAGTAATATTAAGGGGGAAGCAGTAGCACTGGCAATTCGCCAGCGTCTCCGGGAAACTCCACACCAGGAACAAGAGAGACAGCTACCGAAAATAATTTCCGATACCTATACTTGTATAGGACGGGATAGTTTGGGAGCCAAACCTAAACAATTTGAGTTACAAGGTACCACCCATAAGGAGGGTACAAAGCAGGCACAAGAGGGCTCTAAGAAGCGCTGGGACAAACAAAAAGATTTCAAAGAGAGAAGAAATAAGAGAGTTGATTCTCCACACCCGGAGAACTCCAAAAGGAGATATAAGCTCAGAAATAGGGAGAACATTAAAACTCCAGACAGATATACTGATTCACGTCCCTCTTGTTCCTTTCAGGACGCACCGGATAGACATAGCGACAGAGGGGGCTGTCCAGATCAACGTCCTGACTACGTGAAAGAAAAGTAAGACTCACAACAGTCTACCATTAAAAAAGAAGAAAAGGCTCCTCAGCAAAAGCCACAGTTTAAAAAGAAGAAGGTGGCGGCACTGACAGTTAAAAATGCCAGTAAAATTGAGAACACTGTTGAGGAACAAGACGTGGGCAGTGACTCTGTTAGACAGCGCAGCAGAAGTCACGATATGTTGCCAGAGTCTGAAAGATCATCTGGATGCAACAGCAACTAGCGATTACATCGTGGTTGAAACAGCGGATGGCCGCGTTCTTCCCCCCGATAGGGTTAATTATTTCGAAATTCAGATAGAGGGAGACTTGGAGGGCACTATTAGTGTGATATTTTGGGATGAACTTACTAGTGATATCCTATTGGCCGAAAGAGACTGGCCACCTGAACACGTCCGCAAGCTCCCGCATGGGGAATATGTCATTTTGCCTTCTTTTTCCGATCTTGTTCCGGAAGCAGCAAAAGAAGCATATGCTGCTGAATGGGCTTTAGCGCAGGCACCTGCGCTATATCGCAATCATGTAGGTTGGGACAAGGAGTCTCCTTGTCATATTATTCCCGTTAGGTCTACACCCCAACCGCAGCCACATTACCCTGTCAAACATGAAGCGAAGGCTCCGGTGAAGGAGATCCTCACCCAACTTGAGTACCAGGGAGTTATTGAGCCCTGTACATCTGCAATGACTAATCCGTTATTCCCCGTTGCAAAGTCAGACCATTCATATCGAATAGTCATTGATTATAGACACTTAAATAGTCATACACGCATGTATGCTATACAAAATTCACACAGCACGGCACTGATAAACAATATAGTGCATAAAAAACATAAAACAATATTAGACATATCTAATGTGTTCTTCTGCCAGAATTTAGCACATGAAAGTCGGGACCTGAGTGCGTTCTCATTTGGCTCTCAAAAACGCTTTTGTCGTTTACCTCAGGGCAATAAAAATAGCCCAGAACTGTTTTCAGCCAGTGTAACATCAATATTACATGATATTGATTCCGAGGCATTGTTCTATGTGGATGACATATATCTCACAGACGACATCCTCGACATTCATCTTGCGAGGTTCGATCGGATCATTTTGGGATTTGCAGACCTCGTTACAAATTCAATTTTAAGAAAAGCAAGATAGCCTTTCTTAGCGTATTATTCCTGGGATATGAGCTATCAAACGAGGGGAAGAGCCTGGCCTCGCACTTTCTAGAGAAGTGTGCTCAACGACAGCCTCCAAACACACTTAAGAAATTGCAGTCATTACTGGATTTCTTCAATTTTGGCAGAACATACAGTCCAGATTATGCAGAACGCATCAAGCCACTTTATGACTTAGTTCAGCCCAAATTTTCGAGCAGACACTGGACAACTGAACACACGCACATCTTTAAGGACATGCAACAGGACATGCTAGAAGCTAGACACTTACACACACGCGACAATAAAACAAATTTGGTCCTCAGAATAATTGCTGGTGCCATTGGATTTACTTATGTCACCTTTAATGAGGATGACACAGTACCCATAGCATATAAATCACATTTATACTCAAATGCTGAACAACGTTTTCCACCTACAGAAAAGATTCTGACGGCATTTCAGATGGCCGTCATGAAAGAGAGGCCACTTGCCCAGGGGAAACATATAATTGTTGTCTCCCCGGTGCCGGCCTTAGAGGCTGTCACCAAATCAAGCGTTCCCAATGCAAAAGCATTACATCCGCGTTGGATTCAATGGGCAACGTCTCTGACCGCCACTGATGTCAATTATATATTCGATCCAAAACTTCAGACACAGGAATTCCTCCGGTATGAACAAGAGTACCCCGCTCCTCTAAATATCTTTCCACTAGACAGCTACCATACTGTCATATACAGTGACGGTTCAGCACAACCAGCTGTAGGTACTAAACATCAATACTCGGCAGCTTGCGCAGCCGTGAGCGGAGTGATGGAAGATGGAGTTTTCCACCCTCACAATACCTACATGCAGACCTTAGGGGACTGCACAGCCCAGTTGGCTGAGCTGAAAGCTCGTATTCTAGCGCTCAAACATACTGAGAGAGGATGCCAGACTTTGATAGTCTGTGACTCATATTACTGCGTCCAGTTATACAATGAATATCTCAATCATTGGAAACTGAACGGGTTTAGAGATTCTAACGGGAACACCATTAAACACAAGACATTGCAGGGGAGGGTGGCTGATCTTAAGGATAATCTACCGTGTGTCCATGTAGTCCATACATTGGGACACCAACGTGTAGGAGTACACGTTACCGGTAATACACTGGCTGATGAAGCGGCAAAAACAGCAGTGGCTACGGCTTCTGTGGCTGCAGTGACTCGTTCACAAACGAGAATGGATAGTGAAATATTGATTGCCGTTAAAGCTTCGGCTGCAGGCAAGCACCCTCCGAAAGGATACCCTACAAACTATACTTACCATATCAGTGCACAGAATGTTGCTTACACAACGATTCCTGGGGTTGGAGATCGAGTGATCCCCAATGAAGACCAGAGATTAGATCTAATCAAAGCAGCGCATGAGGGTGTCGCTTCTGAACAATTCTGGTATACAGGCCACGATAACACTCCTACAGCAACGCTTTTGGTGGCCTGGTCTATGCAGACGAACAAAGCAGTATGTCCTTTGCTGTGACATTTGCCAGCAGATCAAGGGCTCTAATATCAAACGGCCACCGCAGACATCCCTCTTAGTGTCCAACATGCCGCTACAGTGAGTATACCTGGACCATTGTGGTCCCTTACAGCCTGATGGTGCATACAAATACATTTTAGTAGCTGTAGATTCCTGTTCTAGATTCCTGTGGGTATGGCCACAGCGGTCGGCTGACGCCCGGACCATTATAAAAGATTTGCTGATCTTTATTGGTACATATGCGGTTGCAGCATTCCATTCGGACCAGGGCCCTGCATTTGCCTCTAAGGCATTCAGGGACACCATGGGGACGATGGGTGTTGAACTCCATTACTCCTCACCATACCATCCCGAGGGAAATTTGTTCGTGGAGAGGCGTAATCGTGATCTAAAGCAGTCCTTAACAGCTCGAGTATTAGGTTCAGGCCGCAGTTGGTTACACCACCTATATGGGGTCCAGAGAGCACTGAATAATTTGCCAAGATGGTCCTTGGGGGGACGCTCTCCATATGAGGTTCTCTTTGGGATACCTATGTATGTCCCAGATCTTGATGCCCCTGTTATGGTGGCAGCAGAAACACCGTTTGACATAATAGAACGTCTCACTGTTTTACAGGAGCTTCAACAATTTCGTGATGATAAATCATCTGCAAGTGCTGCCACCTTAGGAATAAGGTATTTGGCGAAACCTTCAACTGGCTAGATTCCTAAAGTTGGGGATCTTGTTTGTGAGAAGATCACTGTGAAGAAGGAGTTCGGTCCATCATACAGAGCACCTGTACCAGTCTTGGGAATACAAGGCACCAGGACTGTCATCTTACCACCACTGTCTGGTTCTAAGATGAACAGATTCATCTCCATTGATGACATCAAACTACACCATGTGGCCGATCCTTCACAGTAGACCAGGAGGTCCCTTGGGTGGTTCCCGATCCCCTCTCACTACCCAACAGGACATCCATCTACATAGTAGGATGAACATCACTACCACAGACTATGCAACAATGTCAACTGCTGTTCCAGACACCTCCTCGACCATGGGGAGGGGGCAAAATGAATTCTTGTTGGTTCCAGTCACATCTTCAGTGGCCACCCCGCTTCAAGATTTAGCTGTATTTTACACTAACACATTACCGACTGATGACGTTGTCTACCAAGAACCTCCACGTGCAGTGGACCAGAGTACACCGGCTCCTGTGTTTGCAGAGACTGCCTCTGGCTATTTCATTGACATTGATGATTTTTCTTCAGATTCATCCACTACTGTGATTGACAATGTCTCAAAAAGTAGTAAGCTGTATCGATGGCTTAAAAAGAACTATTTGATATACCCATGGAACTACTTGTGGTTCTGTTTGACATTTTTTGCATTATTTTTTGGGATTGGTTTTGTGACTGTCTCTTTTTGCTTATCAATAGTCACTATATTTCTGATCACTCCTCAGTGGAGCCTGTTGATGAAGTTTTAACACCACATCATTCTTCGCATAAGGTCCGCAGAGATTTGTCCCCTGTAAATATTACAGCAATACCCATTACTGATGGGATTGTGTGGGACAAAGTTCCATTCGAAATATACAGGCCTACAGAAATTATTCAAATACCATACGTGTTCAAAATTTCCATGACTGATGTAATTACACCTGATGTTATCTCTGATGATTGGGATGCCCAAACGGTTGATTCCATGCTAAATGAAATGAAGGACTATTCCGCTTTTGAAAGTAATGATGTATATGATTATACATTGAATTATGGGGAAATGTTCTGCTATAACAATTGGGGACATCACTACCTACACCGTGCCACTAGATACAGGCCAGTATTGAACTACACACAGTGGGAACACTGTTCTACACCACTGGTGGGGAGTCCAAAGTATTATAGCGATACATTTACATACTTTTCTGGGCATGATACAAGAAAAGCAGAGTCGTATTATTTTAAATTACCTCCGGCACAAAATAGGAAAATGTTGCTAACTGATACAAAACTGATTTATTCAGATCCCTTTGTTTCCCGGCTCGCAATTGAGGGTTACGAATACTGGAAGAGCACTATTGACTTGAAAAGTGTATGGGGAACACAAGATTGGCAAATACAGGGTGGGGAGGCTTTATTTCGAGCATGCCTGATTCCTGTGCAAATGATTTTATTAAATGACACTATTCAGCATACATCCTGTCTGGGGTTAGCGAAAATTAAGGATCTGAACACACCCAGTATCCCTACTCCGGCAAGGTTTAGAGATTGGCAACACTTCCTTAATATCACAGAGGAAAGGCTAGAAGCACTGGTTAAGGCTGGTACCTATAATTCTTCACTTTCCAATCCCAGTGGGTGGTTAATATGGCCCACTGACACTAATGAGTGTCAAGCGCGTTTTTTTAACTCTTCAGGTGTTTTTTCAATTAACAGGCCAGACCCTTGCTTTATATCGGGTCAACATACAGGTATGGTTACAACATACAGTGTGGGTAAGCTGTGCCAGCAATGGGTACAAACAAACACGCTAGCCGCGGTTAAGAAACACCTAAACACTCTTTCTGACAATATAGACTTGCAGGATTTTCTGCTGGTTCCTAGGAAACAACGCTCGAAAAGGTTTTTATATGTTATGTACAATTAAATTTGGAAACTTTCCCAGATTGAGGCTGCTACGCGTTTAAGACAATTGGATAAAGAAAATTTAGAAAATACATTAGCTGTTGTCGACAACAGCATAAATACACTGTCCAACAGAATTTATTCACTATCAAATATAGTGTCGTCTGCTATTGATATCACTCAGACAGACTTGTCCCGGTTATATCATGGGCAAACACAGCTAAGTTCCATCATGCAGCTAGGTTGGACATTACAGACACTGAAAAGTGGGCGCATTCCATGGAAGTATATTAATGGGAGTGAATTCTTCACTGCCTTTAATTTTTCCAAGGAACAAGCGACAATGGCTAAAAGGGAGGCTAGTTTCACCCTGCTTCAAGTAGAGAAGTTAGATAAGTTGATCTTCACGGTAGCAGAGAGTCCTTCAACTATCTGGCTCTTACATGGCATCATTAATTTACCGATTTCGACCTTTCGTTTCTCGATCTGCCTGAAACATCTTGCAGTGGGAAGATATGAGCAACTAGGAGATAGCTTTATTAAGGAAGAGTGGGAGTTGCCCTTTGACTATAGATGTCTGAACGGCGAAAAGCAGGTCTTTCTTAGGGGAAGCGAATGTGAGACTGCTGTTCATCATTCTATGATAGGCAGACACTTAACTTAATTTTCCCATTAACTTGAGTAGATTAGTACTCATGGAGCATTACAAATGTCACTGATAAAAGATCCTTTATAACTCAAACTTTGCTAGCTTTGACTCTGCAATGCACATGAACTTAAACATTTTCCCACAAAATATTGTGCCTTCCCATTAAAGACAAGCTATAACTGCTTGCTGGCACATACGTACAGTGTTCCTAATAAAGAACTGTCTTAACATCCTTTTCCATTCAAATATTAATGCTGATCAGATGCAGATAATGTGGCAGATGTTTTCCTCTGGATAATTACATAGCCGAAATGAAATCTCACCGGACGTTCTTCTCCAGATAGAGGAATTAAGAAGTGCTTGAAAATCACCTAATCGAAGACACTGCAATTTAAGCTTGGGCGTTAGACCAAACAGACCCCCTAAGTATGTTTGAAATTTCAGGGCACCATATGAATCTAATTCCATCCATGCATGAGATCTTTTGGACAGCGCAGCATTATCCCGCAAAGATGAGAGCTTTTTCACAGAATTATTTATGGCTTTATTAAATATGGATTGTGAAAGTTTTAAAGCCCACAACTCCTCAGTCTTATAGGTGGTTAAAGCTAAGTTAAAATCATCATATGCCACTTTGTTTCTGGAGTCACTAATGGATTATCACACAAGGAATGTAGGTAGGTCTTAGGTCATTTTGTAATTTATGACAAAATTTTGAGAAACAGCCAAGGCTGTTTCTGCCTTCTAAGGCTAAACTCTAAGAAGTGATACTCAAGTACGGCCCGGTGGCACATGCAGCCCTCTTGACCTTTATATGAGGCCCCCTGGCAGCTGTTCACTCGATTCGGCACTTACATAAAAAAATAAAAATAAACAGGCACGTATTTCTTTAAAGTTTGATTGAAGTCTTCTCCACACACTGACAACATTGCCAATAGTGAACTAAGAGGCAGGTCACTTGTTATTTGCACTCATAGGGTGGCCTGGGTTACTATTACACATGAACAACACCCACCTTACCGCCTCCCTTCCCTTCCCCCCTTCCAAGACTGCCACTTTGCTGGCATCAATGCGGCCCTCGTCGCATCACAGACTAAACTTTACGCCCCCTGAAACAATGTTTGTTAGTACCAACGCTCTAAAGGAATGTGGACAGGAATTGCCACACAATGGCATCATCAATAACTTTGTCCGCTCTTCCTCTCAAAGCTTCTACGCTGCATGTTAGAGAGGGAACATGTGTAGCAGGCAATACTCGCAGAAGTGGCTGGAAGGACAGGCTTTTTAAGGAATTCCATAGTGAACAGAAGGCCGCACTGAGGGTGTTGTTTCTTCTTTCTATTGCTCGGCACTGATTCATGAATTCACCTCTGGAATAAGAAATCACCCCCAAATACTTGTACTCCTTCAAGGTTTCCAGGTCTGCTGCATCTATATAGAATATGGGCGATGAAAGACTTCTTCTTGTCACTAACAGTTTTTGTTTTATTAAGATTAACTCGTAACCTAAATTGTGCTGCGTACTGTGCAGTTATATTGATTAGGCACTGGAGGCCGACCTTAGTGTGGCTGATCAAGACAACGTCGTCTGCATACAACATATGTGAAACATTTAAGCCAGCCACCATGGGCGAATGAGAGTTGACATTATTTAAGGCCGTTGCCATCTCTGCAAGATACAAATTAAATTAAAATGAGGCCAATACGTAACCTTGCTTTAAACCATTTCTTGTCTGGATGTTTTTAGAAACCATCATACCCTTCCCAGCTTTACTCATTTCCATGTATCTGTGTACAATAATTGGATAGCCTTTAAGAGGAGAGGATACATTTCCCAATTTTGTAACTTGGACCACAGAATGTTCCTCTGTACCACATCAAAAGCTGGACAAAAGTCTGCATAATATGGATATAAATGTAAAGAACAGTACCTTGCTTGTTCAATAATATAGTCAACATCTGAGTGTTGGTGGAAGTGCCCATTCACCTAATAAAACTACTCTGATTGATTGGCACCAGGGAACTTTTGTCAGCCCAATCTGACAATTCAGCAAGAAGACATTTTGCGAAGTATTTCCCCTCTACATCGATTAGTGCAATAAGCCTGTAATTGGATGGTTGTGTTGTATTTCCTGCTTGATAAATGAGGGCCAGAATAGATCCACGCCAGCTGCCTAGGATTTCCTAGTTAATAAGAACATGATTGTATAAAGTGACCAGGCGTGTAGCCCAGTATTGGGGATTTTATTTCAATATTGCCTGCAGTAAGCCACTATGTCCTAGGCACCATCACAACCACTCTTAATGATTATTTTCTCCACTTCACCTACCGAGTCGGTACTTAATGAGCCTGTCCCCTTCAATTTCGAGGAACTCTATGTTCAGTGCTCCCTGAGACGATTGTGCATGACCATTCATTTCCTGTGGGTACGCTGTCCAGGAAGCTTCCAAAATATTTAAGGTTGAAGGAGACCACCTCCGGCCCATAGCATGATTGACCATCCGCCAGAACTCTCTTTCATAATTTTGTCTGATGGCTGAGAACATTTTGCACCAGTACCAATCAACCTCTAATTTGGCAGACACCCACAAGGTAATCATAAAGGGTGATTCTGATTTCTTTTAGCAGCTTTAAGTTTGGCCTAGACCCTTCTAGGCCGAGTACATACAAGGCTGAGGGACTTGAAGCCCTCTGAGCACAATCTTGGGCCCCTAAGAGTAGCTTAGTGAATTGGACCCACTGAGCCAATGGGTCTGGAGTTGTTTCACTTGTTTCCCATTGGAACCTAACTTGCTGTTCCACTTTCTCAATGGAATCTACTGTCCATGGCAATCTTCTGTAGTTGATCGTGGGCATAACATCGATATCCGACCGAACATGCTCATGCAAAGAGACATTCAGTTTTAACTCAATGTTCTTCGGCTGATGATCACTTTCTAGCCGCCTTCACAGGGCATAGTAGGCTATCATGTGAAATAAAGGAAGAGACACTAAGGTGTAGTCAATGATAGCTTTGGAATGTGCGGAGGAATGCAAAGGGTGCGCCAGAATATCTGGTTCCTCTCAATTGTTCAAAACTTTCAGTCCCCTATGCTCCACTTCATTTATAAATAGACACTCACTAACATCCTTCTGCTGCGTACATGGTTGAACTAAGGGAATATACCAGATTTGATCAAATGATGTCACTATTTGATTCCTTTTTGTAGTCTGTAACAGATTCATATTAAAATCCCTGGTCATTAAGATAAAAAGCATCTGTCTTGCGGTAGAGTGGACAATCAAAAAAGTCAGTAATATCAATGGTTTCTTTCTTTTTTGCCTGCAAAGGACGCATTTAAGCATTTGGAATGAGCAGAGGCGATTTACTAGTTGAAGAATAATATAAGAGTTTTACTACTTGCATATTAAGGTGGTCAATGCTAATCTTCTCTATTCTAACATTAATTTCAACTGCTACATAAACAGCAAGACCACTGCTCGATGGCCCAAAGTGCAAGTTCCAACCACCGGTTTACTGAAGCACAAAAAGGCTGGAAGATCTATAACATCTTGAGCCCAGGTTTCTTGAAAAAATCACCACACCAAAGGTTTTAATGCAAGCTAAAAAGGCCTCGTCCTCAATTTTACACAATAATCCTGCTATATTCCAAGCGCAAATCGAAAGAGTCTTTCTTGGGGGTCAATCATATAGGTTCCTTTGTGCGGCAAGTAGCAGGGCACCGGATAGCTAAGACCAGTCCAGAGTAACGTGTTGCAGTTGTTTCTCATGCAATACAGCCATGTCATAGCCATTTGTGTTGACACCCAGACCACTAGATGATGTGACCGAATGACCCTGAGCCCATCTAAGCATCGATCATGTCTGAGCCTGTACACTGGCACCAGATCTCTTAGTCTGTTGTTGTAAACGTCACTTTCCTGCAAAACCTGAATAACTGTGTCATTTCACTGAACTAGGGGACAAGAGAAATTGAGGATAAACTTCATCTACATCTCTAGAGATTTAAATTCCCCATATTTCAAATACTTGCTTCTCTGCCTGTACCAGTTCCATGAGTCAGTCAGTTGCCCAGGCAATAACAGTCAATTCTTCTCCGGTAGGATTTAAAGCACTTAAAAAAGTGCCCGGATGGATGACCAATAATTTGAGGTACCTTAGAGAAGGGATTTCTTGCGCCATACGAAGCATAGCACTTCTATTGATTATATCAAAATTCCTCCTCGATTTGTATTTAGAAATAAAAATTAAGTTACAAAGTTTATTAGGCAGGCAGACAGTTATCGGCATTGATTGCGTAGAGGAAGGTAAATTATGTATCAAAAATTGTTGTTGTGTGATGTTACCCTGGGTGTTAGGTCTTACATCCTTGTTTGTAATTGAAGAAGCTGTGCATACAGGCTTTAGGGTTGATAGAGCGTTCCGTACTAATAATTTACCTGTATTTGGATGCTCTTTAGGCCGATGAATCTTTTGGCTAAGTGGGACCCTCGACACCCTTAATCTGTCAATTTCATTAAATCAATAATCAATAACGAACATAAGCAATACCCTGATCAACGTAACACTTAACAATTAATCCAGAATACATTTCGGCGAACCCTGACCTTTCAGTCAGGAATGACCACACCAGTTTATTCAAAGTTAGTGAATTTATTTCCCTATATTAACAAAGCTAGCACAATATAAATGTGTCTCAACACCAAATGATAAACATAAATGAACATTAATAGCTGTCCATAACGGCGAAACAAGTGCAATCTATGCAGCATTTGAATAACAAGGCATTCGATAATAGCAATGCAAATCACTAATAGTATAATCTGTAATGAGCTAATTGCATACATTTAGTCAGCATAACAAGGTCTCAAATTGCATCGTGCAACAAAAGGAATCCTCATCTAACCTCAAATTAGCATCGGCATGTGGGACTTCATGCAAAAACAATTTAGCAACATTAATTTGGAAAACTCCTAGCTAGGGATCTTATCAAAAATCAGCAGTTGGTTACCTAAAAGAAACACAATGCAATTGTACAATTTCCTTTCATATTTACCAATTACAATCAGCATTCAAGGAAGTCTTCGTCTCACAGGTACCGTTTCTCGATCAGCATGGGACGGGGCAAAGGGGCAGGGGTGGACGGGGCAGTTGCCTCACGGCGGCAAGATAAAACTACTGCTTCATGCAAAGGGATCAAAGTTAAAGTCTCTAGGGCAAGAATCATTTAAAGTCTCTTTCTCTCGATTAGAGAAAGCATCAAAGTCTCTTTCAAAATGGCGTCGCAGCAAGGTGGGCCATAATAGCTGCAATGTCCTGCAAAATGGCGGGTATCGAGCTGGTAATGGCTGCTTTCTTCTCGTGCACCTGGTTTAAATAGACAACAGTTCAAATCCAGTAGGGTCTTCCATTGGAGGGTTCATAGGTTAGCTTCAAATTGTCCAATCAAAAACGACAGTTCTCAAGCTTTTACTTAAGCATACATTATCCTTGGAGACGGGTACGCAAGTTGCAACATTTTATACCAATTAACTCACTTTCAGAGCTTCCATTGTCCGCACCTGCAGATTGACCTTGGAGTAAAGAGAAAAATATGCCAGGCTGGCACGAAACTTTAAGATAAGCATGTGAACGATCTCAGTGGAAAAGTACAGCTTCAAGCAAAAATACACGTTTATTGGCACATTGGAAAAATACGAGCATCTAAATCGTGAGACCAGGCAACTGGGCCAAAGCCTGCACTAAAGTAATGCTAAGCTAAAACATTTCAAACAAGCAAATCATAGCACACGTTTATGATTATGTCTGATTAGTGCAATTCTAATACATCATGTTATATAAAGCACGCTTATAAATGTTGGCAAACTACTCTAAGGGCACATTTTGTCCCCGTACAATCTTTATTAGTTCGGTTAAAGTCACACATGATTATTGCAATCTACGTTTAAGCGCTAATAAACGTAAAACCTTCATTTCAGCTTCATCAATCCCTCCTCTGATGACTACTTGTCATCACACAAACTATTTCCACAAATTTTATTCCATTAAAATTCTGTCAGTTCTCTTTTCCTTTTAATTCCCCTAGTTTTCGCTTTGTATTCTTCTGCCATTCTTTTCATCATTTTCTCTTCCTTCCTTCTTTTAATTCTTTCCATAATCATTATTATTCCCCTTTTTATTCCCCAAATTCCAAATATGCAAATCAGTACAATTAATATTCCCTGTATTATTTTTAGTAATACTCCATTCCAAATTCCCCCAATCCAATTTCCCACTGAAGCAAGTCCTTTTCCAACCTTCTCCCACACTCCTGGTTCTTTCAGTTCCTTCAAATCTGCACTCTCTTTTGTTAGATTAGCAAGCATAGTTTTAATCTTCACACTATTATCCGGAATATACGTGCAACAGTGTCGTGCACCAAGCATTTTGCAAACGCCGCCATCCTTTGCTAAAAGAATGTCTAAGGCAAGACTATTTTGAAGAGTCATAGCTCTTTCCGCTGCAAGCTCAGCATCTATCAGGATTATAGCACCTGAAAACTTTGTCAACATGTTATCCACTATAGTAGACAACTTTCTTATTTTGATGGAATTCAACACAACTCCCAATGAAGGAATCATGGCTCCAAATATATCTCCTACCACAGCAGCTGCGGTCTCTCTTTTCTGGATACGATGGAATCCAGATGTCCTTTGAATCATCGATAGGTCATCCAGTTGATAAACCTTTGGGAACACTATACCCAAATAACATCTCCCCCACCATCCCTTTGGAAGACGATAATAGGCATTATACCCACAAATGTAATATACACCTGGTATGACAGGGTCAAGTCCGTTCATCATGAATGTCCATTTGGCCTTAAAGATAAACGTATGTTTACACTCACTCGCTCCTACAAAAATTTTATCATAATAAGATTCACCTCGATATATAAAAAATTTCCCTACATGCCAAGCATCTAAAGCTATTCTCCCTTGTGTTTTTATTGCAGCAAAATCATAATTATCTACTGAAGTCCTCTTATGTAGCTCCTTTTCTAATTTCGCATTCATTTGTGCCCTTCTATCATCTGTGCGATCTAAAAAGCTTATTTCTACCTCAGAGAGCGAGCAGGTAAGGTTTTCCCTATGAGCGTGAGCCGTTTCAAAAGGTAGCATTGGCTCGAAAAATTCCCTCATTATTTTAGCATCCCAATCTTTAGCAATCTGGCTTAGCTGCGCTATTATAGGAACATATGCAAAGGTAACATCATAATTCGAGTAAAAATACTGTATGTTAGTTTGACCATAAAATCTAGACATTACTATACTACATGTAATCCCGTATGTAAGAGGCATGTGGTGATAAGTCACCCCTTCCTTTACTGATGTCGGTATCTGTGTACACACATAACAATCTTTCGCATCCATAGTCTCAACATATTCTGTTAGCAAGCGATAGAAAACATTATTTGAAAGCTCCTTCTTATCATGCAAGTGTCTCTCATCTAATTCTAGTCTTTTCAATGCGGTTAGTTCAGTAACAGGAGCAAAAGTAGAAGCATCAATTTTCTCATTCTCACCCTTACCATGCATTCCAAGTACTATTGCCATTATTATTAATACACATGCAATTATCAAGCCTATACACACATATTTACAATATTTCTTTCTACTGTTTTGTGTCATGATCTGTATAGAATCAGAGAGCTAGAAGCACCTATAAATGAAACTATTTAGCAATTCAGTTACAAGGCTGAACGAGCGCAATGTTCACACAGTTTTCTTCAAGAGGCCAGTCACTTATCGGTTAGCAGGATTTATCTCAATTCGGCAATAACTCAGTCTTTATCAGTTCAGCAAGTGTCTCATCCGGTTTAGCAATGTCTTAACTGGTTGTATCACGTTAGATTGTAGCAAGCAATATCATTTATTACCCTTTCAATCAACAGCGTCCATAAAACTTTTCTTTTCTATTGGTATCTCTTCTTCTTCGTTCTCGAGGCTTAGAGATACAAATTCGTCAGTCCAATCATCATTGACTACATATGCCCATTCAGGACCGGAATATCTTCTGTTCGGTATCCTTTTCCTTTTCAATTTTGCTTCTCTTTTCGATTCTGCCTCACTGGTACTTTCCTCTTTGGCCAAGTCTTTTCCTTCACTTGAGGATGGTACCACGACAGTCACTTCCTTTCTTTTCTCTTTCACTTTTGGCCTTTCTCCGTCATTCAAACTTTCTCTAGTTCTCTGTTTTACTGGTGATATACTTAGTCTCCTCTTTGCACCGTGTCCATTTGATGGACCTGCGATCTTTTCTGTGGAAGTTTGAACTTTTTCGTTCTGTTCTGCCTTGTCCCCTCCTTCTGGGGAATCAATCACGTTCTCTTTCTCTTTTTCTGTATCGTCTGCTTCTGGGAAAGCCCTCATCTTATCAGGCTCTCCTGCTTTTTCACCTTTTTCGAGCCCTTCGTCACCTTTACTTTCGTCAGGCTCTTTATCACTTTCAGCTGCTTCAGGTTCCTTGTCACCTTCAGCTGCTTCAGGCTCTTTGCTACCCTCAGCTGCTTCAGGCTCTTTGTCACCTTCAGCTGCTTCGTCGCTGTCTGAGGTTTCTCCTTGGTCTTCCCCAAGTGAGTCTGTTGCTTCGTCCTCAGAGAATATTTCTCTCTCTTCTGTTCCTGCCTGTTCGCTTTCAGTTCGGTTTTGCTCTGTCTCAGCGCTCAGCACTGTTTTATCAGGCACTGGCAGTTTCAGCGCTTCAACTTCCTCATCTGTGGGACACAACACTTTCTTTGTGTGACTGGCGTGAATCCAGTTGGGAACTCCCGCACACTTCACAGCGGTAGTTGTCGTCAGGATCACTTGGAAAGGGCCTTTCCAACGGGGTTCCAGACACGACTTCCTCACGTGCTTCTTTACCACGACCCAGTCACCTGCTTTCAGTGCGTGTCCTGGACCTTGTATCGGTGGCAAGGTGGTTGCTTCCACCTGGTGAGAGAAAGAGCGAACCACGTCAGCCAGACCCTTGCAGTAGTCTAACACCATATCATCTGTAATATTCAAAAGCGCGTTTGCGGGAACTGCAGGAAGTCTCATAGCCCTGCCCATGAGAATTTCATGCAGAGATAATCCAGTCTTTCTATCAGGGGTGTTTCTCATTGACATTAGCACCAAGGGCAATGCGTCAGGCCATTTCAAATTTGTCGATGCACATATTTTCGCCATTCTTGATTTCAGTGTACCATTCATCTGCTCCACCAGTCCTGATGCTTCAGGGCGATAGCTACAATGCAGTTTTTGCTCAATGTTCAGCGCTTCGCAAAGTAACTTTATCACCTCGTTATTGAAGTGACTTCCCCTATCTGATTCTAAAGAGATCGGGAATCCGAAACGTGGTATCAACTCTCTCAACAATAGCTTTGCAACTGTAAGGCTGTCATTTCTACGTGTGGGGTATGCCTCAATCCAGTGACTAAAAATGCACACAATCACCAACACATACTTCAGACCTCCATGCACAGGCATCTCAATGAAGTCCATCTGCATTCGACTAAACGGGCCACTGGCTCTGCCAATGTGGCTCGCGTTCACAACCGTTCCCTTCCCTGGGTTCATTTGCTGGCAAGTGACACATCGATGGCAAACTGCTTCTGCAGCTTGACGAAATCTGGGGTTAAACCAATCAGTTTTGAACAATCTTATCATGGCATCTCTCCCTAGGTGAGCCTGCCCATGATAGAACCGCGCAAGCTGTGATAAGAGACTATTTGGCAAAACAAATTTTCCCTCATTTGAAACCCATAACTCATCTGGTCTCTTTATACACTGTGATTTAATCCAGGAATCTCTCTCATCCTCCCTGACGTTATTCTGCAATGCTTTTAGTTCATCTATTGTATCTACGACCTTCAAGGCAAATGCTTCAGCTGGCTCGAGTTCTGGTTCATTTATCGAATTCCATTCATCCCTAAGTAATATACAGTTCAAGGCACAAAATCTTGCGACTTGATCCGCATATGCATTTCCCAGAGAAACATAGTCCTGTCCTTTTGTATGAGCACTACACTTTACCACTGCAACTTCGGCTGGCATTTGAATGGCGTGTAACAATTCCCTTATTCTCTCCCCGTTTTTCACTGGGGATCCTGAAGAAGTCAGGAAACCTCTCTGTGACCATAGTTGTCCAAAGTCGTGCACAATCCCAAACCCGTACTGACTATCAGTGTAAATGGTGACTTTCATCAATGCAGACAGTTGACATGCTCTTGTAAGGGCTACAAGTTCTGCTACTTGTGCAGAATAGACTCCTTGAAGCCAGGACGCTTCCAAGACACCTGTTACAGTACATACAGCATATCCTGCTTTCAAAATTCCCATCCCATCTCTTAGACATGAACCATCAACAAAAACAATTTGGTCATTTTCATCGAGCTTAGTATCCTTAATGTCAGGTCGAGGTTTTGTGCAAAATTCAGTCACCTGAAGGCAGTCATGCTCGACGTCTTCAGCGTTCTCAATTTCAGCATTTTCTCCAGGGAGCAAGGTTGCTGGATTCAACGTAGTGCACCTTTTCAGCTGCACATTCGGTGAGCCCAGAATTATCGTTTCATACCTTGTGAGTCTTGCTCCAGTCATGTGTTGCGTTCGGGAGCGGGTCAAAAGTATCTCAACTGAGTGAGGGACCATGACTGTTACTGGGTGTCCCATCACTATTCCTTCACTCTGAGAGAGGCTGATACCAACTGCTGCTACGGCGCGCAAACACCCTGGAAGTGCTGCTGCGACCGGATCCAAAGTAGCTGAAAAATACGCTACTGGTCTGTTTACGCCACCATGGGCCTGAGTCAAGACAGACAGAGAACATGCATCACGTTCATGACAAAACAATGTGAAAGGTTTTTTGTAATCAGGCATACCTAAAGCTGGAGCCCTGCACATGCATTCTTTCAGTTCAATAAAAGCATCCATCTCATCTCCTTTCAGCTCAATTTGATCCAAGGCATCCTTCTGGGTCAATTTCAGTAAAGGCTTTGCTAGAGTCGAGAAGTTGGGAATCCACTGGCGACAGTAGCCCACCATTCCCAAAAACTTCCTCACCTCCCTCCTTGTCTTTGGTGGACTCATTTGAAGTACGCTCGTTATTCTTTCCTTCATTATTCTCCGTGACCCTTTCTCTATCTGGTGACCCAAGTATTTCACTTTCTTCTGACAAAACTGCAATTTGGAAGGAGACACCTTGTGTCCATTCCTTCCCAAATGGTTCAGTAGAGCAATGGTATCGGCTGTGCAGCCACTTTCTGTCTTTGATGCAATCAGTAAGTCATCAATGTACTGTACCAGGGTTGACTCGAATGGCATTTCTAATGCTTCCAAATCTTTCTTTAGAATCTGATTGAATATTGACGGTGACTCAGAAAACCCTTGAGGAATTCGACACCAACTGTACACTCTGTCTAGGAATTTGAAACAAAGGAGGAATTGGCTGTCCTCATGAAGAGGCACAGAAAAGAATGCTTGTGACAAGTCGATGACTGAGAACCACTCGGCATCGCAAGGGACTTGAAACATTATCACAGCTGGATTTGGTACGACAGGGCAACATTTGACTACGATGTCATTTATTTTCCTCAAGTCCTGCACTAGTCGGACCTTTCCACTTGGCTTTATTAGTCCCATTATTGGTGAATTACATGGACTGCTTAACACTTCTTTCAGTACTCCCTGCTTTACAAATTCGTCAATGAGTTGGGCAACTTTCATGAGGGTGTCTTGTGCAATGTGGTATTGTGGGGTCTGGGGAAAGATTGCATTGGGTTTTACAGTCACTTTCACTGGTTCCACTCCTTTCATCAATCCCACCTCTTTCCCTGTCATATCCCACACTTCCTTTCCGACTGTTTCCCGTAATTCAGCTGGAATATCTTCTTCAGTTATCATCGGGAAAAGACAAATCAGAGGATACTCTTCATCAACAGTTTCCATCTCGTCCCCTTCTACACTGTCCTCTTCTTCCCCATCACTGCTCGTCTGAATTTTAATTCCCTCGTTCGAACACATAATCGAACATCCCAATTTGCACAATAGGTCTCTCCCTAACAGTGCTATCGGGCTTGAGTCACAGACCACAAATTTATGTAACCCTTGATAGTTGCCAATGCTGACTGGTACCGGATCTGTAATTGGGTTTGTCAGGTGCCTGTTTGCTACTCCCACCACTTGAACTGTACTCCCTGAGAGTGGCAAATTTGGTACTTCACTGCTCTTAACAGTTGAACGTGTGGCTCCTGTGTCAACCAAGAATGAGACACGATGACCCATTACTCTTCCCTCTACGTACGGACCCTTTTGATCAACTTCCAAGGATGCTGCAAGCACACAATCTCCTTCCTCTCCTGAACTTTCACTCTCCCATACATTGTTTATTCCACTCTCACTGTGTAATGGGAACTGTTGTACGGTGCCATTTGTACTCATTACCTGACCCGAGACCTGTGGAGGAACCATCACTTGCTGCTGACTCATTGGTGCCAAAGGTATTTGCATTTGCTGATTAGGTACCATGGGAAACTGCTGTTGCATTGGCTGCATTTGCGTCACCTGCATACGAGGCATCTGCATCTGCTGCGGCTGCATAGGTTGTAATCCCTGCAACTGATTTATGGTCTGAAAATGTGGGTTTGGACCTCTCATTTTCGGTCCCCTCATTGTCTGAAATGCATTGACATCATTGTTTTGCTGACCAACACCTGCACCTTCCTGCACCACCATCGGGCACTCGCGTTTCCAATGACCGACGATTCCGCACACGTGACACGGCATCACCTTCTTCATTGCCTGCACACCATTCACAACAGTGTTCAAATCCGGACCATTATTCACAAAACCTCCTCTGCCTCTGCCTCTCGCCTGTGACTGAAATGCCATATTTCCCTGCAACTGCGACTGCGGTTGTGGTACCTGCTGTTGGAACCCTTGCATCCCTTGCAAACCTTGCAGACCTGTCTGAGCTGCTTTAAGTTGCATCATCATCACCTTCTCTTTCAACCTTTTCTGTTTCACTTCGATTTCGTCCCTACAGTATTTCGCATAATTCAACACCTCATCAATCGGTTTCGACTGCCAACAAATCAAATGCGACTTTATCATCTGACTTATCTCTGGTCTCAGCCCTTCCACAAATCTAAACACAAAATGAAGCATGTCCTTCGCTTCTATTGTTTCCGTGCCGCTGTAGTTTTTAAACGCCTTCAACAACCTCTCATAGTAACTATGAATCGACTCTTTAGCCTCTTGGGCAGTTCGATCGAGCTTCTGCCAATCCACATTTTTCGCGGCAACCTTCGTCTTCAAATGCTCAATTACCTTATAGTACAAGCTCATCACCATAGGTGATGGTGCACCCGTATCCCTGTCTCTCTCTGGTTCACTTGTCGGCCAACCTACAGCTCTTTTGCAATCCTCCCACAAATCTGCTGGAACCACAATCTCAAAGAGAGTGTTCAGGTCTTCCCAAAGACATTTTGCAAGCTTCACAAAGCTATCAGTCTGTTGATACCATTCAATCGGTTTCTCTCTCAGTTTGGGAAAATCATCCGTAAAAGACTGAATGTCGCTTCTGTGCCATGGTACATGTATTAATTTTCCCCCTGCTGTCTCCCTCATTGGTAACATGGTTATTGCATCACTACTCTGTGGTCTTTTCTCGTTGAGTTCTGTAGCACTGTCCCTCCTCTTTTCCTTTCTCTTTACCCACCTGCTTTCCCACTTGTCTAAGCACCTCCACACTTGTGCACTCTGCAGCAATTCTCTAAGGTGCGCCTTCATGCCTGCTGACCTCATGTGTTCAAAATCTGTGGTCCCGAAATCCAACCTATAGCTCCTGCTCAAGTGTTTCGTCTTGTCTATATCAACCCCGTTTTTGTCAGCTATTTCTTGCAAGCTTTTATGTACCTTGTTCACTTCTTTCGTTATCCTGGGACATAGATACCTCAGCTCTTCTTCCGAGTAGGACTCTAACCTATTCACACCCATAGTCCCTTCCACCAATTCTTGTGCTTCCATGTTCAACCTGACCCTATTCAGATAGTCTTCTCCCTTTCCACTGGCTGAGCTTTGTGTGGAATTCAGACTGTTGAACCACTGTGTCAGCTGTTGCGCATTCAACCCCATAAGTGTAGCATTCACATCGACTGCCATTGATGGTTGCGGCAACTTTTCAGTATTCGATGACAGCGGTATCACCAGTGGGGGACTCGACCTCACCAGTGTTGACTGAGCACATATGGGACTAAACTCCATCAAGGACCCAGATCCAGTTGGCTGAGCCGCTATCGGAGTTATCCCTGGAGTGTTTTCTATGCACCTCCTTTCTGTCCCATTCTGCGGCATTGATCCTTGACTGCTCATACCTGAATTTGGCTGCATGTACAGAGGTACCGGTGGACCTACAGTAATGGGTAGGGATATCGCATCTGGGTTCTGTCCATTTCCCATGTTCTGAGACATGTTCATTCCCACACTATGGGTCATCATTGCCGGCATGCCCATCTGACTCCCCGTCATCTGAGCATGTGCATTTCCCCCCTGCATCTGCTTTTGAGGCATCAGAAACTGAGTTGATTCGGCTTGTGCCAATGTCGGGTTGTGACCACTCTGTACTCCCCTTACGGTTGGATCTAGAATCATTCCTGCACTGTTGTCATTGCTATAGTATCCTGGGATCTGCGGCTGATAATTTTCTGCTGGTTTCAACATGGGCACATCTGGATATATTCTCCTAACCTGCGGTATCTGCGGGGTGAACAGTAGACTCGGGTCCTTAGATCCCGATGAGGCTCCTGAACTCTGAGTTTCACTGTTCTGTACCGGTGCCGGAGGGGCAGAACTGGTACTTGGACCTTGTCCACTCTCCGCATAAGGTGGTGGACGGTCGTTCAGCAATTGCATGATTAACTCCTCATCCTCTAACTCCTCTTCTCGTCTCAACTTTTCCTCGTCCTCTCTATCCTTGGAACACCTCCTGTTTGTCTTACAGGTAGCTTTCTTACCTGTCTCCTCTTCTTCCTTAGTAATTGCGGGAAACAATTTTATCCCCTGCAATACATCTGACCTCCACACCTTCTGTGCATTATCCCACCTTGCGTCCGCTAGTGTCTTTTCTACCTTTCTTATCCTGGTCTCGAACTTATTTTGCTGTTGCTGTCTAGCCATCAGTTCCCAAATTGCTAGAGCCTCAAACTGTGCTGGCCTTCGAGGTACCTTCATGTCGTACATCGCGAATCTCAAATTCTCTAGTATCCTTATATTGAATGTCCCATTGATCGGGAACGCTACGCTCCCATGTTTCTCTGTCAGCTTGTGCCATTGCTTTAGCCAAAGGCACGGAGCTACCCCTTTTTCCTCCATTACAATGTAAGCTGGTGTACCTTCGGGTGGCGTCTCTTCTCCTACGCTCGCTTTAATGTAAGACTCCCCCTTCATCGCACTCCTTAATGCTTTAAAAAATTTCATTTTCTCGTCTTTTAATTCACAAAGTTTGTAATCAATAGGTGACTTTAATTCCCGGAACACTCTTCGCTTGCCTTTCCCCTTCCAATCGAGCCCCACGGACTGCGTCCAATCCGTGCGCGACCCTTCTCTACAACCAACCTATCCCAGCGCGGCTCCTAGTGACGTCACACTCACACACACTGCGGCTGACAAAGCCTCGCGGCTAATCCTCCTTCACTCAGCTCTTTTCGTAACAACTTCTTGCATGTATCGCGAGCTACCAAAAATATAAAACAGATCTGTCGGTTTACTACAGGAAGGGTAACACAGTCGCTTCAGGACCTTAGGGATTTTTCACTAGCCTCGGCAGTTATTCAATCTTTCTCGGTCCCCACGTTCGCAAGCAAATCTGACCCGCAGACCTACTCTCAACTTGTCAATGATCTATTCTAGTGCACTTAGAATCTTGTCAAAGCCCGAAGTCGAAGTTTCTTTCACTCCCTTATCACACGTACCGACTCGTTGACCACGCCCGATCAACCTACTAAACCGACCAGACCACAACATAAAACAACATACTCCGGAGTCTCTTGACCTCGCAGGGCCTGTCTCAACAACAACAACCACGTGGACCTTTTTATGCACAAAGCGCCACACGCACATGAAGTTCGACGACTTCCCTACTCTCACACTCGGAGTCGCACCTCCGCTATTTCTATGAAGTTCGACGACTTCCCTACTTCTACACTCGGAGTCGCACCTCCGCTATCCTCTAAAAAGAAAAAAAATTCCTCGCAACCTTTTCACACAATCTGCGGCAATAAGCTGTGCAAGCGCAAAACCCTAATTTCACTCATACCATCACTAGTACCGCCAACGCTGATTCCACACCTCCATTCTCTCCATTCGCAAGCTCCGAGATCCCGGGAAAGTCGCGGTGGACCTAGCCCATCATCATTTTGTCAATCTATTTTACCCAAGAAAATCTAATTCAACTTCTCGAATGGGGTCTCAAAGGGCGTAACCGTTAATTCAACACCATGTACTTTAAGAGTACAGGGTCCCAAAAGGCGAAACCGTCCTCTGCTACCATCTACTGATAGAGCGTTCCGTACTAATAATTTACCTGTATTTGGACGCTCTTTAGTCCGATTAATCTTTTGGCTAAGTGGGACCCTCGACACCCTTAATCTGTCAATTTCATTAAATCAATAATCAATAACGAACATAAGCAATACCCTGATCAACGTAACACTTAACAATTAATCCAGAATACATTTCGGCGAACCCTGACCTTTCAGTCAGGAATGACCACACCAATTTATTCAAAGTTAGTGAATTTATTTCCCTATATTAACAAAGCTAGCACAATATAAATGTGTCTCAACACCAAATGATAAACATAAATGAACATTAATAGCTGTCCATAACGGCGAAACAAGTGCAATCTATGCAGCATTTGAATAACAAGGCATTCGATAATAGCAATGCAAATCACTAACAGTATAATCTGTAATGAGCTAATTGCATACATTTAGTCGTCAGCATAACAAGGTCTCAAATTGCATCGTGCAACAAAAGGAATCCTCATCTAACCTCAAATTAGCATCGGCATGTGGGACTTCATGCAAAAACAATTTAGCAACATTAATTTGGAAAACTCCTAGCTAGGGATCTTATCAAAAATCAGCAGTTGGTTACCTAAAAGAAACACAATGCAATTGTACAATTTCCTTTCATATTTACCAATTACAATCAGCATTCAAGGAAGTCTTCGTCTCACAGGTACCGTTTCTCGATCAGCATGGGACGGGGCAAAGGGGCAGGGGTGGACGGGGCAGTTGCCTCACGGCGGCAAGATAAAACTACTACTTCATGCAAAGGGATCAAAGTTAAAGTCTCTAGGGCAAGAATCATTTAAAGTCTCTTTCTCTCGATTAGAGAAAGCATCAAAGTCTCTTTCAAAATGGCGTCGCAGCAAGGTGGGCCATAATAGCTGCAATGTCCTGCAAAATGGCGGGTATCGAGCTGGTAATGGCTGCTTTCTTCTCGTGCACCTGGTTTAAATAGACAACAGTTCAAATCCAGTAGGGTCTTCCATTGGAGGGTTCATAGGTTAGCTTCAAATTGTCCAATCAAAAACGACAGTTCTCAAGCTTTTACTTAAGCATACATTATCCTTGGAGACGGGTACGCAAGTTGCAACATTTTATACCAATTAACTCACTTTCAGATCTTCCATTGTCCGCACCTGCAGATTGACCTTGGAGTAAAGAGAAAAATATGCCAGGCTGGCACGAAACTTTAAGATAAGCATGTGAACGATCTCAGTGGAAAAGTACAGCTTCAAGCAAAAATACACGTTTATTAGCACATTGGAAAAATACGAGCATCTAAATCGTGAGACCAGGCAACTGGGCCAAAGCCTGCACTAAAGTAATGCTAAGCTAAAACATTTCAAACAAGCAAATCATAGCACACGTTTATGATTATGTCGGATTAGTGCAATTCTAATACATCATGTTATATAAAGCATGCTTATAAATGTTGGCAAACTACTCTAAGGGCACATTTTGTCCCCGTACAATCTTTATTAGTTCGGTTAAAGTCACACATGATTATTGCAATCTACGTTTAAGCGCTAATAAACGTAAAACCTTCATTTCAGCTTCATCAGGGTCTGTACTCAAGATTCTCTGCAGCTAGTTCGCTGGTGATTTTTATTCCCTCTTACCACCTTAAGATATTGTAGTGCGCAGTGGTTGACTTGTGGATCTTCCACTTTGACCATAGTTGTAGTTTGATTATTATTTGAGCAAGTTCCCCCTCCTCACTTGCTGCTGAATTGAAAAGTTAATGATTGCCAAGTACCTATCTCAGCCCGCACAGGTGATCTGGGAACTGTTGAGCTAAATACAGACTGCTGCCATAACGGTTTGGTGACATTTGAGATAACAGCAGTTTCTTTAATTATGTCATCAACGGTACCTTTAATGGAATTCACTTCTATAAGATAAGCCTCTACTTCTCTCTTGTCACCGGCTACCTTTTGTGGCTTAGCCAACTGTCTAAAGATTATATAAACGTGATCAATCTGTCCAGTCTGCGCCTTTGCCGAACTTGAGCTAGCTTTTTTATTATGGGTTTTCTTAAGTTTCTTGCGCTGGCTTTTCGTAGGCTGTGCAACCACTTCAGTTGAAACTAACGCTGTAGCAGGGTCTATATCCAGCTCACGAGGTACCGGGTCTGTACTTATAAATGATTGTTGCTTATTCCTCTCATCGCAGCCAGGCTCCGTAAGGGTCTTACTAGTGGAGAACCGTATCACTGAATTAGACTGTTGATGTAAGCTTCCGCCACCCGGTAGGTCAGCATCCCTTACATCCAATGTTGTTGGATAGTTGACATCGGAAGTTGCCACAGTAGGCTGACAGACCGTAGGGAGCTGTAAGTCGGTAATCATGCGTTGCCCAGCGTTACAAAGGGAACTTTCCAATTCCTGCTCCGGGGGGTGCAGTTAGCAGTTTTTATTGATGTAGAGATTTTGGATGCGAGAGAGTCAGATTTCAATCGCAATTTCATGCCTGTTAACAGAATACCCGGTAGGCATCCCAGTTTATCCAGCACCGGCCTACATGCACAGGATGAAACAAGATGCGCCTCTTCTTGAGCTGCACCAATGAATTTAATGCTCCAATTTGTGAGTTAATAGTAACATAGACAGCAATTGTAGTAGGAAGATCCTCCTGTAGATCTAACTTACCTAGCTGGTATGTTAGGGAGTTTACAACCGCTTGAAACGAACGGAGCAGGACATCCTATTTATTTTGCCGTTATTTTGCCGTCCCGCCGAGACATTTTCCAGTGTGGGGTGTTTGTGTGAGGGGAGATATCGGGGCTCGCTGATAAATGTGAGCCTACAGAAAGCCTCCTTACATCCGGTGATGCTCCAATCTCATCCTGAGAAGCGGGAATATCCTCATCTAACAGATCCAAGGAAAAAAATCTTCTTGTTGGCCGACGTAGAGATGCACATTAATTGTCTGTACTGTAACCCACGCTGTTGCCTCTAAACCAGGATCCTATTTTTTGCGCATACCTGTGGAATGAGACAGGTTGTTACTATTTAAAGGATAATGAACCTCAACTGAGACCTGGACTGCATTGTTTTTACCGAGGGGTTAGTTTGCAAGGCTCCTTTTGAGGGCTGTGAGCCTCTTATGTTATGGAAATTGTTAGACCTGACAGCCTTAGGGTGGTCACCCCTAACTTTTTGCCTGCCTCCCTCCACTTTTTGGACACTGTTTTTGCTGGCTTTTAGACTCTGCGTACTTTACCACTGCTAACCAGTGCTAAAGTGCATATGCTCTCTCCCTTTAAACATGGTTATCTTGGATCATACCTGATTGGACTATTTAATTTACTTATAAGTCCCTAGTAATGTGCACTATATGTGCCTAGGGCCGGTAGATTGAATGCTACTACTGGGCCTGCAGCACTGGTTGTGCCACCCACTTAAGTAGCACCTTTTCCTTGTCTCAAGCCTGCCATTGCATGGCCTGTGTGTTCAGTTTCACTGACACCTCGACTTGGCATTTAAAAGTACTTGCCAAGCCTAAACCTCCCCTTTCTCCACATATAAGTCACCTCTAATGTGTGCCCTAGGTAACCCCTAGAGCAGGGTGCTGTGTGGGGGAAAGGTAGGACATGTACCTGTATAGTTTACATGTCCTGGTAGTGTAAAACTCCTAAATTCGTTTTCCACTACTGTGAGGCCTGCTCCCTTCATAGGCTAACATTGGGGCTGCCCTCATACAGTATTGAAGTAGTAGCTGCTGATCTGAAAGGAGTAGGAAGGTCATATTTAGTATGGCCAGAATAGTAATACCAAATCCTGCTGACTGGTGAAGTTGGATTTAATATTACTATCCTAGAAATGCCACTTTTAGAAAGTGAGCATTTCTTTGCACTTAAATCTTTCTGTGCCTTACAATCCACGTCTGGCTGGGCTTGGTTGACAGCTCCTTGTGCATCCACTCAGACACACCCCAAACACAGGATACTCAGCCTCACTTGCATACATCTGCATTTTTGAATGGGTCTTCCTGGGCTGGGAGGGTGGAGGGCCTGCTCTCACACAAAGGACTGCCACACCCCCTACTGGGACCCTGGCAGACAGGATTGGACTGAAAGGGGACCTTGTGCACTTCTTAGCCACTCTTTGAAGTCTCCCCCACTTCAAAGGCACATTTGGGTATAAAACAGGGCCTCTGCCCTACCTCATCAGACACCTGCTGGAGAAGAAACCTGAACCAGAACCCGCATCCTGCCAAGAAGAACTGCCTGGCTGCCTAAAGGACTCACCTGACTGCTTTCTACAAAGGATTGCTGCCTTGCTGTTGCCCTGCTGCCTTGCTGAACTCTTGTCTGGCTGTGAAAAGTGCTCTCCAAGGGCTTGGTTAGAGCTTGCCTCCTGTTCCCTGAAGTCTCAGGACCAAAAAGACTTCTCTTTTTCACTTGGACGCTTCGTGCGCGAAATTTTCGACGCATAGCTTGTTCTGCAGCGAGAAAAACGCCGCACACCGACGCTGATCGACGCGACGCCTCCGGGACGACCGGAACTTTGACGCACGGCCTCGCAAGGACAACGCCGCCCGACCTCCAGAGGAGAAATCGACGCGACGCCTGCCGTGAGAGCGAAACTTCGACGCGCAGCCCAGCAGAACGACGTGCAGCCGGAAAACAAGCAGAAGCATCCACGCACATACCGGGACATCTGGTAATCCCCGCGATCCACTGAAAGAGACTGTCCGCGTGCCGGAAAACGACGCACGACTTCCCCGCGTGAAAAATAACGACACAAGTCCGTGTGTGCTGGGGAGAAATCGACGCACACACCATTTTTCCGCATATCTCTTCTTCTGTGGCCCTCTGAGGAGATTTTCCACTCCAAACCAGGTACTTTGTGCTTGAAAGAGACTTTGTTTGCTTTTTAAAGACTTAAGACACTTTGGGGGTCATTACAACCCTGGCGGTCGGCGGAGAAGCGGCGGTAAGACCGCAAACAGCCCGGCGGTCAAAAAAATGGAATTTGGACCGCATGGCGGTAATGACCGCTGGGCTGGAGGTTGCGGTCTCCGGCCCGGCAGTCTTCACTAGACCGCCAACGGTATCAGGACCCTGCATACCGCCATGGTTTCTGTCAGTTGGGAACCGCCATGAGAACCATGGCGGTAGGCACTATCGGTGCCAGGGAATTCCTTCCCTGGCACTGATAGGGGTCTTCCCCACCCCCCACTACCCCTCACGAGTCCTCCCCCCCGCCCCCCACCTCCCTGCCGACCACCAAAGGGGGTACACACCCCCTCCCCACCCCCACCCCAACATGCACATACACGCACACACCCCCAACACGCACATACACGCACCCCTACAGACACACATACACCACGAGAACACATACCCGCACACATACATTCAGACATGCACACCGACCGACCCGCACACATATCCCATACACACAGCACCCCCCGCACGTATACACGCACTCACACACACCCTCTACACACTCACACGCACACCCCCATGCACGCACACAACACACATCACCCCCCATCCCCTCCCCTAACGGACGATTAACTTACCTTGTGCGTTGGTCCTCCGGGAGGGGACAGGATCCATGGGGACATCACCGCCACCAGAACACCGCCACTAGAACACCGCCACACCGAATCATGGGATGTGATTCTGTGGTCGGTGTTGTGTTGGCGTGGCGGTGGAGGTTGAGCAGCCTCCACTTTACCGCCGACCGCCAGTATGGCTGCTGGCAGCTTTCCGTACGGAAAACGTCGGAAGGCTGCCAGCGGTCATAATACGCGGTGCAGAAGACCGCAACGGCTGGCGGTCTTCACCGCAGCAGTAACTTGGCGGTCTTGCGAAAAGACCGCCAATGTTGTAATGACCCCCTTTATATCTTTTTTCAGTGATATCTCTACAAATTCACATTGCAACTTTATTCGTTTTGACCTACAATTATCCTGATAAATATTATATATTTTTCTAAACACTGTGTGGTGTATTTTTGTGGTGCTATATGGTGGTATTGTATGATTTATTGCACAAATACTTTACACATTGCCTTCTAAGTTAAGCCTGACTGCTCGTGCCAAGCTACCAGAGGGTGGGCACAGTATATTCTTGGATTGTGTGTGACTTACCCTGACTAGAGTGAGGGCTTTTGCTTGGACAGAGGGTAACCTGACTGCCAACCAAAAACCCCATTTCTAACAGAAATCTTGCTTTAGTTCGTTTGACACTAAAGGCTGCAGAGGCTCAGATCCACTGCTTCCATTAGGTATATACCAGATGCCTTAAGCCGCTTCTTTTCCAATGCTTCAATGTTCTTTTTTGCCCAGTCCTCCCACTGAAAAGCAGCCTTTTTCTTAAGCTCAACAGGGGTTTGAGACACTGAACCCACCTCGGCAATGTCTCAAGTACACTGGACGACTGAGGTTGTAAGTGAGTTTGTAAACCATGTGCGTCTTTATTGATAGAAAACAGTGTATTCTCTGGGTCTTTTAAAAATGCTAATTTGGTCCAATACTTTCCTAGGGAGTTATGGCGAAAGACAGGTGCAGGCAGCTATGGCTAAAGGCAGGCACAGGCAGGGAAAGCTGGAGCCCCACATCTTGGTCTGCAATGCATATCATAGGTGATGCTGGTTCCATTATCGCTTTGTTTTTTGTTGGTGCGCTAGTACACTTCTGCCTACGCCTGGCAATTGTAGGGCACCCTCTTACCTCATCAGAATGCATGTTCCTCTTAAAGACTTGACTGTTTACTAGTTGTCGTTGATGAGTTGTTCACAACTTTTCACTGTTTGGCACTTTTGTTGGACAAATAGCCCATATCCAATCATTGGGTTTTGCTAAGAACCTTGGGGGTAAGCGGGTCTCACCGGAATCTCGCTAGCCGCTCCCAGACCTACTTGGGCCGCTTCTGCGAGGACTGGTACACACACACTGCAGTGTCTATCTACAAACTACGAGCTCACCACGAGTTCCCTCAGTTTCCCTCACTTTCCCACAGTGCTACAGTGCCCTCGGAATATGGTGTCCTTGGGTTAATCGCTCACTCGGTCTCTGGCCTCCACCCTCTCTCTCGCACGCCCTGCTCCTTCAACTGAGGTCAAGATTCCTTAGTGGCCTGATCCGGCTGGTAACCAATGACCAATAAGACAGATGAGCAATATCGGCAATATCAGCAAGCTGAGAGATTCTGTGGAGAATTTCTATGAGGCACTGTTTTTCTGTTTCGCTGGTCCTGACAATGCAGAGGCAGTATACACTCCAAACAGGAAGACGGACCCCTTCAAGGTAATAAACTAAAATTGTGCTTGTACAAGTCTGCTTCTGATTGAAACAGCTGGTTGTAAGTTAGGTGTCTTTTAGGTGTCAGTAGTCAGGCATCAAGCTTCTGGAAGTCGGGAGGAGAGACTAGAATAAAGAATGAGTGAGGCTCACCAGTCCCCTGCAAGCAGCAACTAACCCTAGCTGGGCCGCTTCCGTGAGGTCCTGGGGTGAACACTCAGTAGTGACTGCCCACAGCCACCACACTTGCCCTACGATACCCCATCAAGGGCTACAGTTCAAGTAACATGTAGCACGTGAGGACAACTTCAGACAGGAAGCAAGTTGTATATTCACAAGCCAAGCCAATCAGCAGGACTGGCAGGTGAACAAGCAGTGCAATGAAGCTGCTGTTCAGACTATAATTCTCTCACCAGATCTCTCACCAATCTATAAAGTAAAGATAGCGGCTTATAGGAGTCTGTAGTTGCACAAGGGGCCTCATGTTTACAGGTAACAGGCTTCCAGTGAAAGGGGTTAATAGTCCGGTGAAAAATAAAGATGGCGCCACACACTGCAGGTCCTTGCCTTGGTCTAGCATCAAGCCCAGCTGCGGCATCAGTTCACAGCTGTCAGCACCCCTGATCTCCCCCACATACATCCTTCCCCAAGCAAATATTGAGATGACCCAACAGTTGCTAATTAATAAAGGATTAGAAAAAAATTACATGTTGTGAACCTTGTTTAAAAATAATTACAATGCAAAATTAGCTCAATGGACCCAAACAAGAACAGCTTTGCTTTTGTCCTGAAACAGTTTCCACTCTATGGATTATGTAGAATGTTGGAAGTAGTGTGTTCTGGGAGTGGTGATGGATGAAAGATAGAATGTTGTGAGGGCAGTTGGAGGAGGTACTTTGAGGGAGACATATGTACACCGTAGCTGGAGCCTTTCTGAGTATTGGAATAAAGCAAAGGAAAACATCAAGTTACTCATTGTCTTTAGTGCAATACCTCCTTTTGGTGACGAGAGAAAACATTTAAAAGGAGTACAATAATAAGAAGGGGATTGACTTTCCAATTTGGTGACTACAAAAATGTATTTGCTGCCAGATTGGTAGATCTGCGTCTTCAATGACGGATTTAAAGCTACATTTGAAAGAAAATTATACAGAAGAAGAACGTTGTCACGGTTAAATATCGATTTACGAAGAAAACTGCAACTGTGATAATACTGAGGTGTTATTGTGGAGATAGAGCAAAAGGACAAATAAGGGTGAGAAATACCTAAAAATGGAAGGGTATCATGCATTAGCATCGGGATCACGTTGGCACAAGCCCAGGAGACTGTTTGGTTGCCAGGTGATCGCGAGAAGATTGCTTGAGCGCTGAGTGGACAGCCATGAGGAATGTTGGTGCCAGCGCGGAAGAGGACATCAACTTCTTTGATAATATGTAAGACGTGTCTGCATCCCTACGAGGAAGTGTTGGTTGCTAAATAACCTTAATTATAGGTCATACCAACCCTGGGACCACACATGTATTAATGTGGAAGGGTTGATTGCTTAGCAACTTCAGCTACCAACTTACAACAACTGCAGCAGCAAACCTTAAAAGTTTGTTGTTCCGTGTATGCTGGATATTGGAAGGAAACAAAAGTGAATCACATGAACATTTGGTGATTCGCACACCCGGTAAATAATTGTTTATTTCTTACTACGGTAATTTGCTCACCTTCTTTAAGAACATAGCGGATCGCAGGTTAATATGGTGATTCACCCAGTGAAATGTATTCAGTATTTGCTGAAGTGTCTTTGTATTCAGTGATTCTCACACCATTTATCTTGTGAAATGAGACTTTGTAAATTTAGTATAAGTATTCAGTAACTCCGTTAATGGAATGAAAATTTGTTTTTAGGAATATATGTATATTGATAATCTATAGTTATTGTGTAATAATATTTATTGATAGTGAGTCTAGGCAAGAGGCAGAATGTTTCTCCGCCTCCATATTTTTTTTACTTCAGCAGCAGAGCCATTAATTAAATGGGAACATGGAAAACAGTATTTCTGCAATATATCAGGGCATGTAGTAATAGTTTAAATGTGGAAAGAAAAGCTTCTCTTTCATTACACTATTTGGGATCTGATGTTTATGATAATTTTCCAGAATTAACAGCTGAAGAAGGTGAAGAGTTAAATGGATTTGAAATTTGTTTAAAAAAAACAGATCTTCACTATCTCCTGAAAAGTGTCTTCTATTCTTGACATTTCCATTTTAGTAAACATATGCAAAATAATGACAGTGGAAGAATATATCACAGTCTTGAGAATATTAGCTTCAACCTGTAAGTTTGGACAATCATTAGAAGAAAGACTTTAGGATCAATTAATGCTTGGATGTAACAATGAGAAAGTATGTGAAGAATTATACTATCGGGATGGTCCATCACTTATCGAAATAATTCATTTGGCAAAGCGACTTGAACATAGTTTGGCATGTGTGGAAGAGATAAAGAAAAGTGTGTCAAATGGAGCAGGTGAAAGTAAGTTGTCAGTGATGGATAAGAAAGACCAGTTTGAAAAACAGTTTTCTGGTATGAGTATGAGTAACAAAGAAAAAGTAGGAAAACAACAGACACAACAAAAGTATAAAGAGTTTACAGGAAAGAGTTTTAGGTGTAGAGCAATTGGGCATATGACAAATTAACAAAGATGTCCTGGATGGAAAGTTTCACGCAAAATATGCTTAAGAAAGGGACATATGAGAAATGCCGCAGGAGTAAAAACAATGAAAGGAGGATAAATACTGTTTCTTAAGAAGAGGATGAGAGTCAAGAGGGTGATCAGGAGTGTGAGGAGATAATCTTGCAAGTTTCCAATTAAAAGAAAGATGGTCCTCGTGATTTTGTCTTGGTAGAGGGTCAAAATGTTAAAATGCTATTTGACTCAGTTGCTAATTTGACAATTATTTCTCATTAAGATTTCTTGAAGGGTATGCAAAATAAAACTAAAAAAATGACATCAAAGTTATAGGGTATGGAGGAGAACCGATAAAATTAGTAGGGTATTCTTAAGACATGATGGAATATCTGGGGAGATTTGCAGCAGGAAAGATTTATGTAGCTGTGAAAGGTGATGCAGTAATAAGTTGGTTTCATCAACATGATTAAGGAGTTATACTGGATCCAAATTCTGATCTTCCCATAAGGTGGAGGGATGATATAAATAAAGTAATTGAATGTCAACAGTTGATCAAGATAAAGGTGATTTTCAGAAGGAATTTCCAGAAGTATTTGGTGAAACTCTTGAATGTCTTAAAGGATATGTGCACAAGATTAAGTTGAAGGAAGGGTCTGTTCCTGTAGCATGCAAAGCGAGGAGAGTACCATTTGAGATTATAGATGCGATTGTAAATAAATTGGAGTAGTTAGAAAGAACGGGAATGATAGAAAAGCTGGAGAGTACAGAGTGGCTTTCTTCAGTTGTGATAGCAAGGAAGCAGAATGGTAGTATTCGTTTATGTGTGGATCTGAGAGGATTGAATAAAGCAGTGGTATTGGACAAATTCCAATTCCAGGAGTAAATGAATTGGTGTGTATACTGGAGAATGCAAAGTGGTTCTCCACTTTCGATTTAGCCTCAGTGTCAAAGCCCAGCTCACCTGAAGTCTTGTTCAGTTCTGATGGAGGTTGAAGACAATCCGACCCCACCCTGAAACTGATTGTTCCAGCACACTAGTTTTTAAAACAGTGCACTAAGAACAGAAGCTCAAGGGAAGGGGGGAAGTGGATAAAATAAAAAAGAGAGACAACACCGTTCTTGCGTTTCCACTGTTGAAGTGCTGCACAAATCTGCGGCCCTTTCTGACTTCTGTAGAAACTGGTGCCTAATGAAACATAAACAAAGAACAGATAAGTGCAACCTATTCCTAAATGGGTTCCTGGCTATCCCTTTATTTATTAGAAATTTTCTTCTAAAAGTACCTCTTGGATCCTGGTCTCTAGTTTCCAGGTTTGGAATGTGTTACTGCTCTGGGATGTGTTTTCTATTACTGTAAAGCTTCTAAAACATTAAACAAATACCGTTATCAGAATTACCAATATCAAACATTCATCATAATATAACTAAAGCCTAAATTCCCAATAGCAGACTCACTTTTCCCATATTTCCAGAATCTTTTATAAAACAAATACTGTACTTTTACATCAAAATACAGCATGTAATTTGTGCAAGTCCTTGATTTACTGTTTGCCTTGCTGTTAATGGTTTCCACTGTTCGATTCTTAAAAGTTCCATGAGAAAAAACAATGTTTGCTTCACAAAGTTCTGCAAAATATTCTTGTAACAAAGAGTTTGAATCACAATGTTCGTGGAAGGTATTTCGTTTCAAATTGTCTATACACGAATCCAGAAATTGTTGTCAAAGTTCTTTCAGGTAATAAAAGGTTTTGCACTTACTTGTTGCTGGCAAGAGATACTGATCAGTCTAACCTTGTCTTCTTTCTCTTTTGCAGGTTACTCATAGGAGAGAGGCTGAAGCAAGGAGGAACCGGAAACCGGAAGAAGGAAGAGCCAGAAGCTGCGCCCATTGAAGTCAATGAAAGTCTGTAAAGAGCAGGAGTGCCAGCGCCGAGGGATCTGTTCTCAGGTAAGCGGGAGGTAGACGAGCACAAGCACTGGGTGAGGCTCGGGGATGCTTTTTATAGACAGGGCTGGGTGTGGTTTGAAGGGCTGGGTGTGGTCCTCACATGCTGCACATGTTCTTGGAAGGTGTGCAGAGCTGGGTGTGGTTTGAAGGGCTGGGTGTGGTCCTCACATGCTGCACATGTTCTTGGAAGGTGTGCAGAGCTGGGTGTGGTTTGAAGAGCTGGGTGTGGTCCTCACATGCTGCACATGTTCTTGAAAGGTGTGCAGAGTTTCAGTTATTATACAAATGAGTTGGATTAACACATGGCCTAGGGAGGAGTATTTTAAAGAAGCCTTGGTAAAAGCAAGGCCCAATGTGTAAACAAAACAGCACATTAAACAACATACACAGAAGCCTAGGGGGGGGGAAGGTGAGATAACAAGAAAGGCTTTCAATAGTAAGTTTAAAAGGGAGCTATTACAGAACCCACTAGTGCAGTGAGAGGGGACATGCTCTTTGCTGTGTACAAACCCTAACAGTTGCCCCCCTCAAAGGCCCTCCTACAGGACGGGGTTTTCCTGGATTTTTTAAATAAAACCGTCTAATCAGCTGTGGGGCATGTACATATGATGCTGGTTCCCATGAATTCTCAGATTCATCATATCCTTTCCATTCTACTAAATAAAACAGACGTCCACTAATTCTTTTTGAGTCTTTTATGCTTTTCACTTCATATTCCAGATTTCCCTTAATTGGTATGGGTGGAGGTGGTGGTTCAGGTCGGGTTTTTGAGTTGTACGGCTTAAGCAAGGACACATGGAATGTAGTATGTACTGGATATTCTTTTGGTAAATCTAATTTTACTGTTACCGGGTTTATTATGGCAGTTATTCTAAAGGGTCCAATGAAACGTGGTTGCAGCTTTCGGGATCCCTCTATGTTTAGGTTCTTTGTGGAGAGCCATACCTTGTCACCAATTTTATACATTGGGGCCTCAGACCTGTGTTTGTCTGCTTGTCTTTTCATGCTTTCCTTGTACTTTAATAAATGTTTCCTGGCTTTGTCTTGTATGTCACCTAACCTCATTAGTCTATCCGTTACTGTAGGCAACAGGGAATCTTCTAACAAAATGGGTATAGCTCTTGGATGATACCCCTGCAAGAAATAGAATGGTGAGCAAAGTAGAGCTGAATGCTCAGTATTATTATAAACAAACTCTGCTACAGGGAGAGCTTCCAACCATTCACTAGAATAATCAGCCAATAAACAACGTAGCGTTTGAAGTAAGGTTTGGTTCAGTCGTTCATTCTGTCCATCTGTCTCTGGGTGGAAAGCAGTGGATAAGGCCACATCTATTTTCAGTTTTTCACATAATTTTTTCCAAAATCTGGAGTTGAACTGGCTCCCTCGGTCTGACACCACTTTGCTTGGCAAACCATGTAAACGCACAATTTCCCTTATAAAAATATCGACAAATTCTGCCGCCGTGGGTAATTTCCGTAATGGTACAAAATGTGCCATTTTAGATAAAAAATCCACTATAACCAACACTGTTGTGAAGGATTTTACAGGTGGTAAACCTACAATAAAGTCTACGCTCACAGTGTGCCAAGGTTGTTTGGGTGTTGGCATTGGTATTAACAAGCCGTCAGGAGCCTTATGAGAAGATTTATGTCTTGCACAAATTGGACAGGTAGTGACAAATTGCTTAATGTCCTTTCTTATAGTGTCCCACCAAAAGTGTTTTTGCACATTTTCCAGGGTTTTTACCCAACCAGGATGACCTGCCAACGGTGAGGCGTGATGCCAAATTATCACCTGTGTTTGTAATTCAGAGGTGGGCACGAACAGCATGTTGTCGTGATACAATAAACCTCGTTGTATTGTGTTATGGGAATCCTTTAACCAATCCTGAGGTGCTATTTGCATGTGTGCATTATATAGATCTGTGATGAAATCCTTCTGTTGTACTGGTGCCAACAACTTTTGGGGAGGAATAATGGGTTCTCCTATTTTATCTTGTTTCATGTCTGAGGTATGTCCGTATCTAGATAACACATCAGATTGAATTTGTTGTGCACCTGGTCTATAGGTTATAACAAAGTCAAATGTGCTAAAAAAAAATAACCAGCGCATCTGACGTGGTGTTAGTGCTTTAAGTGATCCAAAAAACTGTAGGTTCTTATGGTCAGAAAAGATTGTAACTGGGTACTTGGCTCCCATTAAATGGTGCCTCCATTCTGAAAAGGCTACTTTGATAGCTAGTAGTTCCCTTTCAGCCACATTGTAATTTTGTTCAGCTGGCAATAACTTTTTAGAATAGAAGGCTATAGGATGTAACTGGCCATCTACTGCATCTCGTTGAGAGAGAACTCCTCCTAAAGCTACTTGTGAAGCATCCGCTTCAACAAAAAAGGGCAAGTCAGGATCAGGATGTTTCAGAATTGGGGCTGAAGTGAACTTTTGTTTTAGGAGTTGAAAGGCGTGTGCCGCCTCATCAGTCCAAAGAAATCGTTGCCCTTTCCGCAACAAGGTAGTTATTGGGGCCGCAATGTCTGCAAAATGTGCAATAAACCTACTATAAAAATTGGCGAAACCCAGAAATTTCTGAATATCTTTTACAGAGGATGGTTCTGGCCAATCAGCAATAGCACTGATTTTCTTTATATCCATAGTTATTCCTTGAGGTGACAGGCAGTATCCTAAAAAGTCCACCTTGTTGACATTAAAAGTACACTTTTCTAACTTAGCAAAAAGATGATTTTCTTTTAACTTTGATAATACTGCACGAACATGTTGGGTATGTTCTTCTGAGTTCTTAGAGTAAATGAGGATGTCGTCTATGTATACTATGACACAAACGTCCAGGAATTCGTGTAGGACCTCATTTATAAAGAACTGAAAGGCCGCAGGGGCATTACATAACCCAAAGGGCATTACTGTGTACTCAAATAAACCAAACTTTGTCTTGAAAGCTGTCTTTCACTCATCCCCCTCTTTTACTCGGACCAGGTGGTAAGCTCCCCGCAGATCTAGTTTAGTGTATACAGTAGAATGTCTTAATTGATCCAACAACACAGGTATTAGAGGAAGAGGATATTTATTCTTTATTGTAGCCTTATTTAGTCCTCTATAATCGATACACGCGTGCAGGGATTTATCCGGCTTCGGGATAAAAAAGAGTGGAGATGACACCGGAGATGTGGAATGACGGATGAACCCAGACTGTAGTAGGTCATCTAGGTAGGTTCTTAAGTATTTGGTTTCTTCGTCAGTCAAAGCATATACTCTGTTATTAGGTGAAGGGACCCCTGGGATAAGATCTATACGGCAGTCATAAGACCGATGTGGGGGCAGCACACTAGCCTTTACTGGATCAAAGACGTCTTTAAAGTCAGAATATTCAGGAGGGAGACTTGGTTCATCTTGTGTAACACTAGCACAGTGTAATACTGTGCTCTGTTCTGTACCTGCTTCTTGATAGCAATTGGTTCTACAGAAAGAGGAATCCAAAGTAACAGTTCTATTCACCCAATCAATTTTTGGGTTATGAGTTGTTAACCAGGGTACCCCGAGAATCAAACCAAAATTAGGAGTATCTATCAGATCAAAGCTAATCACCTCTGTGTGCCCGTTCTGACAGACCATAACAAGTGGACTTGTTTGTTTTGTGATTAATCCAGAGGTCAATTCTGACCCATCCACTGCACATACTGCTTCTGGACAAGGCTTTAGGCACATAGGAAGTCCTAAGATTTCAGCTAACTTATTATCCACAAAATTTCCTGTCGCGCCTGAGTCCAGTAGGACAGGGAGAGAATGCCTCACTTGGGTAGTAACAATTAAAACGACCTGAATTATGAAATGTCTAGGTATGTGCGGTACCCTGAAGGCTGCAGCATTAGAGGTTTGATTAAGATGTTTTCTCGAACAAGTAACCTCTCCCCTTGTCGAGCTTAATCGTTTCCCGATTCAGTTGAGGAGGTGGAGGAAACAGCACCCTTTCGTGGAGTTTTAGGCTTTAATGGACATTCTCTGGCAAAGTGACCTGCCCTGCCACAATATAAACATAATTGAAATTTTCTCCTTCTTTCTTTTTCCTCTGATGTGAGTGGACCTCTGAGTGTCCCTATTTGCATAGGCTCTGGTTCAGGGAGTTTATTATCTGTGTCTTTCTTCTCGTGTCTAATAAAAGTTAACCGTGATTCCAGTTTGTATTTATCTCCCTTTCTTTCTCCTAGTCTATGTTCTAATTTCACAACTAAATCTACAAAGTCCGAATAGTCTTTTGGCAAATCAACGATATGAGCCAGCGCGTCTTTTAACTCGTCTCTCAAACCTTTATAAAAAAGGGAGACACGCTTTTCTTCTGGCCACTGTGTCTCGGTGAGTAAACGATTAAAACTAGTGAGATAGGTCAATAAATCCTTGTTGCCTTGTTTAAGATTTAAAAGCTCATTATCACTTGCCTGCATGAAAGTGTGTTTTGCAAAAAGGCTGGTCATGGTACGTTTAAATTGATTCCAATTATGGAGGATGGGATTGACCAATTGGCTGCTGTGCCACCCAAATAAGACAAGACGAATGCCACTTTCATATCATCAGTAGGGAACTGTTGTGGCTTACAAATGAAGTGTAATTGACATTGATTGATAAAAACATGGAATTTGTTACTATCTCCATGAAAACGTTCAGGTGCTGCTAAGGGCACAACATTAGGAACATTAACAGTAACCTCAACTGGGGAAGGCAAAGTTGTATGTTTTGATGGCGCCCCTGTCTCTGAGGAGGTTTTAAACAAAGGCGTAGAAGCTGTGTTCCACTGAGATCCCCTAAATTTATACCTGCTTAAATCCTGTTTTAAAGAGGTATTCTCCATCTTTAATCTCTCTATTTCCTCCTGCATATGTTGCAAGATGCCAGACACTGATTCATTATGAGCCAAGTCCTCATTTAGGGCTTGCGCCATATCCGTGACGTCAATGCCCTCTATTTCTTCCCCGGTATTCATCGTCCACCAGAACTGAAATTTTTTAAGGCTTGTGCTTCTGTCAAAGCCCAGCTCACCTGAGTTCTTGTTCAGTTCTGATGGAGGTTGAAGACAATCCGACCCCACCCTGAAACTGCTTGTTCCAGCACACTAGTTTTTAAAACAGTGCACTAAGAACAGAAGCTCAAGGGAAGGGGGGAAGTGGATAAAATAAAAAAGAGAGACAACACCGTTCTTGCGTTTCCACTGTTGAAGTGCTGCACAAATCTGCGTCCCTTTCTGACTTCTGTAGAAAATGGTGCCTAATGAAACATAAACAAAGAACAGATAAGTGCAACCTATTCCTAAATGGGTTCCTGACTATCCCTTTATTTATTAGAAATTCTCTTCTAAAAGTACCTCTTGGATCCTGGTCTCTAGTTTCCAGGTTTGGAATGTGTTACTGCTCTGGGATGTGTTTTCTATTACTGTAAAGCTTCTAAAACATTAAACAAATACCGTTATCAGAATTACCAATATCAAACATTCATCATAATATAACTAAAGCCTAAATTCCCAATAGCAGACTCACTTTTCCCATATTTCCAGAATCTTTTATAAAACAAATACTGTACTTTTACATCAAAATACAGCATGTAATTTGTGCAAGTCCTTGATTTACTGTTTGCCTTGCTGTTAATGGTTTCCACTGTTCGATTCTTAAAAGTTCCATGAGAAAAAACAATGTTTGCTTCACAAAGTTCTGCAAAATATTCTTGTAACAAAGAGTTTGAATCACAATGTTCGTGGAAGGTATTTCGTTTCAAATTGTCTATACACGAATCCAGAAATTGTTGTCAAAGTTCTTTCAGGTAATAAAAGGTTTTGCACTTACTTGTTGCTGGCAAGAGATACTGATCAGTCTAACCTTGTCTTCTTTCTCTTTTGCAGGTTACTCATAGGAGAGAGGCTGAAGCAAGGAGGAACCGGAAACCGGAAGAAGGAAGAGCCAGAAGCTGCGCCCATTGAAGTCAATGAAAGTCTGTAAAGAGCAGGAGTGCCAGCGCCGAGGGATCTGTTCTCAGGTAAGTGGGAGGTAGACGAGCACAAGCACTGGGTGAGGCTCGGGGGATGCCTTTTATAGACAGGGCTGGGTGTGGTTTGAAGGGCTGGGTGTGGTCCTCACATGCTGCACATGTTCTTGGAAGGTGTGCAGAGCTGGGTGTGGTTTGAAGAGCTGGGTGTGGTCCTCACATGCTGCACATGTTCTTGAAAGGTGTGCAGAGTTTCAGTTATTATACAAATGAGTTGGATTAACACATGGCCTAGGGAGGAGTATTTTAAAGAAGCCTTGGTAAAAGCAAGGCCCAATGTGTAAACAAAACAGCACATTAAACAACATACACAGAAGCCTAGGGGGTGGGAAGGTGAAATAACAAGAAAGGCTTTCAATAGTAAGTTTAAAAGGGAGCTATTACAGAACCCACTAGTGCAGTGAGAGGGGACATGCTCTTTGCTGTGTACAAACCCTAACACTCAGCCTACCATCAAATAAAACTGCATGAAGATTATATGGATCTTACTGCATTTATTACATTTATGGGACATATTGATTCATGTGATGCCATTTGATTTGGTGTCAGAAGCATCTGTTTTGCAAAGAACAATGAGTAATATACTAGCTGACTTAAGTGGGATAAAAGTTTATCAGGATGACATTTTGATATTTGGAGACAGCAAAGAGGAGCATGACGATAGAGTGAGAGTGGAATTGCAAAGATTACAAGATAAGGGTTTGACTTTAAGGGACTTAAACCCAAAGAAGAAGTAGTATGCACAATACCAGAGGTTCTAAAACCACAAAATATGGACGAACTAGCATCTTTTTTTAGGTCTGGTTGAGTATTTTAGTACATTTTTGAAGGTTCTTCAGAGAAGGCATTTGCTTTGAGAAAGTTGTTAAAAAATGTTGAATTCGAATGGAGTAGCGAGTGTAATGAAGAATTCAGTAATTTGAAAAAGGAGTTACAAAGTGTACAACATGTTAAGAGTTATTGTCCAGGTTTGGAGAATATACTATTGAATAATGCTAGTATGAAAGGGATGGGGACAATGTTTACTCAGAGGTATGGAGAAAAAGAGAGAGTAGTGACATTTGTCTCACATGCTTTGAGAGCAGCAGAGAGCAGGTACTCAGTGATTGAATGTGAGGCATTGGCAATTTTCTGGGCTGTGAGAAAATGAAAGTGTTTTTTTTATGGGGAAAGACATTTACGATAAAAACAGAATTTGAAGAAGTTTTTTTGAAGATTTGGTAGACAGTGTGTGTAGCAGAAGAGCAGGTGGGTGGTAAGAGTGCAGGGATATGATTTTAAAATTAAAAATAGGCCAGCAAAATGTAATGTTGCTGCAAATTGTTTATCCAGGATTGACAATATGGATGTGAGATAGGATAATGAAGATGGTGAAGACAATGAAGAAGAGGAGATGATGTGTGTGGTGAATGAAGAGATAATTAAGGAGGATGAGTGGAAAATGGATGTAGAAAATGAGACAGTGTTGCAGTGAGTAATGGAGAAGATAGAAAAGGGTTGGGTGAAAATAAGAAAATAGAACTGGATGTTATGCATTATTGGAATGTTAAGGAAGAATTATCAAAGAATAATGGAATTTTATTTAGAGGTACTAGATTAGTTTTACCAGACGTTCTGAGGAGAAGACTTATACAAATTGCACATGAAGCTCATCAAGAAATTTCTAGAACAAAGGAAAGGCTTAGAGTAGATTATTTGTGACCGGCAATGGATAAAGAAGTTGAAAGACGTGTGAGAGAATGTGTAGAGTGATCTCTTAGCAACAAGACATGAAAGACAAGGGAACAATCAATAATTATAAGGAATTTGCCTAGTAGAGTGTGGGAAGACATTTCAATTGATATTGTGGGTCTTCTTAGTGATAAGGGACAAAAGAAGTTCATTATAATAGTAGTGGATCTCTATTCAAGATGGCCAGAATTCAAAATAGTGAATGAGATTACTTCACTTAAGGTGATTGATTTTTTGTCAGAAATTTTCACCAGGAAAGGATTACTACTTCACTTAAGGTGATTGAACTTTTGTGCGAAATTTTCACCACCGAATGATTACCTGAATCTTTGTTAACAGACAATGGAGTGCAATTTATTTAAAAAGAAATGGAATAATTTCTGAGTAGAAGAGGGATTAAAAATAAAGAAGATCTGCCTTGTATCATTCAGAAACAAATGGAACCAGGTAAAAATGATCCGCACCATTAAGGAGGCAATACAATTGGCAAAGAGTTCTGGGAAGCATGGATAACGGAGGCATATAAATGTTTGGAAATATACTGAATTACTCCTCATGGTGCCACAGGAAAGAGTCCCTTTGAATTGTTTAGAGGGAGAAAAACAAGTTCTATTATCTCCATTATGGATTAAGGACAATGGAGAATCAAAACAGAACTAAGAAAAAGGACACGTGGAAAGAGAGAGTATTGTCCAAGTTGATACAAAGGAAAATAAATACTGACAAAAAAGGCTGCTAAAACTATTACAGTTAGAGTGGGAGATGTAGTAAAGGTGAAAGCACCTGTCACACATATGATGTTTTCAAAGTTCAGTCACCCACTGAGAGTGACAAAGTTATTTTGTCATGAGGTAAAACTTGAAGATGGATGCATTTGGAATCTTAACAGAGATGTAAAGGTTGAGCAAGAAACGTTTGAGGATGGCAAAGTAGAAATGAAAACAAAAAGACAAAGAATATGTGGAAAGAAATGTGGTAAGAAATGACAAATGTAAATATAATAATAAGTTGTGGCCAAGAAGATTTGATGATTTTGTTATGAAATTGCAATGTGATGCTAATTTATGTATATTAGTACGCTATGTAGGAACACAACTGAGGTTAATACCAGTTAAATTAGGTAATTTTAATAGTTTATTAAGGAACGGAGATGTGCAGTATCCTGGATTGACAAGGGATTATGTAGAATGCTGGTAGGAGTATGTTCTGAGAGTGTTGATGGATGAACGATGGGATGTTGTGAGGGTAGTGGAAGGAGAGACTTTGAGAGGGAGACATGCACACTGTGTATGGAGCCTTTATAAGTATTGGAATAAAGCAAAGGAAAACATGAAGTTACTCATCGTCAATATCTCAGATGTATCTTACAAAATTTGTTGGTAAGAATTTCCCAATAACTATTTTGATATAGCTTTAAAATACCTTGGTGCATGTTTACTACAAAGTGGTGCAAAATAACCTTGCTGTGCTGCCCTGCACCATAGGGAAAAGACAGAAATGCATTGTATTTACAAAAAATACCTGGGAGAGTAATCCAGGTGCAGTCTATGTCCCATCACTGTGAAAACTTGTTTACTCGACCCCTCCCACCTAGCCCCAACATGGCTACATGCCAAAATGAAATCCAGATCTGCAGAGAAAACTTTATGAAGAGTCTTGGTGAATGGTGTGGGCAGGAGCAACTACCACTTCCTTCAATGCCTGCTGAAGAGCCACCCAACAGCTCAGAATTATGCTGTGGATGTGATGGTCCGGTTGAGTTAAATGAACATTTTGGAAGGAAGTTTTGAACCATCTCAACATATTTTTTCAGTTCGCAACTGCTTAATGACCAGAAATACTCCTGTCAGGACTGTGGGCCTGAAAATAATCTACACACTAAAAACTATAAAGCAAACATACTAATCACATTGCTTCTTTTAGCTGTATAGCTTACCAATGGACAGAAAAGGTAGGTGGAGACCCTCTATCGGTGGACTTGTGGTAGGTCAAATTGTGAATGATTATGCAATGGAAATGTTCACAAGTTAAATCTGAGGGAAACTTTTTAGTGAATTTGGGGACCATTTGCTGCCTAAACTGGTAGATATTCTGGAGCCATTCCTCCACTATTAAAACTGTTACTGACTTCTGGCTTGTACATCACATTCATACCAGCTGTCTGACTCTTGACATGTTGCCAGGCCTAGCGCCTAACCCAAGGCCACACCCAGTGATTGATATCTAACTTCGCATTAGAAAAACATATACACTCAAAAAATCAAAGGTTAAAGTGAAATTATAGTTAGGAATTGTAATACCTTACTTTAAAATAAAACAAAAACCTTAGACATTCACTGAAAAAAAGGTTAAAAGGATGGAATAATTAGGTCAAAATATCAGATAAACAAAAATAAAACCTGAAATTCACCATAGTTATCTCAAATAACTATAACTCTTGCATTGCCCTAAAATAACTATAACTTACGTCCTCACCATGTACTGCTAACTACCTCCCATATTACATCTCTCAAGACATGTTTTATGAGAACAATGATAACATGACTGCAACTTATGTAATTATATCATTGATTACAACACTGCATGGTGGGGCGCCAGTCTTGGTGGGAGCTCTAGCCACCAGGAGCAGTTTCAGCAGGCTTCCTTGGCCTTAAAGGGGCACACTTTGTCGAGAGTGTGTTACACTGGCTGCTGGAGCCATTCTTCTCCATTCTTCTCCTCTTCTCCCTCTTATCTCTGGCTCCTGGTGCTCCTCTCCTGCTGATGGGTGCTTCTTGCTCAGTCTCTTTGCCTTCAGCCAGCAGAACATGCTCTTACCCACATTCCCAAGTTTCAGAGCTTCCTGGATGCCTTGAAGGGCACTTAGGGTGGCAGCGGAGTCCACGGGCGCTGGAAGTCAGGGTGCAGGGGGTACAGCACCCACAAAATAACCATGCAGGAGTTCAGAATGTGAATGAGCAATAAAGATGCCTTTAAATTTTGTTTTTCTGTTGACCCATTTACTGTGCATTCAAAGACGGAGGTCAAATGTCAGGATATATTTTGTAACAAACTCCTTCTTATTATTTTAACATGCAGATTTGTGTTTACCTTTTTTCCTCAGGCTGTAGGATGTCAATTTAAACACACAACAAAAATTTAAATACATGTAATTGAACTGTACAAATTATTAGAAAATCAGCAGTTAGCAATGCACAAAAGACACACATTTGTTGTAGTTCTGGAGTATGATGAAAACAAAGATTTTATTAAATCAAGACACTTTGGGGGTCATTCTGACCCTGGCGGTCACCGACCGCCAGGGCCAACGACCGCGGAAGCACCGCCAACAGGCTGGCGGTGCTTCCTGGGCCATTCTGACCGCGGCGGTAAAGCCACGGTCAGAAAAGGGGAACCGGCGGTTTCCCGACGGTTTTCCCCTGGCCCAGGGAATCCGCCATGGGGATTCCGACCCCCTTCCCGCCATCCCGTTCCTGGCGGTTTCTACCGCCAGGAACAGGATGGCGGGAACAGGTGTTGTGGGGCCCCCTAACAGGGCCCCATAATGATTTTCAGTGTCTGCTTTGCAGACACTGAAAATCGCGACGGGTGCCACTGCACCCGTCGCACCCCAGCAACTCCGCCGGCTCCATTCGGAGCCGGCTTCATCGTTGCTGGGTCTTTCCCGCTGGGTCGGCGGGCGGCCTTTTGGCGGTCGCCCGCCGGCCCAGCGGGAAAGTCAGAATGACCGCCGCGGTCATTTGACCGCGGTGCGGTCTTTTGGCGATCTCTGCCCGGCGGGCAGCGCCCGCTGCCCGCCGGGCTCGGAATGACCCCCTTTATTTGGTGATCCACAAATTATAAATATTTGTGAAACATGAATTTCAGACATTATTTTTAGTGTGCTATATTGTTTAATCAGTACAACTGCATGTCTATGCATATTTAATGGTCATTTCAATGGAAAATATGTCATATGTAAATGATTGTAAGCTACCACACTGTGCTTTAGTAATATATGTGCAACAGAGTGCTCAAAAATGGACCTTTGGCTACATACCACAACGTTGCCACTCTCATGATGAATGGCAATGGCTGATATGCTACACATGTTCTTAGTGTGACACTTGAATTAGTCACAATTCCTATGACTTCAGTGATGTAACACTGATGGCAACACCTCCAACCTGAAAACTTTTGCAGCACCACTTGTGGAGTCTAGGTCTTCTTCCAGCTGGTCAGCGGGGAGCATAAGAGTGCCAACGCCACAGGCCAAGGAGAGACCCTTCTAGTCCTAGGGATCAGATGTAGGCAAAGTTCTTGGTTTTTATCAGGTGACTTCTCCTTTCAGATGTCCATGATTCTGGTGTAATTGCAGTCCAGGTCCAGGGTCTTGCTCTATGTCTCTCCCTTGTGTAGAGGTATATAAGTGTGGTTGGAAATTTCGAGATGCCAAGCATCTCTGGCCAATCTTAGGATGCCACATCATCCCTCCACTGCAACCCAAACTGTCACAACTGCCACAATAGCATGTGTACACAGTGCCAAACTTTATCACATTCCCACAGATTGAACTACAAGAGTGCATGCCTGAAAAACTGTATATATATAAAAAAAACTATGAACAACTAGAAGCAAAGATGTGTTGCAGACTTTTGGTGCACTACGTTTGATGGAGAAGAAAACTTTGCAAGCCCAGTCTGTTATAAGAGGTGTTTCATGCTCCAAAGAAAGAAAGCCTATGTTGTAGGAAATGTGAAATATGAAAACATAATGCAACAGACACTGGTAGAAAGCGCTACACAGCTGTACATAGTGAAAAAAAATTATACGCCCAATTTTTATACTAACTGTGATGAGATGAAGAGTTCACTTGGGAACATAATGGAATAAGTAACTTGAAAGTGTTGTAGTTAAAGGCCAACTCATGTTTAGTAAGCATGAAAGAATTTATTACTTAAACAAGCTGGCTCACAGGCATGTTCGTTGTGTTTTCAAATAGACTGCAAATTGATTAGACAATGAGTGCAGGAAATCTAATCAGTTCAATAATATATAGAGGTCTTCGGTTCACATCAATAACGCATACACGCTATTAAAACTGTGTTTACCACAAATATGCATGCATTCAAGAATGAAGAATAGTTAGTTTACCATGCATTGTTAAAGCCACAATGAAGAATGTGTAGGGGATTAAGTCAGAGTTTGGGATCACGGGGTCACAGGTCTAATCTTTTTCTGTTTTCAGTCTGTAACTGACCAGTCACTTATTATGTGCTGTTCTCCAATAAAGGATGTAGGTTAAAGTTTAGGGTCACAGGTGGCATGATGTTTTTCACAACTAATCTATAACTAATAGTGATTCATTATTTGTTGTTTTGTATTAAAGCATTGTGTAGTTTTGTGTATAAGAAGCTGTCTCTGAAACAGCAAGTTGAGACTGGTTGCCTGGCTGTGTGAGGAGGGTCAATCTCCGTGTCACAACAGTAAAGAGCTATCTTTACATTGCCAAAGAGGAGTCTTTCTTTTTTCCATTTTTTAAGCTTTTAAATTGCCATCCAACAACTGAAAAAAGGCGAAAGAGAGCCCACAGACACAAAGAAAGCCTAATTACCAAGGAAGCAGCCATTTTGGAACCAATACTATAAATACCACACCCAGTAGACCACACTGTGTTTGACAACAGTTTACATTCCTTCAGCAGCAGCTGCCAGCAAGAGCTCCTATGCTTACCAAGGAGTATCCACGGAATCCAGGCTCTAGTCCTTTGCAGCTTCAGCCTTCCTCAGTCCAAACTGGGCTCTCTTCCCAGTGCGCCCATCACACCTTTTGACAACCTGGAAGAAATAAAGAAGAAAAAGCACCAGATGTGGTTTGGGTCCCACGTTTATTTACATTTTCTAGACAGGGGATGTGGAGACCCAGTATGGGGTGGTTTGTTCTTCTCCAGCAAAGTCAATGTAGGTTCTGTCTTCCAGTTATGCTGTTAGAAGCACAGCTCTCTAGAATGCTGGTATTTTCTCCACAAGCACTCTAGAGTGGGCATTTGGCAGTTGTCATTGTCAAGGTGCTGGTGGTTGTTTTAGCAGGCTTGTGCTGAATAAAGCTTTTCCTCACCAAACTTTGGCACGTGGCTCTTCCTTCCCTTCATGGCCCCAATACTGGCTTTCCGACCAGACTGATCCCGATCCGTACATATTCACTATCTGTTTTCTGGAAATGTTGTACATGTTCATGCCTTGCGGCTGCTGTAGGTTCCTCTTATTTCTGTCTTATCTAACAGCATTTTGGATTCTACACCATGTTGCCACCCAGCCCTAAGGATACACAAATTAGGCATCAGTCTTGGCACAGGCACACTGACTCTTAGGGGGTCATTCTGACCTTGGCGGTCTTTTCGCAAGACCGCCGAGTTACCGCCGCGGTGAAGACCGCCGACCGCGGCGGTATGCCGCTGTGCGCATTCTGACCGCTGGGAGCGTTCCGCCGGAAAACCGCCAGCAGCCACACTGGCGGTCGGCGGGAAAGTGGAGACTGGTCAACCTCCACCGCCACGCCAGCAGAACACCGCCCACAGAATTACGACCCACATTTCTGTGTGGCGGTCTTCTGTTGGCGGTCTTCTGTTGGCGGTCACCTCCCCATGGCTCCTGTCACCTCCCGGAGGACCAACGCACAAGGTAAGTTGATCGTCCGTGAGGGGAGGGGGTGGGGGGGTGTTGTGTGATGTGTGCGTGCATGGGGGTGTGCGTGTGAGTGTGTAGAGGGGGTGTGTGAGTGCGTGCATGCGGGCGGGGAGTGCTGCTGTGCCTATGGGCAATGTGTGTAGTTCGGCGGGTGCGCATGTCGGCATGTATGTGTGCGGGTATGTGTCCCCGTTGTGTATGTGTGTGTGTAGGGGGTGTGTATATGTGCATGTTGGGGGTGTGTGCATGTCGGGGTGCGTGTATGTGCATGTCGGGGTGGGGGTGGGGATGGGGTTCGTACCACCTCTGGGGGGTGGCAGGGGGGTGGAGGGTGTGGGGGGAGGACTCGGGGGGGCAGTGGGGGGTGGGGGAGACCCCTATCAGTGCCAGGGAAGGAATTCCCTGGCCCCGATAGTGCCTACCGCCATGGTTCGCATGGCGGTTCCCGAACGCCAGAAACCGCGGCGGTAAGCAGGGTCATGATACCGTTGGCGGTCTTGGGTCGACCGCCGGACCGGAGTGCGCAGACTCCAGCCCGTCGGTCATGACCGCCGTGGCTGTCGGAGTGGGGAAGTGGCGGTCGGTCGCGGCGGTGACCGCCGCGGTCAGAATGCCATTTTTAATACCGCCGGTCTGTTCGCGGTCCGACCGCCGCCTCTCCGCCGACCGCCAAGGTCAGAATGAGGGCCTTAGTGTATGACATCACATGTCGTATTACATCCAAGATGACCACCATTTTGTGCCTCTCTTTGGAATCCAGTCAGAAGAGTTGCTAGCCATTAGCAGCATAGTGGAGATGTTCTTATTAGTTGTACGAATGTAATTTATAGCAGAATGGAATATGTACCTCTCCGCAAGGAACATTGTGAATCTGGTAAGCTTTCTATTATTACTCAAAGTTTTTACTGTAGCTTTGCTCGATGTTCCTGGGCATTATCATCTTCATAGTGACTGTAGTGCATATGAAAGGCATCTCTGCTCTACCTCAATTTTTAGCTGTGACTGGCACACCCCTTTAAGATGGGGGTAGATGGGAAGAGGACTTTGAGGTCTATTTGGAGGACACTGATTGTGATGATATCACCAATAACAAATGACAGCACTACTACTTCACAACATAGTTACTGAAGGACAATTAAAAAAATTCTACCTGTGTAAGAAGTAAAGGCTCACTTGTATTAGGCAGTGTCTGGGGCAAAACTGTTAAGGTTCAAATTCTGGAATAATCATCTACATTGCTAAAGACTTAATTGTGTTTTTCACTATGAGGCCTACCTCTCTCATAAGATAACAATTGTTTACCTTATTACTTTTAAACATTAACTGGGAACAGGTAGAAATGTCATGTTTGACCTCAAAAGAATTGTAATTTAAAATCCTCTTTAATGGTAAAGTTGGATTTTAAGTCCAATTCTGAAAATTATATTTTCAGAATGTTGGCCTTTCCTTGTCCTAACCATTTGTTGCCTGCAGCCTGTGTCCTCTATCCCAAGGTTATACAGTGCCTATGAGGTTAGTAGGACTGTGTAAATGAAAACAAGAACTTCAGAATACATAGACTTAAGGCCTGATTTAGATGTAAAGGGTCCAATAGACTACAACCCGCCCGATTCCGGCCAACACCACCATTGTGATGGTGCCATAGGAAATAGTGGCTGGCGGCGGGACTCCAGCCATACTCACCGCTGTGCAGATTTGAATGTGCCTTACTGCCAAGCAAAATGTGGGGGCCCGACCTCCACTTCTTACTGGGCGGATTGGAGGGGAAACGGATGAAAACATTCCTTTTTCCCCACTCTACTTCTGTTTCTGGCTGGAGAGGACTGGAAAACACCCTCCATCTCTGCTGCCACTGGACCATGGAGAACACACAACCCCCCGCTGCTGGACAGGAAGGTAGGGGGGTTACTGAACATAAGCTCGGGACCACAGCAAGCATATTCATAACACAGTACGTTTTTTAAAATTACTTTTACATGCATATGTCAGGGAGACAATTGTGTCAGAATGTATGGGGACACACTGGTACACAACACATATCGCACACATACACAAATGTCATTTTGGTGTCAGTATTCATTGCCAAATGAATACTGGCACCACAATGATGGTACAATCACACCTGTCAACTGTGTCCATTTGTGCACATTGCAAGGGGACCTATACCTGTAAAGTTGTATTATGAGTTGTGTGTGTGAGTCAGTACATGTATGTGTGTGCACAATGCAATTATCTGGTTGAGGTAGAGGGAGGTGTAGTGGGTGATGTGGTTGTGTCAGTATGTGTGCCACTTGCATACGGCATTGATGCTGTTGTGTAAATTCTGTTGTGTTGCTGCATGCAACATTCAGGTGAGTGTTGTGTGGCGGTAGTTGCTGTGATGTGTGTAGCTGTTGTGTTAGTGTGTTTGTGTAGATGAGTCTGTAGTTGTGTTGGTTGTTGTGGTTGTGTCGTGTGTGGGTGCAGCTGCAAAAGTGCGTGTATGTTGTGTCATGGATGTATGTCAATGTATATTTGCGGCATGTACGTGTGGTGGTGGAATGTAAATGGACACTAGTGTGCATGTGGTCTGATGCCAGTGACACAGAGGGACACATATGGTAAAGGTACAGTGTCTGTGTGACTTACCTGTATTCCTTAGCCACTGCCTTTGTCTGATGTCCATTGGGTCCAGTGACAGCCTCCCTCTGTCAGCAAACCACCACCACTACACCACCTGCAGGACTGTAACATCTAAATATAGAGGGCAGAACCCCGTCGACTTGACAGTCTTCTTGGGTCCACTGCTGCAGTAGTTTGTGGGGAACACCGCCAAGATCTAAATCGGGGACTTAGGCGGTCATTCTGACCGCGGCGGGCGGCGGTCGCCGCCCGCTATGCGGTTACCGCCGAATGACCGCCCTGCGGTCAAAAGACCGCGGCGGCCATTCCAACTTTCCCGCTGGGCCGGCGAGCGACAGCCAAAAGGCCGCTCGCTGGCCCAGCGGGAAAGCCCCTGCAACGAGGAAGCCGGCTCCGAATGGAGCCGGCGGAGTTGCAGGGGTGCGACGGGTGCAGTGGCACCCATCGCGATTTTCACTGTCTGCTAAGCAGACAGTGAAAATCTGTATGGGGCCCTGTGAGGGGGCCCCTGCACTGCCCATGCCAGTGGCATGGGCAGTGCAGGGGCCCCCAGGGGCCCCACGACACCCGTTCCAGCCATCCTGGTTCTGGCGGTGTCAACCGCCAGAAACAGGCTGGCGGGAAGGGGGTCGGAATCCCCGTGGCGGCGCTGCAAGCAGCGCCACCATGGAGGATTCCCTGGGCCAGGGGAAAACCGGCGGGAAACCGCCGGTTCCCCTTTTCTGACCGCGGCTTTACCGCCGCGGTCAGAATAGCCCAGGAAGCACCGCCAGCCTGTTGGCAGTGCTTCCGCTGCCCTCCGCCCTGGTGGTCATGGACCGCCAGGGTCGGAATGACCCCCTTAGTCTAACTACATAATCAGTAATTGTTGTTGTGTTTCAGGTAGCTCACATTGCCACATCCGAACCCCCAAACTGACCAGGGGAATAGATGTTGTCAGCAACTTCAAACATGACACTCGGATTCCTAAGGAATCAGTGAAAACAAATCTAACTCTTTTGTTTGGTCACTCTTGCATACCCCGGAGAAGCACAAGAAAGATATGAAAATGCATTTTCAAAACATTTTTTTAAATGATCATATTCTTGAATTCTGCAATTATTAGAAAGATGAAACATTTTATTTTTATCAGAATTTTTGGAATGGTAAACAATCTAAACAATTCAACCATATTAATTGTTACTAATGTTGACTCACTCCAATCTGTATTTAGTACTATATTAAAGGGCACATAGCGGGAGTACCCTTTTGCCGGATCAGTTGGAATAGTCTAACCCCTATACCTTGGTGTTAGGTGTCAGGAAGCCGGGCTAAAGGCCTGATTCACAAAGGTAAACTTAGACCAAAAGTCTAAGCTTAGACCAAAAGTCTAAGGGCCCTATTCACAAAGGTAAACTTGTACCAAAAGTCTAACTTTAATACGAGTAAAGTTATACTTTAGGTCTAAACATAAACTTTTGACCTAAACTTAGACTTTCGGTCCAAGTTTACATTTGTGAATCGGGCCTGAGGTCCACAGGTTATCTTCTTTCGCAGTAGGGAGGTCAATGTCAGCTGGGCTGCATCTCCGTCACATTTTACAGCGGACTCTCTTTATATAATAAACTCCCTTCCTGTCATACGGTGACAGAAGTGCAGAGCAGACAATTTGGTTTGTTTAGCAAAAGCAGGTAGTCTCCTAATGAGCACAGAAAAGGAAAACAAAGGCATTGCATACTGATTGTATCTCACTGGACTGGATGTGCAGACTGCAGGGGGACAAATCCTACCAAAAATAAATGTGTAAGCAGTACATTTTCATGTTAGTAGGTAACTATTTGACAGTTACCATTAGAAAAAGATGGCAAGCTAAAAACATGAATCTAAATTGGAGACCTAACGCAGGCCATGCAACACCCTCCTCTTGGTCAGAAAGAAGACTACCCAAAATAGATAGTAGCAGTAAAAGGATTAAAAGAATCTAAAATACATAATAAAATACTTTAATAATCCAAGTGGATACTTAAAGCCATTTTGAAAGCATCACCAATTAAAACTTGCACAAGCTATTAAAAAATGATGAAAATAAATTAAAAAAACTAAAGAGCCGAACCATAGAGTCTAGGCCACACTACAAGTGCAGGATGGTCTCTCTGAAACGTATACCATGTCCATACAGTCATTTGGGTCCAGGAAGGAGCCCTCATCTGCAGGCGACAGATCTACAGAGGCCTGAAGAGCAAGTTCCAAAGAACCAACATAGTCAGTGGGAGCCCAATCAGAAGGACTAGTGCAGGAAGCACATCCTCAGAAGGGGAGCCAGATGCCATGAAGCCTGGTTTGGAAGCATCCATCTGAAGTGGTGCAGGCAGCTCGTTGAAAGCTTCTTGCAGCAAAGGTAGCAACATAGGACAATACTGGATATGCACAGTCAATGGATACACTAACTGATACATGTCCCTAGTCTGTGCCAATTGCGTAGCAAGGCAGAAGTCTAGCGCATACTTGAAAGAGCACCACAGACAGTGAAACACAGGCTGCATATCCTGAAACCACTGAGGCCAAAAGGATACAGACCAATTCTCATTCAGTTCCTGTAATAAGGACACTCCAAGGTACTGTATCATGTATTCATGACACAGGAGGACATGTAACAGTTACATCACTATTTGACCCTGTCGTGAAACGCCCATTGTGGAGCAACAAAAATAGAATCAAAATAGAAATCACCAGAAAGAGCACAAGCATAACATCTTAAAAAGCTCTTGAGATTAGGGAATGTATAAAATATGCAATCACTCCAAATACAGTCTGAAATGCAGAAAAATCCAGAGACAATTGCTTTACAAAAGGTGTTCTACTCCAGCGGTATTAGAAGCATTAAAAATGCGGTACGCAAGTTCACTGAAATGCAGCAGCAACTCAGCGTGCAGGACTTATAGTACCTCTGTGGAAGATCGGGCAACTTGGTTATCAAAAGATTCTGTGGCAGATGTTAGTGTCACATCTTTTGGAAGCAATAAGTTTTCAATTGGCCTCACTTATCAAAGGTAATTTTAGAAATAGGGCTGTTGGTCTGAAGGTTATTTCCCTAGCTGTGTATGTCTGAGGATATAAGACATTCAAAGAGTAAGACACAACCTTGGAAACATTTACAATGTAAGTGACACCTGGCCTCATTTTATAGCAACCCTGGTCATTCAGAATCAAGTAACTCCCATTTAAAAAGTAGAGAAAAACTGGCTGGAACTCCCTTCGAATAACATGCTAAGTAAGCCACGGGTGCATTGCACACTCCATGCAGTGATATCTCTTTGCAAACTAATGAATGGGCCAAGGGAATTCCACATTACTTTCCACCAAGAAAGACATCTCACTTTCCATGCTTACATTTGTAATCAAAAAAAGAAAAAATAGGTTTCAAGCAAAAACACTTCCTCCCATCTGTTCGCATCTGCCTACTTGAAAATGTTTCAGACATGATGTAGAATGAAACGTAGAAGTTGGTAAAGAGATGAAACCATGTATTAACCATATATCTGAAGGGGTCTCAGCTACTGTGAGAGGCTGTTTCTCTAAATGCTCTATATTAATCATAGCAAACCTAGCTTCTTTCTTTGCCATCACTTGTTGTACACTTGAAAGATTATAAAGCAAAAATATTTTTGGGGTGTTCAAATATTTCTATGGCACTCAGTTTGATTTTAAAGCCTGCAATGTCAAACTCAATTGCAAAATCAATCTGAATTGTCTTTGACCATGTAAAAGTGCAGATATGTAATTTTGTATAATATCAAATGCAGATGACACAACATTATTTAATGAATATCAATGTAGTCATGCATTGTTGGCAACAGTCAATGCTGAGTCTAAACAATTTGAAGCTGCCTTTCAGCAGCTTCTTGTTGTGAAACTTTCCAAATTTCATTATCAATAGCATACAGGAAACACTTAGGACAGGGAAATCTGGGATCCAATAAAAAATCTAGTATATCTATGTTGTCAGAAAAAGTGAAAAATATTGTTTAACGGTTAACAAGGCGGAATGTTCTAGCCATTGATGGCATAATCTACCTACACTTGAGATATTTACTGCACCTAAGTGTTGTGACTGAGCATAACTGGGGTCTGTCCTGCTAACTTCAAAACTAAGGGTAGGTGGTAAACTCTGCTCTGCCAACGGAGTTTGCAGATTTTTGCCAATCTGCACAAGTTCGACAAAAACTCTGACAACCATCTTGTGGCAAATTTTAACGGTGCCCATCCAGCGTCTTGCCTGACCTTAATATGGCCATTGTTGTGGCTTTCCCCCCCTGCACGTGCACCAGTAGTTTGTAGTCAGGGGCGATGCCCATATTAAGGTCAAGCAGGTTACTACCTTTTTTTGTGGTCTTTCCTTCATGCCTAAAATTCGAAGCAACCTGAACTGAAAGGGCACGCGCATGGGCAGACTAAGCTGAGCCCTAGAGATTGAATTTCTGGTGGTGAGAGTATGCGGGGAAATAGGGTTGCTGTAACTTTCCGCACCTGCGCCAGTTGCTGGGCCTTTTGGAAAAGGAGTACCAGCTGTCCCTGACCTTCGAGGCCTCCTATCTGCTGTTCATGAGCAACTCCAAGAGGAAGGCTGACTTCTTTGTGACGTGAGTCCCCCAGCGTCTCTCTGTGTTCAGAAGTGCTTTATGTACTATCAACAGATGTATGTGTCCATGCATTGTGTAAACAGATGGAGGGTGTGTGTGTTCAAGTACGCAGTGACTGAAGTACTGCTGTGCTTCCAATGAGTTCTCAAATGTGAACCTACACAGACCAGCTACGGTCTAATCACATTTTGCCAAGATCAGCACATTCACCAACTGGTGTATGATAAAAGATAGGAAGTGATTGCTGCTGCTTCTGAGTCAGCACCAGTGTGCTGCAGAGCTGCTGGTTGCAGACGAAGGGCAGAAGTATTCCTGCTAGCAGAGTTTGGCTGCATCTGTGTGGTAACCAATGCAGGCACAATAATAATTGGCCTGGAGCGTGGCAGCGAGAGCACCATATCCAGTGGAGGGCTGATTACGGAGATGGCTTAGGAATCGGATATGTCATTTAATTGTGATCTCATCTGTAAGAATCTTGACTTGTGATGAAAGCCTGTCCACGAGGAGACCGTGAGCCCAGGGAGGTGCCCACCTGCACTGGAGACAGATGGTCTGAAAGTGCGTGGCAGTTCACGAGTAGTGTTTATTTCAGAAGCTAAAATAGGCATGTTGGTGCTCGCTGGTAAGTAAACTGTGTCAGTGGAGTGAGCGCCTTTAAGGTGCATATTTTGGATTGCGGGATGCTAGAAATAATGTGCCTCAGCCTTTAAAATCAGTTAGACTTTTTCTTGTAATTGTTATTTTAAACTCCACTGGGGATGTTGACGCAGTTTTGTAGAAGAAAACCTCTATAATGTCAGTAACCACTCCTATGAACTATTCTCCCTTGTAACTGCAACCTCATGTCAAGTCTGTCTATTTTACAGTTTATGGTTGTTGTAATACTAGATAGATAGAACGCTAGATAGTTATAGAATTTAGAATGTAGAATTCTGTGTGGGAGATCGAAGTCAGTTGGGAGAGGAGGCTTTGCTGATCGGACGCTGTCGGTGAGCCTTTATTATTGATGCTTCTTGAAATAAAAGAAACACAAAGAACATCTGCAAGTGTGTACATCTTTGATTACAACAATTTGGCGACGAGTGTTGTTTAGGCTCATCGAATATTCTATATTGTGGATCCAGTGGAGGAAAGTTTTGGCAACTGTTACCACGGCGTTTTTATCTTCAAAGTACTCACCTCTTTTCAAAAAGGTACTGTAGCCGTGGGATTCGGAATTTCCTCATTCCTTATTAATTTATCGCCGCTCCAAGAACTCATTAACGAAGTGTACTAGTTTCCTAGCAACGGTTGCTAGTCATGCTGGAGTACTGCTTGTGTTATTGTATTGTGCCCAATCTCCAATGAAAACAGATATAACGCAGTGACATAAACAACAGCCATTTTGGATTGGGCAAATTGAGTGAAACAAGGGCAAATTCCTAATAAAAGTACTCATCAACGGCGGCCATTTTGTATGTCGATTTGGATATACATTGCTTTCAATTGACCAAGGAGTATACAGTAGCCATTTTAATTTTGCAGGAGAGTTTCAGATTCTTGAAGAACGTTTTGGACACTGTGGAATACATATATATATATATAAAAAAAAATATATATATATATATATATATTAATAAATATTTAAAGGGATAAATAAACTATGGCTCATAATAATTTTATCAACCAACCTGCGTTGTTTTTAAATAATCCTGGCAAACCTGTAATGAAATGGAGAAATTGGCATAGAGCATTTGAAAATTACTTGGTGGCTATTGATGGAAAAAATTTGATCCAGAACGGAAAAAAGCATTGATGTTTGGCCTATTAGGCAATACAGGTCAAGAAATCTTTGATAATCTACCGGAGTATGAATCGCCTCCTGGACAATTTATTCCATTGAACGAGTATGAGGAAGCAGTTAAACGTATGGAAAAACAATTCACAGAGGAGCCCAATGTAATGGTGGAGAGGCACAGTTTCTTCAAACGGAAGCAAATGGAGAATGAAAGCGTAGAGGAGTACATCGCTTCTTTGAGAGTCTTAGCTTAAAAGTCACAGCATTGATACTAAGATATATGTTGCTGAAAATGGCAGGAATATTGTTGGTTGGCAAGATTTGGGTAGACTGGGAATAATTTTGAAACCAGGATCAACTAATCCAATCATTCTAGGTGATATACCATGTTCAGATGTCAATAGCATCGAGGATACTGATATGTATTTGACTCTTGACAGACTCCTGTCTGTTAGAAAGGAGTTAAAAGATTTATTAAAGAAATTGTGTGATGAAGGTGTGATTGAAAGCACAGATTCTTCTGAGTGGGTGTCGGCTATTGTAGTTACAAAAAAGAAAACTGGTGATATACGGTTATGTGCTGACTTGAAGTCCTTGAACAGGAATATTGTAGTAGATTGTCACCCATTGCCCAGGATACAAGAAATTCTAGCAGCTACTAATGGTTCAAGATATTTTTCGTTGATTGACCTTAAGTCAGCATATCATCAAGTCAAACTGTGTGAATCATCAAAAGATTATACCACTTTTGTAACACCATTTGGAGCGTACAGATATGTACGCTTACCTTTTGGACTTGCATCAGCCGCTAGTGTATTTCAAAAGCTGATGGATTTTCTTTTTCAAGATATGGATGGTATTGAGAAATTTCAGGATGATATTTTGGTGCATGCGAAAACATCTTCTGAACACAATGTCATTTTGAATACAGTGTTAAGTATTTTAAGAGAAAGAGGGATGACAGTGAGTAGATCGAAATGTAAGTTCTTGTGTACAGAAATAGAGTATTTGGGACACACTTTATCGGCTGATGGTATAAAACCAAAGGAGGATTTACTTAAAGCAATTCGTGAAGTTCCCAGACCTAGGGATAAGGAAACTCTTAAATCTTTTCTTGGGTTAAGTGAGTACTATTCTAGGTTCATTATGAATTATGCTGGCATAGTTGAACCTCTTAGAAAACTGCTAAGAAAGAAAGTAAAATTTGAATGGTCACATGAGCAAGAAACTGCATTTATAAAGGTAACAAATGCCATATTGAAAGCACCAGCTTTGCAACCTTATGATACTAAAGGACGCAACAGAATCACGGTTGATGCTAGTGCAACAGGTATAGGAGCTGTGTTTACTCAGATAGTGTCTGGAAAGGAAGTTACAGTAGCTTTTGTTTCTAGAATGCTTCGGAAATCGGAATGTTTTTACAGTACCATCGAAAGAGAGGCATTGGCGTGCGTTTGGGCCGTGGAGAAATTGAAGACATATCTTTGGGGCAAGGAGTTTGAGTTAGTAACTGATCATAAACCACTGGTATACAGGATGGATGGGAGGAGTAATACGAAGGCATCTTCTAGGTTGATCAGATTATTATCTAAGTTACAAGAATATAGCTTTGTGATAAAACACATTTCTGGTGGTCTGAATAGACGTGCTGATTGTCTATCCAGGTTACCTTTGGAAGATGATGATCACAGAAAAATTTTGGATGATGAATGTATAGTGGCATATATGGATGTTGTAGAACATTGTGATGGTGCGATTTCTGCTGAGGTGTGGTGCAAAGCTTCTGAAAGTGATTCAGTATTACAACAAGTAATGAAATATGTCACTGAAGGGTGGCCTCCTAGCAGAAATGTAGGTAACGTTTTAAAGAATTTTTCACAAGTAGCTGATGAATTGAGTATTGAATGTGGAATTTTAATGAGACATGATTTGTATGTTCCACCACAAGCTTTAAAGAAAAGGTTGATTGAATTGGCCCATAAAGGACATCCTGGTACTAGTCTCACAAAGAAAGCTTTAAGATCATATTATTGGTGGCCTGGGCTTGACAATGATGTTAATATGTATCTAGATAACTGTGTGGAGTGTATTAGATCTGACAAACATTGGAAAATGAGCAAAAAGGAGTTACAACCTGTTTTGATACCTGATGCACCATGGGAGAAAATAGCTATAGATATTTCAGGACCATTTACTTTACTTGAATCAGATATGCGTTAATTGTCATCACAGATTATTACTCTAAATGGATTCACTGAGAATTTTTAAGTAATGTTAGTACTGAAACGGTTATTGAATTTTTAAGAAAAATATTTGCAATTGAAGGTTTACCCAGAATTTTGGTATCTGACAATAGTACACAATTAACTTCACAGAAAATGTGTGAATTTTTGGAATGTCATGGTATTCGACAAGAAAAAAGTCCTCTTTACAATCCTTCATCGAATGGTCAAGTGGAACTCATGAATAGATTTATGAAAGAAGGTATTCAATTAGAATTAGCATCCAAATTAGATGTATATGAATTTTTACGGGAGAAAGTGTATGGGTATAATTGTACTACGAATTCTACAACTGGATTTTCACCTTTCCTTTTGATGAGAGACAGGAAGGAGAAAACTTTACTCACTCCTAAATTTGGCAAGGTTGTGAATAATGGTAATATGGTCAAAATTGTGGATGATAATGAACTTCAAGTTAAACAAAAAATTATCGACAAACAAGTAAAAACTAAACATTATTATGATAAAATAAATAGAGTGAGATCTGGAGTATTCAACGTAGATGATTGGGTTCTTGTAAGAAAACCCTATAAAGTACATAAAGGGGAGTCGGTATACTCTGCTCCAGTGCAAGTTTTGAAAGTATCTAATGGTTCTGTTCTTTTGAAAGATAAGGGTTGTTGGAGTAAAAATGCAGTAATCTTGTTAAAACCACATCAAAGAGCATTTTGAAAAATGTAGGAAACAGAGTTGATGTTCATTTGGAAAATAGGGATTATTATGATTTTGGAGATTTAACTAGTGATGGAATGGAGGGAAAATCCAATTGCAGAATTGATGGAAACAATAGTAGGAGTAATAGTAGTATTTGTGACAATGAAATGCATAATTTAGAAATGGCACAGAGAGTTACAGAGAATGAATTAACTGATGTAACTGATGTTAATTTGAGAACTAGAAGGAAAAGACAAGTTCCAAATAAGTATTCTGAATTTGTAATGTATTAATGTTTATATGATGCAGTAATTTATTATCATTACTTATCTATTATTATTATTTTATTTTATTTTTGTTGTTTTTTGTTTTGTTTGGGAAAAAAAGAGATGTTGTAATACTAGATAGATAGAACGCTAGATAGTTATATAATGTAGAATGTAGAATTCTGTGTGGGAGATCGAAGTCAGTTGGGAGAGGAGGCTTTGCTGATCGGACGCTGTCGGTGAGCCTTTATTATTGATGCTTCTTGAAATAAAAGAAACACAAAGAACATCTGCAAGTGTGTACATCTTTGATTACAACAATGGTTTAGTTTCGTAGATTCTCTTAATTATTCTGTAGTCCTCTGAGGCTCATTTACAAATAACATCTGTGTTTTGCATATGCCTGTAGGGCAGCGCTCCGCACGCAGCCTTTCGTTTGATCGGACCCCAGCGTGACAGTGGCGTAATCAAGGCACATTCCTGCTGTCCCGCAAGCCCTGGGTGGGAACAACTTGACCTGGAGAGGGGCAGTGGGAGGTTATAAGTGAGGGAGTGGATGCCAGATTGCTCAAGTTTCATCCCGACCTCAGGCTAATGAGCTCTGCCCGTGCATGGAACTCCATGGAATCACGCAATGTTTTTCAGTAAATCTGTGGAATTTCGCGGAGTAAAACTCCCCGAGCTCCACCAAGGTCTATTCGAAACCCATGAAGATGTTTAAAAAATGTGAATAGCAGCCGTCAGTGTCAATGGGCCACACTAACCACTCATCTGAACTGGACACACAGTTGTATGTACAATTCAGCACCATTTCATGAAGTTGGTCTTCTGTGAGAAAAATGCACTGTTGCCAATTGTCAAACTGCAACAGAAGTAATACTAGGTGTGTTCAAGTTTTTAACATTAGCTACTCCAAGACACATTGGGCCTGATCTAGAACTTGACGGACAGGTTACTCCGTCACAACAGTGATGGATATCCTGTCTGCCGGATCCAAAAACCCATTGGATAAAATGGGATTTAGATTTCGACGAATGGGATCTCTGTCACTGTTGTGACGGAGTAACCTGTTCACTAACTTGCAAATCAGGTCCATAGTCTGTTGTACTGTTGTACAGTTTTGTTCAAAAATATAATTTGTAGGGGTATAAGACAAGCCCTGAATAAAGCATCAATGCCTTGGCCCTGCCAGAGTTGTGTGCCCTAAACTGATTTCAAATCAATATTGTCTTTCCAATATCCATAAGCATTTAGTGTCAATTGGGAAACAAAGGAATCAGAATAGATCAATTTTGTTTGTGTTAGCATATTTTCCTTTGCTGGGGATGGCACAAGCCTATATTAAAATGAAACCAGGTCTGTGGGGACGCAACCAAATAAAGAAGAAAACTTTTTCAAATAGTGTTGTGGACCTCCTACAGCTGATGTTAGGCATTGCTCCCACTGTGGATAATTAGAAAAAGCACATGGAGTACTAGCTCTGTGTAAGTTATGGTGTGCATAATATTAACAAAACATTTCTCAAAAATTTTCAGAATTCAAGTACAAATCCTAATTTTTTAATACTGTATAGGATTCTGGTTCAAATAACATTTGAAACAGTCGCAACTTCCCATTCATTTGAGATAGAGAATGGGGTGACAAAAATGTCCATCGAAATCTTGAAAAACATAGGGGCATATTTATCAAGAAGTTCCATTGTGCTTGCGCCAAGCAAAGGGCTTCAAGAGCGATGCAAGTACTTGGCTTGTGTGACCCGAGTGGAGTGATAAATCTAGAGTAACGCAACACAGTGCAAATCGCTGCGTTGCATTACTCTGTCCCAGGGTGGCCTATCATTACTGGCAGACCTGGGAATGTGTCCACATGCTATACATCCCCAGGTGAGGAGTAACGAGGAGAAATGTCTTTATTTCTCCTTGTTTTTTCCTCTTCCTAAGTGTGTTGCATTGTGCAGCATACATTGAAGAGGAAAATGTCTCAGAGGATTGTTTTTGTGCAGGAAGATGTCCTTTCCTGCACAAGAACAATCCTGTCTGAAATGCAGGCACACTTGCACCATGGTGCAAAAGTGCCTGCATTGGTGCTAGGCAGCACATTGTGCGCCAGCACAGAGAAAAGACAGTATGGTGTGCAGGTGGACCCCATAGTACACTGCACACAGCTTCCCTAGCCCTGCCCCAATGCCACCACCCCAGAGGATTGAAAGGCAGGCTGCTGCTGAGGAACGTAGAGATGAGTTCAGTCCGTGGGCTCGCTGGATCGCCGATCCACCTTGGTGAAATCAGCTGGTGGGAAGCGATGCCTTTGATGAGGTTAGCAACAGAGTAAGTTGACAATAACGCTGCACGGCACAGTTTGTCCCAGTGGCACTGCCTGCTAGAAGATCCTACAAGGCTTTTAGCCTTACATTTTGTTAAGAAACTCAGCAGCACAGAAAATCATTGTTTTCTGCAACCTTTTCCCCCCAAAAGGTGGGCTATGCTCTGGATGCATCAAAATAAGCCAGGTATTTTTGTTTAAATCGGGAGACACACTGCTGACATTTTCATTACCCTGTTTTTTCAGGAAAGGGGGATGAAGGGGGCCTGGCTAAAACTAAGCTGACAAAATCAACCAAGGGAGGTGTAAAAATTGATGAGACAGGGTAAACAGTAGTATAGGTGAAACAGGAAGGCTCTACTGGGTGCAGCATCCTTGCTGATCAGCCCACTCATTCCATCTGACACTCACTCAAACCATACACACAGCTGCATTCTATTACCTCACAGTCACATTGCCTGAGCAACAGGGGATATGTAAGTAGGGAGAAAATGCATGGCATAGAAATGAGGATACCACTGGAGGCACTAAAGCTAATAAGGAAAGCCCCACTGTGAGACATGTACCAGGCTTTAGAGATACCATTATGAGTCCGGTGAGCAGCATGAGACAGAAAGCAGTAGAGAACTCTTGAAATTTGCTGTGCCAAAGTTGGTCAGGGGTGGAAGGTAAATACTCTGATATCTGCATTACCAGTCTCTGCAGAACAGCTATAGAGGCAGCAGGTCACATAGAGGCCAGAATAGGCCCTGGGTGACTTAGCAAATCACAGCCCGGCAATGTGCAATCTACTGTACCAATGAAAGAGGGGCAGCCCCCCGGGGATGATATAGAGGGAGAAGCAGTTCAGACAGAGTCACCTGGATCATCAAACCAAGTGGAGTGACCTACGGGCAGTAGGGTCACAGAGTTTTTGCCCCTCTCTCATAGTAGGCCAAGTACACAAGATCCTACAAATGAGCTGGACTCAGCATCAAATTTAGAATTATTTCCTCCTGTATACATGAGTTTGGATACTTTATTGGGACAAATGGAATCCGACATCCAGATTCCGAGTAGAGATGAGCCCTTGGTTGCAACAGCTGAATCAATGCAACCAAGTTGCCTGGGGCAGGGAGGGCATAATTAAAGTTGACTACCCAAGAGTAAATGACTTTCTGGCCGCTTTGCTAGGGTCCTATTTGAGATCCTTGAGGACATAAAATCAGTCACAAGAACTCAACAAACAATTACCAAGCAAGTGGCGGAACGCTTTTCCAGCCTGGAGAGTTCAATATTTCAGGCACTTGGCAGAATGGAAGAGATGGAGCAGCGTATCTTGGACTGTGAAGATAAGCTAACCAGGCCACTAGGACAATGCAGCACATTGAGAGCCAGCTGCATTAAGAGTTCAGCAGGAGGAGTTACAAAATCACTTCCGAAGGTCTAATCTTAGAATCACAGATATTCCTAAACACAAGGAGGACGCTGATGGCCCCATCATTTTTATGAATAACTTGATCAAAAAGTATGTCCTGCCTGATTACTCACAGGACTTGCCAATTGTGGCTGTGAACCGTGTACCTTCTCAAGCTTCGGCCAACTCTAAATACTCTTGTCCGTTACTGATAAATATTGCAGATTCTTGGGTCAAAGATAAAGTTCTAAGTAAGGCAATCCAAGATAAAGCATTTGATGTGAATAATGAGTACTTTAGTCATATCTGTTCAGACATGACTGTGGAATCCGCCCAAAGGCAAAAGGACTTTAAGGCCTTACCAGCAGATGAAAATGCTACATAAAGCCTAGTTTAGTCTGTTCTCCACCACTGAGGATGCACAACATTTTCTCAAAGATATAGTAGAGAGCCCACAGACTTGGAAGACTGTATATTTGAACTAAATTATTAATTACATATGAATGTCCAGTCAAAGGAAGCAGCATGTTAAGCATCTATACATTCCTTAGCTGCTGAGCACTATCTGCACAATTCACTTTTCATTTTGCTATGTGGCACTTTATCCTTTGAAGAAAGGGGATATACATAAGAGAGTGAAGGTAGAGTATCTCAGATGTATTATAGAATATCACAATGGTTTTTAGCACTAAAAATAACAGCTAGCACTTTGCACTTTTGCAGCATTGTATAGCACTTATTTTCCTCTATGCTGGGGGCTAGTGATGACAGATTCGTTTTGGATATGCCTCTCAGGGCCTGACATGAAAATGAAAATAAGAGCAAATGAGGCTAAAATATGATTCCATGAAAATAATTTTGTATAATGCCAGTAGTTCAAATAACAAATGAAAAGCTAGGGCAGTTGAGAATTGCAATAAAGCACCACTCCCCTGATATCATCTTACTTAAGAGACTCATTTTAAGGGGTGGGGGCATTATGCTCTAAGATTTTTAGAAACTGGGCTAGGTTTATATGCACATCAAATACAAATGTGGCACATATAGGAGTGGATATATTTGTTAATAAAAATTGCAAATATTTAATAAACAGTTTTCAAATGGATAAAGAAGGGAGGTGGGCATGGACCAATGAGCTAATAAATGGTGTTAACTGTATCCCCAACCTATGCCACTATTACCGATGATCCAGCACCCGTTAGAGGAACTTTTCCAGTCCCTGTCTAATATTCCCGGTAAATTAATCCTGGGAGAGGATTTTAATTTACTGCTGAAACTGGAATTAGATTTGTTCACCACCACCCGAAAACAGAGTAAACCAAGGTCTGCCAAACCTATATCCGACTATATTAGGGTCCTGGGTCTGGTGGACGGCTGGAGAGATAAATATCCATCTAGGTGTGAATATACATGCTTTTAGGAGCAACACAAAGCATCAGCGAGGCTGTATTATTTTCTCCACTCCTGGGACATTGCCCTAAGTGATTATACACATATTCCCAATGAGTTTCCAGATCACTCCCTAGTAGAAGTTTCTGTGACAGGGTTGGTGTCCAATAGGTCAGGTGGGAGATGGTCCTTTCACAGGGTTAAATTAGGAGATGAGGCCTGGCTAAACAGATTGAGGATGAAATTGTGCACTATTTTAAGTTTAACCAGCATACTGCCAGTAGAGAAACCATCTGGGGCCTGCTCCCCTCATTGGCTAACATTGGCGCTGCCCTCATACATTGTTGGGGTGGTAGCTGCTGATCTGAAAGGAGTAGGAAGGTCATATTTAGTATGGCCAGAATGGTAATACAAAATCCTGCTGACTGGTGAAGTTGGATTTAATATTACTATTTTAGAAATGCCACTTTTAGAAAGTGAGCATTTCTCTGCACTTAAATCTTTCTGTGCCTTACAATCAACGTCTGGCTGGGTTTAGTTGACAGCTCCTTGTGCATTCACTCGGACACACCCCAAACACAGGATACTCAGCCTCACTTGCATACATCTGCATTTTGAAAGGGTCTTCCTGGGCTGGGAGGGTGGAGGGCCTGCTCTCACACAAAGGACTCCCACACCCCCTACTGGGACCCTGGCAGACAGGATTTAACTGAAAGGGCACCTGGTGCACTTCTAAGCCATTCTTTGAAGTCTTCTCCCACTTCAAAGGCACATTTGGGTATAAAAACAGGGCCTCTACCCTACCACCTCAGACACTTCCTGGAGAAGAAACTTGTAACCAGAACATGCATCCTGCCAAGAAGAACTGCCTGGCTGCACATAGGACTCACCTGACTGCTCTCTGTGAAGGACTGCTGCCTTGCTGCTCCCTGGCTGTGGTGAAGAAGTGCTCTCCAAGGGCTTGGATTGAGCTTGCCTCCTGTTCCCTGAAGTCTCAGGACCAAAAAGACGTCTCTCTTGCAACTGGACTCCTTGTGCGGTAAAAATTTGACACACAGCTTGCTAAAAAAGACGCACAGCCTGCCCTGCGGTGAAAAATTCACCGCACGCCGAACCGGAATGACGCTGCGCGACTTCGCAAGGAAAAGATCGACGCGGCGCCTGCGGTGCGACTGGAACTTCGACACACGGCCCACCAGATCGACACACAGCCGACCTGGGACAACGCAGCCCGACTTGCAGAGGAGAAATAGACGCGGCGCCTCCCGTATGGGAGAAGAAATTTCCCCGCACCGCCCACCGGAACGACGCAGAGCTTGTCACAAGCCCAGGATTCCATGCACAGACCCTGGGGCGTCTGAAAACCACGTAACCCGAAGAGGATCCACGACCGAGCGCCGGAAATCGACGCACAGCCGCCCCTGCGTGGAAACTAAATGACGCATCGACGGTGTGTGGCCCGAGAAATCGATGCACATCCCTTTCTTTCCCCGCTTCTCCTCCTCTGCAGCCCTTTGCGGAGATTCTTCACGGGAACCAGGTACTTTGTGCTTGAAAGAGACTTTGTTTGCTTTTAATAGACTTAAGACACTTTATATCACTTTTCAGTGATATCTTTACATTTTCTTATTGCATCTTTTGATCGTTTTGACCTGCAAATATCCAGATAAATATTAAATATTTTTCTAAACACTGTGTGGTGTATTTCTGTGGTGCTATATGGTGTTATTGTATGATTTATTGCACAAATACTTTATACATTGCCTTCTAAATTAAGCCTGACTGCTCAGTGCCAAGCTACCAGAGGGTGGGCACAGGATAATTTGGATTGTGTGTGACTTACCCTGACTAGAGTGAGGGTCCTTGCTTGGACAGGGGGTAACCTGACTGCCAACCAAAGACCCCATTTCTAACAGTTTTCATATACACTTCTTGATGGGTGATCATCAGATTAGACTGAGAGTCTGAACTCATGGGAAAGTATGCATTCTTTCAAACAGATACAGAAATGTACATTCTCATCAATGAGGAAACGTAGGAGGTTGGACTGGCTTGTAGTGGGTACCAAGGGGTACTTACACTTTGCACCAGGCCCAGGAATCCCTTATTACTGTAGAGGGGTGTCTAGCAGCTTAGGCTGATAGAAAAGGTAGCTTAGCAGAGCAGCTTAGGCTGAACTAGGAGACGAGTGAAGCTCCTACAGTACCACTAGTGTCACATGCACAATATCATAAGAAAACACAATACACAGATATACTAAAAATAAAGGTACTTTATTTTTATGACAATATGCCAAAGTATCTCAGTGAGTACCCTCAGGATGAGGATAGCAAATATACACAAGATATATGTACACAATACCAAAATATGCAGTAATAGCAATAGAAAACAGTGCAAGCAATGTATAGTCACAATAGAATGCAATGGGGGCACATAGGGATAGGGGCAACACAAACCATATACTCTAGAAGTGGAATGCGAACCACAAATGGACCCCAAACCTATGTGACCTTGTAGAGGGTCGCTGGGACTGTAGGAAAACAGTGAGGGTTAGAAAAATAGCCCACCCCAAGACCCTAAAAAGTGGGTGCAAAGTGCACCTAAGTTCCCCAAAGAGCACATAAGTCGTGATAGGGGAATTCTGCAAGGAAGACCAACACCAGCAATGCAACAACGATGGATTTCCTGATGAGAGTACCTGTGGTACAAGGGGACCAAGTCCAAGAGTCACGATCAAGTCGGGAGTGGGCAGATGCCCAGGAAATGCCAGCTGTGGGTGCAAAGAAGCTGCCACTGGATGGTAGAAGCTGTGGATTCTGCAAGAACGACAAGGGCTAGAAACTTCCGCTTTGGAGGATGGATGTCCCACGTTGTGAAGAGTCGTGCAGAGGTGTTTCCATGCAGAAAGACCGCAAACAAGCCTTGCTAGCTGCAAGGGTCGCGGTTAGGGTTTTTGGATGCTGCTGTGGCCCAGGAGGGACCAGGATGTCGCCAATTATGTGAGGAGACAGAGGGGGCGTCCAGCAAGACAAAGAGCCCACTCAGAAGCAAGCAGCTCCCGCAGAAGTGCCGGAACAGGCACTACAAAGTGGAGTGAACCGGAGCTCACCCGAAGTCACAAAGGAGGGTCCCACGACGCCGGAGGACAACTCAGGAGATCGTGCACTGCAGGTTAGAGTGCCGGGGACCCAGGCTTGGCTGTGCACAAAGGAAATCCTGGAAGAGTGCACAGGAGCCGGAGCAGCTGCAAAACACGCGGTTCCCAGCAATGCAGTCTAGCGTGGGGAGGCAAGGACTTACCTCCACCAAACTTGGACTGAAGAGTCACTGGACTGTGGGAGTCACTTGGACAGAGTTGCTGAGTTCAAGGGACCTCGTTCGTCGTGCTGAGAGGAGACCCAGAGGACCGGTGATGAAGTTCTTTGGTGCCTGAGGTTGCAGGGGGAAGATTCCATCGACCCACGGGAGATTTCTTCGGAGCTTCTAGTGCAGAGAGGAGGCAGACTACCCCCACAGCATGCACCACCAGGAAAACAGTCGAGAAGGCGGCAGGATCAGCGTTACAAGGTCGCAGTAGTCGTCTTTGCTACTTTGTTGCAGTTTTGCAGGCTTCCAGCACGGTCAGCAGTCGATGCCTTGGCAGAAGGTGAAGAGAGAGATGCAGAGGAACTCTGATGAGCTCTTGCATTCGTTATCTAAAGAATTCCCCAAAGCAGAGACCCTAAATAGCCAGAAAAGGAGGTTTGGCTACTTAGGAGAGAGGATAGGCTAGCAACACCTGGAAGAGCCTATCAGAAGGAGTCTCTGACGTCACCTGCTGGCACTGGCCACTCAGAGCAGTCCAGTGTGCCAGCAGCGCCTCTGTTTCCAAGATGGCAGAGGTCTGGAGCACACTGGAGGTGCAGGTCAGGGGAGTAGTCACTCCCCTTTCCTTTGTCCAGTTTCACGCCAGAGCAGGGCTGGGGGATCCCTGAACCGGTGTAGACTGGCTTATGCAGAGATGGGCACCATCTGTGCCCATCAAAGCATTTCCAGAGGCAGAGGGAGGCTACTCCTCCCCAGCCCTGACACCTTTTTCCAAAGGGAGAGGGTGTAACACCCTCTCTCTGAGGAAGTCCTTTGTTCTGCCTTCCTGGGCCAAGCCTGGCTGGACCCCAGGAGGGCAGAAACCTGTCTGAGGGGTTGGCAGCAGCAGCAGCTGCAGTGAAACCCCGGGAAAGGTAGTTTGGCAGTACCCGGGTCTGAGCTGGAGACTCGGGGGATCATGGAATTGTCTCCCCAATGCCAGAATGGCATTGGGGTGACAATTCCATGATCTTAGACATGTTACATGGCCATGTTCGGAGTTACCATTGTGACGCTATACATATGTCATGACATATGTATAGTGCACGCGTGTAATGGTGTCCCCGCACTCACAAAATCCGGGGAATTTGCCCTGAACAATGTGGGAGCACCTTGGCTAGTGCCAGGGTGCCCACACACTAAGTAACTTAGCACCCAACCTTTACCAGGTAAAGGTTAGACATATAGGTGACTTATAAGTTACTTAAGTGCAGTGGTAAATGGCTGTGAAATAACGTGGACGTTATTTCACTCAGGCTGCAAGGGCAGGCCTGTGTAAGAATTGTCAGAGCTCCCTATGGGTGGCAAAAGAAATGCTGCAGCCCATAGGGATCTCCTGGAACCCCAATACCCTGGGTACCTCAGTACCATTTACTAGGGAATTATAAGGGTGTTCCAGTATGCCAATGTAAATTGGTGAAATTGGTCACTAGCCTGTTAGTGACAATTTGGAAAGAAATGAGAGAGCATAACCACTGAGGTTCTGGATAGCAGAGCCTCAGTGAGACAGTTAGTCATAACACAGGTAACACATACAGGGCACACTTATGAGCACTGGGGCCCTGGCTGGCAGGGTCCCAGTGACACATACAACTAAAACAACATATATACAGTGAAATATGGGGGTAACATGCCAGGCAAGATGGTACTTTCCTACACAATCCCCCCAAACGAAGGACAATAAGACTGGCAATGACCTGATGAGTCTTCATTGTCTAAGTGGAAATATCTGGAGAGTCCATCTGCATTGGAGTGGGTACTCCCAGGTCTATGTTCCACTGTATAGTCCGTTCCCTGTAGGGATATGGACCACCTCAACAATTTAGGGTTTTCACCTTTTATTTGTTTTAGCCAAAGTAGAGGTTTGTGGTCTGTTTGAACAATGAAGTGAGTGCCAAACAGGTATGGCCTCAACTTCTTCAGTGCCCAGACCACAGCAAAGGCCTCCCTCTCTATGGCAGACCAACGCTTTTCTCTAGGGGTCAACCTCCTGCTGATAAAATCAACAGGTTGATCCTGGCCCTCAGAATTAAGTTGTGATAAGACTGCCCCTACCCCTAATTCAGATGCATCAGTTTGGACAATGAATTGTTTGGAGTAACAGGGGCTTTTCAGGACAGGTGCAGAGCACATGGCCTGCTTCAGCTCCTCAAAAGCTTTCTGACAGTTTGCTGTCCATAATACCTTTTTAGGCATTTTCTTAGATGTGAGGTCATTAAGAGGGGTTGCAATGGAACCATAGTTCTTTATGAACCTCCTGTAGTACCCAGTGAGGCCTAAAAAGGCTCTCACCTGAGTCTGAGTTGTAGGGGGAACCCAATCTATAATAGTTTGGATTTTCCCCTGAAGTGGTGCAATCTGTTCTCCACCTACCAGGTGTCCCAGATAAACCACTTCCCCCTGCCCTATCTGGCACTTTGAAGCCTTGATAGTGAGGCCTGCCTTTTGCAGGGCCTCCAAAACTTTCCATAGGAGGACCAGGTGATCATCCCAGCTGGAGCTAAAGACAGCTATATCATCTAGATATGCTGCACTAAAAGCTTCCAGCCCTTGCAGGACTGTGTTCACCTACCTCTGAAAAGTGGCGGGTGCATTTTTCAATCCAAAAGGCATTACTGTGAATTGGTAGTGCCCTCCAATGGTTGAAAATGCAGTTTTTGCTTTTGCATCCTCTGATAACTTGATCTGCCAATACCCTGCAGTCAAATTAAAGGTGCTTAGATACTTGGCAGATGCCAGTGTATCTATTAGCTCATCTGCCCTGGGTATAGGGTGAGCATCAGTTTTAGTTACCTGGTTGAGGCCTCTGTAGTCAACACAAAATCTCATTTCCCTTTTTCCATCTTTGGAATGAGGCTTTGGTACAAGTACCACAGGAGAGGCCCATGGACTTTCAGAGTGCTCAACCACTCCCAGTTCAAGCATTTTCTGTACTTCTTGTTTTATGCAGTCTCTGACATGGTCAGGCTGCCTACAGATCTTACTTTTGACAGGCAAGCTGTCTCCATTATCTATAGTGTGCTCACACCAAGAAGTGGTGCCTGGCACAGTAGAAAAGAGTTCAGAAAACTGACCCAGGAGATTTATGCAGTGGTCTTTCTGCTCAGCAGTGAGACAATCTGCCAGAACTACACCTTCCACAAGAGCATCTTGTTCTGTGGAAGAGAAGAGATCAGGGAGAGGGTCACTCTCTTCTTCCTGTCCTTCATCTGTTGCCATGAGCAGGGTGAGATCAGCTCTGTCATAGTAGGGTTTCAGGCGATTCACATGGAGCACCCAAAGGGGACTCCTGGCAGTGCCTAAGTCAACCAAGTAGGTGACTTCTCCCTTCTTTTCAACAATTATGTGGGGTCCACTCCATTTGTCTTGGAGTGCTCTTGGGGCCACAGGCTCCAAGACCCACACTTTCTGCCCTGGTTGGTACTGAATCATAACAGCCTTCTGGTCATTCCATTGCTTTTGGAGCTCTTGGCTGCCTTGAAGGTTTTTACTGGCCTTTTTCATGTACTCAGCCATCCTAGATCTTAGGCCAAGTACATAGTCCACTATGGCCCTCATTCCGACCCTGGCGGTTTCAAACCGCCAGGGTGGAGGGCAGAGGAAGCACCGCCAACAGGCTGGCGGTGCTTCCCGGGCCATTCTGACCGCAGCGGTAAAGCCGCAGTCAGAAAAGGGGAACCAGCGGTTTCCCGCCGGTTTTCCCCTGGCCCAGGGAATCCTCCATGGCGGCGCTGCTTGCAGCGCCGCCATGGGGATTCCGACTCCCATCCCGCCAGCCTGTTCCTGGCGGTTTACACCGCCAGGAAGAGGCTGGCAGGAACGGGTGTCGTGGGGCCCCTGGGGGCCCCTGCACTGCCCATGCCACTAGCATGGGCAGTGCAGGGGCCCCCTCACAGGGCCCCACAAAGACACCCGTCGCACCCCTGCAAATCCGCCGGCTCCATTCGGAGCCGGCTTCCTCTTTGCAGGGGCTTTCCCGCTGGGCCGGCGGGCGATCTTTTGGAGATCGCCCGCCGGCCCAGCGGGAAAGTTGTAATGACCCCCGCGGTCATTTGACCGCGGTGCGGTCTTTTGGAGGTTTCCGCCCGGCGGGCGCCGCCCGCCGCACGCCGGGGTCGGAATGACCCCCTATGTCTTGCTTAGGAGCTTTTAAAGGTTGTTCCCAACCCTCCTTCACAAGTGTTAGAGGACCTCTTACAGGGTGTCCAAATAGGAGTTCAAAGGGTGAGGAAATTCGATTTTTAATACGATCGTATCGACCCGCCATTTTGTGGCCCGCCGCCATTTTATGTTGCCTTCACTCAGGCAGCACAGCGAACGAAGTCCATTCTGCCTTTTCTGCTTATTCTGCAACATGGTGTTCAAAACAGCCTTCTGCCTCTATCTTTACAAGGCTGGTATTAAGGTCTGACCGAGTACACTAATCGCTGTCTGGTTTTCTAATCCTTGTTTCAACTATCTGTAGGGTCACACTATTCTCCGCCGATCTTATCTTATCGTCTGGCCTTCGCTGTCCTTTGCTAGTATTCTCTCATTTCACAACTGTCCTCCAAACGCACACAAACTTATCACACCACATGCAACTTCGTTGTGGATCGGTTAATGAATTAGTTCAAGGGAGGGGTGACAAACACAGCTGGAGGGGAGGCAACCTTAAGTCACTTGATACTTTGTTTTCCAATTCCTTCTATTGGTGCTGTCTTGTTTTCCGACATTTCTATTGGCTCTGTTCTATCTTTACGTTATTCTTACTGGCTCCTTTCTATGTGTTCTGGGAGTGTATGTAGTTAATAAATGGTTTTTATACGGTATATAAGATTGTGCGCCACAAAGTAAAGTGGCAGTCTCCTGAGAACATACCTTGTGTACTTCTTGGACAACTGTACTAGCTGCAGCTAATAAAATCTGATCTTTTACGCCTGACAGAGTGTCCCGTGTCTCTGTTAGTTGAGGCAGGTGAATCCAAGGAGATTTCAGGCGTACCCTGCGCCGCCAGGCCCATAAGGTTCTGGTTCTTCAACTGGCGCCCAACGTGGGGCGGCTTCAGCGGTACCGGTTCTGCCTGAAGGTCGTGAGGAACCCCGCAAGAAAATTCTGGAGGAATCGCGAGCCACGTCAAGCGACCCCTGTATGTCGAAGTGGTCCGAAGGTCTTTTTCAGCGTGGTTACTCCTTCCTGACGGCTACTGACGACTGCTGCCCTGACTGCCGCCCTGCCTTGGCCCTTTCTTTGATGATGTATGGTAAAGCGAGACGATAGACGGGCCTCTGTTGGTGTAAGAAGACATCCTTAGTTAAGTATTTGGTGGGTCGCGCCCACAAATTTTGGTCTTTGTTTTGTCCTTAGGTCCTTAGATTTGGCCATTGCAGTGGCCAAAGCCGAGGGGTAAGTGCATTTGTGCTGTGTAAACTGAAAGTTTTACCCCCTTGATGTTTGTGAACAGCCAGTAAAAATCGTGAGATGTCTGGTCTGACTAAGTTTGGAAAACTTTGTTGCTTTGGTTGTAATAGGGACTCCCAGCTTGAGGACTCCTGTCCGATTCCTTCGGTTGGAACTCCCACATATGAGCTCTATTCTAAACATGGTGTTGGTCCTATTGCCTTTAATAAGACATGGACCCGATATACAAAGAAAGATGGTGTTTTAAAATGGCCAGAAAATGGTAGTTTCGAAACTGATGTGCTAGATAATTTAGAAGCAACGTTATTTAAAAGAAAAGCCCGGCCGGCAATGTTTGACTCTTTTCGCCTTTGGCGTAAGGAAGCCAAACAGAGAGAAATTAAACAAGCGAAACGAGATAGGAAAACACAGGGAATGACGATTATACAGGCTGCTCAGCAATTCAAAGATGATGAAATAGATAATACAATGGAAATTTCAGACAGACAGCATCGAATGGCAATAGATAAATGCTATCCGACGTTGCCTATCTCTTCCCTTGATAAGAGAAAAGATTTTGAGGAAGATTCCTTAATGTCCCACTTATTGAAATTGCCTCCGCCCTATGTACAAGGTGCTAATGCACCCCCGATGTTACAGCCTGTTCAGCCGCCAGTTGTGCTTCCGCCTGCTCCAGCTTTTCCACATTTGCCTCCTCAAGTATTGCCTATGCCAGCTTTGCCTTTAACTCCTTTGCCTTCTGCTCCTTTGGCAATTCCTAATGCTCCTTTAGTTAATTCACCTAATACCTTGTCCCCTATCCTTATGTCAAATTCTCCATCTATGCGTAAGCAATTTGCAGATACTGTCTCTGGTCTCTTATCACCTTTCTTTGAAGCTTTAAATGTGTCTCCAGCTTTTTCTCGAAGACAGTCTCGTAGTCAATTCCCAGACTCCGAAGAGCGAGAAAAATTGGACTCACTTGCTTGTAGATGGATCAAGAAGGGTCCCCAATATAGTACGTCTGATATTATGTCCACCTTTCTGCAATGGAATGCACCTACGCAGAGATATGTTTTTAAAGTTATGTGCGATACTCTCGCTAAAGAATGGGAGGATATGAATTTGGGTTCGGTCCCACAGGATCTGTTAGATGTTCAGGCTGACTTTGACAAAGGACTTATTGTGGGTCCTAAGGTTGAAAACGCTGTCAGAACACTTATTTCTTTCAGATCCCTATTGTTCTCACAGACTTTTCCTGATTCTGATCCTTCAGTTAGGACAGCACTGAAAAACTATCCCATGAGAGAGGTTTCTCCAATATGGAAGGAAGAAGTTGCAGCAGCAGGTGCTAATCCAGCTATTCCTGCGCATTTTCAGCGCATATGGATACATGTCCCCTGGAAAAGGTCTGAAGTTTTAGCACTTAAACAGTCATTACCAGATTCACGCAAAAATCCTGCTGGTTACTATAAAGAGTTGTCGCAAACAGTTGATGCATGTACTATGAATCTAGCAGATATTGACATGTTGATGGGAAATGTAGTTCCACAGACAATATGGGCTAAAATTCGTAGAGAGGATCACGCTCAAGAATTAGGCGGCGATTGGAACGCTATTATTGCCGCAGATAGAGGTCAAGTAGGTGGTGCAAAGCCCGACGCTTTGATCTCAGAACTCCCTGGTAGGATTATTACATTAATGAAAACAATGATGCCTGCTTTGAGAGTTAATTGGGATAAGCTAGCAGCATGTAAACAAAAGAAAGATGAAAGTGTTTCCGATTTCTTTACCCGATTCGAGGAGACATTCATTGATCACAGTGGTCAAGATATGGCTACAGAAGGGGGACAGCGATTATTTGTGGATAAGTTCGTATATAACTTGCTTCCTGAACTATCACACAAGCTAAAAGACTCCGAGAGTTCATGGGCAGTTTCTTCTTCCGCCCAGATATTGGCTACTGCACAATATTATGAAAATAGAGACAAAGAAGAAAGGGAAAAACAAGAGAAAAAGACGAAAGAATTAAAAACTAAAGTTCTCTTGCAACAGGCTTATCCTCCTCGTTATGTTCAGCCTCAGTTTCAACAGCCTCCGCAGTTTCAGAGGTTGTATCAAAAGCCTGAACCATTCATTCCAAGACCTTTGCTAGGTCCCAATCAATGTGCTTATTGTAGGGAGGAAGGTCATTTTAAGAACAATTGTCCGGCATTGTTGCAGCGTAATGGAGCAACATCTGCTTCACAAGGTCGTGGTGGTCTTCAGTCAGCAAATAGAGGTAGAGGTCGAGGTGTGTTAACCCAAGGGCAGCGTTCTTTTGTTCCTCCAAATTCCGGAAATTACTTTGATCAGCAAAATGTTAGGTCTACACAGTATTACAGTGAGGATCAGTATATTGAAGGAGGGAATGAAAGTCTTCATTTTGAATAGGACAGCCATGGACAAAGTAAGGGGGTTACGTCAATTCCAGTGGATCAGAATGGACCTTATGTTAATGTCACTACAATGGGTGTTTCAGAGCCATTTCTTTTAGATACTGGTGCCATGAGAAGCTCTATCATTCATTCTAAACTCCCTGGCGCACCTTTGTCTGGCTTAACGAATGTATCTGTAGGATTTTCTGGCACCCCTGTTCGCAATCCAGTTTCTTGCCCTTTGCCTGTTTCAATAGGCCCTTATGATTTAGAAGCTCCGCTTCTTCTGACGAATGGTTGTGGTGAAAATCTGTTGGGTTTAGATCTATTAAAAAGAATGCATGCTACGATATATTGTTCACCTTCTGGTGTATACCTCACTCTAGGACAGAAAATGACTAGTCCAATGTACTTATCAAAAGATCAATTCCCACCTGAATTGCTTTCTCTTCCCGAAACGCTTTGGGCTACGGGTCCGAATGACGTTGGTTGTCTTGAGATCCCAGCTTATGTTGTTACTCTTAAGCCCAATGCTGAAATGCCACGTATTCCGCAATACAGAATCTCTACTGAAGGTGAGAAAGCACTTCTGGAAATTGTCCATGATTTGATTCAGAAGGGTGTGGTTGAGGAAACGAGAGGAAATACATGTAACAGTCCTGTTCTTCCGGTTCTTAAACGCACTGATCCTTCTCAGCCTCCTGTTTATCGTTTTGTAATTGATCTTCGGGAGGTAAACAAGATTGTCGTACCGCAGTTTCCTGTAGTCCCAGATATCACTGCTCTGTTGACGATGATACCTTCTACAGCGACTTGGTTTTCAGTTATTGATTTAAAGAATGCTTTCTTTAGTATTCCCATCGCCGAAGAGAGTAGAGATATTTTTGGTTTTTCCCTCGGAGGCCGAAGCTTCCGGTTTAAACGCGCACCTCAAGGTTATTGTGAAAGTCCCTCTATTTACAGTCAAGCTCTAAAATGTCATCTTGATGCCTTTTCCTTACCGTCCGGTGCCGCTCTCATTCAGTACATGGATGACTTATTAGTTGCCGCTGATTCAGAGGAGATTTGCAAAAACGTGACCGTTGCACTGTTGCGTCATTTGTTTGATCTGAATCACAAGGTTTCTCCTTCTAAATTACAATATGTCTGTCGCGAGGTGACTTATTTGGGTCATCTCTTGTCAAAGGAGGGACGACGATTGACCCCCGAACGAATTCAGGCAATTGCACAAATGTCAGTGCCATCCACACAAAGAGAGGTACGTGCCTTTTTGGGCATTACTTCTTATTGTAGACAGTGGATTCCGAGTTTCTCTTTATTGGCTAAACCGCTGTTGGCGCTAACTTTAAAAGATACGCCTCAGCCTCTTCCGTGGACTGACGAATGTCAGAAGAGTTTTACTGATTTGCGTATTGCTTTGTGTTCTGCTCCTGTATTGGGTACTCCTGATTACAGTAAGCCCTTTACGCTCTATGTCCACGAAAGAGAGGGTTGTGCATTGTCAGTCTTAACGCAGCGTTTTGGAGATCAACAGCGACCATGCGCATATTTCTCAGCTACGTTAGATCCAGTAGCTAAAGCATTGCCTAGTTGTCTTAAGGCGACAGCGGCAGCAGCAATTTCTATTCGACAGTCTGCTGGAGTAGTGCTAGATAATACTCTCATTGTTATGGTGCCACATGCAGTGGATACTTTACTAAATAGGACAAAAACGCAGCATCTTACGAGTGCTCGGTTGTCCGGATATGAGCTGACGCTTTTGGCTAGTCACATACACATCAAACGATGTAATACCCTGAATCCAGCTACTTTGTTGCCTCTTCCAGAAGAGAGAGATGTCTCTGAACAGCATGATTGTTTTCTCCGTACTGAAGAAGAGACTAAGGGTAGAATTGACCTAAAAGACACGCCATTAGTGAATCCAGATGGAACACTATGGGTAGATGGTTCTTGTTTCAAGCTCCCGAATGGAGATACAGTTTCAGCCTACGCTATTACTACTTTGCATACGATTGTGGAGACAGCACGCATTAGACATAATTCAGCTCAGGCAGCTGAATTGATAGCCTTAACTAGAGCGTGTGTGTTATCCAAAGGAAAAAGAGTAAACGTGTACACTGATAGCCAATACGCTTTTGGTGTAGCGTTTAACTTTGGGCGCTTATGGAAGGAAAGAGGATTCTTTACTTCCCATGGTACTAAGATACAACATGGTCAATTAGTGACTGAACTTCTTGAGTCACTTACAATGCCTACTCAGATAGCGATCGTGAAGTGTAGTGCACACAAAAAGATTGTGGACGATGTTGGTCGAGGAAATGCATTTGCAGATGAGGTAGCGAAAAAGACAGCCAGAGACAACACAAGTCGAATGTATGTTGCAGGTCCCGCAAACTGCGTAAGAGAAAAGGGAATGTGTGAAGATACAGTAGAGAGTGTGAAATCAATTCAAGGAGAGGCTACGGAGAATGAGTTGAGAAAGTGGAAGGAAAGTACAGGAATGTTAGATGAGATGGGATGTTGGGTTGAATTATCAGAACATCAACGTTGGCTGTTACCAGATGCTTATGTACTACCTGTAGTTACTATGGCACATGGTCCAGCTCACCTAAGTGCAAAAGGAATATGTAAACTTCTGGCTCCAGTGTGGCAAAATGAAGGGATCCCAAAGTGTGCAAATAATGTAGTAAAACATTGTATTGTTTGCTTGATGTACAATCCGGGAAAGGGAACCCCAACTCCAGCAGGTCATTTTGCTCCTCCAACATATCCATTTGAGGTGTTGCAGATCGATTATATTCACATGGAACGATGCAACAACCTCAAATATGTTCTGGTGGTAGTATGTGCTTTTTCTAGATGGGTAGAAGCCTACCCTCTGAAGGACAATACTGCTTTATCAACTGCCAAAATACTTTTGAAAGAATTCTTCCCTAGGTTTGGTTTGCCGCGCATTGTCTGGAGTGACAATGGGAGCGAATTTGTGGGTCAAGTCATGCAAAAAGTTTGTGCAGGTCTTGGCATAAAACAGAAGTTCCACGCGGCGAATCACCCACAGTCGGCTGGTTTAGTAGAATGCTACAATGGAACCTTGAAGCTTAAAATTGCTAAGGTGCAAGCTAGCACAGGACTTAATTGGCCTGATGCTTTACCATTGGCTCTTCTGTCCACCAGAACAGCAGTACACTCTCGTTTGGGGCTTAGCCCTTACGAAGTGATATTTGGTCGCCCAGCTAATGTATGGGGAGTTCCTCGCCCTAAGAAATACTCAGACTTGCCATACCCGATGTTGATTGACTACTTGCATGACCTTACAACTAAATTGCGTGTTCTTCATCAACAGGTTCAGAGTGCTCTACCAGAGGCTTCCACAGACCCAGGTCATTCCATCCGACCAGGTGACTGGGTCTGCACGAAAAATTTCCAACGACAGAGAAATTTGGAGCCCAGATGGAGAGAGCCACGCCTGGTTCTTTTGACCACAAGAACAGCAGTTAAAGTCGAAGGAAAGAAAAACTGGGTGCATGCCGTGCACTGCAAGAAAGTGCCTTTGCCCTTGCCTTTCGATCAGTGGGTCCGTAGAGGCATCAGTGACTCTGAAAGTGAGAAAGTTCCGCAATTTGTACCATTCAGTGATGCGCGTCTAATTGGAACACTTTCTGAGAAAGAGGACGACGACATCCTCCAAGAAGCAATACCATCGCATCGTCGCTTGAACACGACAAATCCAGGAACATTGTTTCAAAACCAGACTGCCTCTGGACAGGAACGCTATAATTTGAGACCAAGACCAAAGAACTTGTAAATTTCTCTCCCATGTAGTACTCTATCCCGGTTGCAGGGTCACGGTAGGAGTCTTAGTTACGACCTGAGTAAGTGGCAATAGGCCTGCAGGACCTCACAGTGTCATAGGACGGTAGATAATCGTGACTACAGTGATTGAGGAAGATTGCCGTGAGCATCCACTTAGAAAGATGGAGGCTACATTAGATAAAAGAGAAAGTAAAAATGTAAAGAATAAATGTAAAGAAATATATAGTCGTTGTAGTATTGCTCTATGCGTCATTATATTGTCTTGTATTCTTTTGGCATCTGTAAACTGGATCATTATTACTCTGCAGCAAAAAGTTGTCTCTTCTCCTACCTCTACATCTTCTTCTACTATCTCTCCGCACCTATTTCACACTCTTCCCCAGCATGAACTCATCAGAAGAACTGAATACTTTAACAATTCCTTCATCCAGTTGTTACATCAACATCAGTTAGTGATCAATACAACTGACTGTTGGGTGTGTGGACTCATACCACATACGGTAGAAAAAGGAATGCCATATTTAGTTCTTCCATTCTCCTATGAAGGTTCCGCTTGGGCTTATTTTGTCATTTTCAATAATGCATATCAAAGTAAAATTAAACAACCTGTCAGTTCACATAGTGTTGGTTCAGATTTCAGTCATAGTTTATTGATAAAGGGAATGGTAGCTATGGCTAAAATCATGGAAAAAAGTGAAGCTTCCATAGATGAAAGAAAAGCATATACCAATTGGAACATAACTAATTACATTTCCAGCCTCAATGATAAGGTTGAGCAAGGAAAATCTCCTCCGATACGGGTCATACCCCAAGAAGGAAATTTCTGTCTGCAAATAAATGGTAGAACTCCAAACACCGGACAAAGAGAAAGTTTATGTTCCCATACATATGTTTATTCAGCCCTGAATTCACCGCCGTTAGTACCATCTCAAGGTACATACTTCGTTTGCCACGATAGGGCTTATACATGGTTGCCAGCTGATTTCTCTGGTACTTGTTATATAGCCTTTCTTCTTCCCCCTACATACACCGCTCCTGCGAACCATCATAAAAATAGATATGGCAGAGGGATTGTGGATTCGAAAGACACAGCAGGACAAGAGGGAGGAGATTTCCTCAAAGGATTTCTTCCCTTCTGGGGTCCAATGGCCAACAGCAGAAATATAAGGCAATTGGTTTGTGTCGTAGAAACCACCATAGACATCACTGTAGGAGCTTTAAGTAACATTACAGCTGAACTACAGGCTGATCGTCTTATGACCTTGCAGAACCGTGTTGCCTTAGACTTTGTTCTTGCGGACCGTGGTGGAGTATGCAAATTGATCGGATCAAGTTGCTGTATTTTCATACCTAATGACGCTCCGACAGTATACCAAGCTATCTCTAAGTTACACATAATCTCCGAGTCGATTCATCAGGACGAAGGAGATTGGTCCTTTTCAGAGTGGTTTTGGGAATTACTGTCCAAATGGGGTTGGAAGGTATTGACATTCTTTGGAGTAATTTTAGCTTTTATATTCTCTTGTTGTCTTTGTATGCACTGCGGTCCTGCCATCTGCAACCTATGTGCTACTGCATGTATTCCCAAACCCAAGTCACAAAGAGCAGAGAATATCAAAATGATGGTACAGCAACAGCTTGATGACCTCATGGCCATAGACATCGACTCAGATTAACATGAGTTTGTGTATCTTGCCTGAGTTCTGGCAAAAGGAGGGTCTGAGGAAATTCGATTTTTAATACGATCGTATCGACCCGCCATTTTGTGGCCCGCCGCCATTTTATGTTGCCTTCACTCAGGCAGCACAGCGAACGAAGTCCATTCTGCCTTTTCTGCTTATTCTGCAACATGGTGTTCAAAACAGCCTTCTGCCTCTATCTTTACAAGGCTGGTATTAAGGTCTGACCGAGTACACTAATCCCTGTCTGGTTTTCTAATCCTTGTTTCAACTATCTGTAGGCTCACACTATTCTCCGCCGATCTTATCTTATCGTCTGGCCTTCGCTGTCCTTTGCTAGTATTCTCTCATTTCACAACTGTCCTCCAAACGCACACAAACTTATCACACCACATGCAACTTCGTTGTGGATCGGTTAATGAATTAGTTCAAGGGAGGGGTGACAAACACAGCTGGAGGGGAGGCAACCTTAAGTCACTTGATACTTTGTTTTCCAATTCCTTCTATTGGTGCTGTCTTGTTTTCCGACATTTCTATTGGCTCTGTTCTATCTTTACGTTATTCTTACTGGCTCCTTTCTATGTGTTCTGGGAGTGTATGTAGTTAATAAATGGTTTTTATACGGTATATAAGATTGTGCGCCACAAAGTAAAGTGGCAGTCTCCTGAGAACATACCTTGTGTACTTCTTGGACAACTGTACTAGCTGCAGCTAATAAAATCTGATCTTTTACGCCTGACAGAGTGTCCCGTGTCTCTGTTAGTTGAGGCAGGTGAATCCAAGGAGATTTCAGGCGTACCCTGCGCCGCCAGGCCCATAAGGTTCTGGTTCTTCAACGGGCTGAAGCCCACTCCTTTCTGGGGTACCTCCCTGTAAGCAAAAAGGAGGCAAGGTAACAGGACATCCCATCTCCTGCGGAGTTTTTCAGGGAGTCCCATTATCATTCCTTTGAGAGTTGTATTAAGCCTCTCAACCAGTCCATTTGTTTGTGGATGATAGGGTGTGGTGAACTTGTATGTAACACCACGTTCCTTCCACATGGCCTTTAAGTAAGCAGACATGAAATTGCTTCCCCTGTCTGATACCACCTCTTTTGGGAAGCCCACCCTGGAAAAGATTCCCAGGAGGGCCTTTGCCACTGCAGGAGCTGTAGTGGTCCTTGGAGGAATTGCTTCAGGATATCTGGTGGCATGGTCCACTACCACCAAGATAAACCTATTGCCTGAAGCAGTAGGAGGGTCAAGGGGGCCAACTATGTCAACCCCTACCCTTTCAAAGGGAACCCCAACCACAGGTTGTGGAATAAGGGGTGCCTTTGGAGTGCCACCTGTCTTGCCACTGGCTTGACAGGTTTCACAGGACTTACAAAATTCCTTTGTGTCCTCTGACATTCTAGGCCAATGAAACAAGGGGACAAGCCTGTCCCAAGTTTTCATTTGCCCTAAATGTCCAGCTAAGGGAATGTCGTGGGCTAGAGTAGGAGGAACTCTCTGTATTGCTGAGGAATCACCAATCTCCTGGCAGCTCCAGGTTTTGGATCCCTTGCTTCAGTATACAAGAGGTTGTCCTCCCAGTAAGCTCTGTGAGAGTCACTAACATCCCCATTTTATTGTTTGACAGCTTGCTGTCTTAGACCCTCTAGTGTGGGACAGGTCTGCTGTGCCACACTCAGCTCCTCCCTGGCAGCCAAAAGCTCAGCAGTGTCTGCTTCCAGCTCCTCTGGTGTAGGTTCTGCACAGGGTGGAAATTCTTCTTCCTCAGAAGTTGAATCCACTGTAGAGGGAGGGATAGTAGGTAGTGTTTTACCTTTACTAACCCTAGCTTTAGGGAGCACTTGGTCCATTCTTCCAGGATCCAAGTCACCCTGTCCTTTTTGCTTTTTGGCCTGAGTCCTGGTCAAAGCAAAAATATGCCCTGGAATGCCCAGCATTGCTGCATGAGCCTCCAACTCCACTTCTGTCCAAGCTGATGTCTCTAAATCGTTCCCTAGTAGACAGTCTACATGTAAATCTGAGGCAACCACAACTTTCTTTGGACCAGTAACCCCCCCCCAGTTGAGATTCACAACAGCCATGGGGTGGCTAAGAGTGTTGTTATGAGCATCAGTCACTTGGTACTGGTGACCAAGTAGGTGTTGTTCAGGGTGGACCAGTTTCTCTATTACCATGGTAACACTGGCACCTGTGTCCCTGTAGGCCTGAACCTCAACACCATTTATTAGGGGAAGTTACTTGTACTTATCCATATTAAGGGGACAAGCAACCAAGGGGGCCAAATCAATGGCCCCCTCAGAGACCAACACAGCCTCTGTGGTCTCCCTAACAAGACCAACCCCAACTAAATTACCAAATGTGAGCCCAGCTACTCCCTTGGTTTGGCTATTAGTAGGTTTGCTCCCACCACCACTGCTATTACTAGGGGCACTAGGTGTAGCAGCAGGGGTTGTAGTGGTAGGAGGCTTGGTGCTTTTCTTTGGGCAACTGGGATCAGTTTTCCAATGGCCTTTTATGTTACATAAATAGCACCATGGTTTCTTTTCTTTGTTTTGATTTGAAGAGGATTTGGGCCCACCACCCCCACCAGAGTGTTTTTGTGGGCCTGATGAAGACTCATTTTTAGATTTGTCCCCACCCTTGTCAGAAGACTTACCATCCTTCTTCTTGCCATCCGTGTCACCCCCTGTATGAACTTTTCTGTTCACCCTTGTTCTGACCCATTTGTCTGCCTTCTTTCCCAATTCTTGGGGAGAGGTCAGATCAGAGTCTACCAGGTACTGGTGTAACAAATCAGACACACAATTATTAAGAATATGCTCTCTCAGGATTAAGTTATACAGGCTTTCATAGTCAGAAACTTTACTGCCATGTAACCACCCCTCCAAGGCCTTCACTGAATGGTCAACAAAGTCTACCCAGTCTTGTGAAGACTCCTTTTTGGTTTCTCTGAACTTGATCCTGTACTGTTCAGTGGTTAAGCCATAACCATCTAGGAGTGCATTCTTAAGAACTGTAAAATTATTGGCATCACTTTCTTTAACAGTAAGGAGCCTATCCCTACCCTTTCAACTGAAAGATAGCCATAAGATAGCAGCCCACTGCCTTTGAGGGACCTCCTGTACAACACAGGCCCTCTCAAGTGCAGCAAACCACTTGTTAATGTCATCCCCCTCCTTGTAAGGGGGAACTATCTTGTGCAGATTCCTAGAATCATGCTCTTTTACAGGATGACTATTTGGAATACTGCTGCTGCCACCATGGGGTCCAAACCCCAACCTCTGTCTTTCTTTCTAAGTCAAATGCTTCCCTGTCTAGATCCAGCTGTTGCTTTTTAAGCTTCAGCCTGGACTCTTCCACTCTCAATCTATTGAGTTCCCTTTCTAACATTCTGTCTTCAGGGAGGGTGGGTTGGGCATGCCTTGACACAGAAGAATGGTGTGAATTAACAGAGGGAGACCTGTCCCTAACAGATGGCACTCTAACAGCCTGGCCTACAGAAGTCACACTCCTACTGTGATGAGAAGTAACACTCTTACTGTGATGAGAAGTCACATTAGTACCAGCTATGCTAGGTGGCCTGCTAAGGGGCAGGTTGGGAAGGTTCCCTTCTAACTCTTTTACTAGGGGTGCCCCAGAATCAGAGTGGGAGCCATCAGCTAATCTCTCACCAGAAGTGCCAACTAAGGTCTTATCTTGTTCAACGAGCATGTTAACTAATAGTTCTCTAGAGGGATTCTTCCCTACCCCTAAACCTCTTTCAACGTAGAGACTCCTTGCTGCTTTCCAGCTAAGGTGGTCATAAGCAGTCTTGGACAGATCCAGAGTTTGACCTGTACCAGACATAATAGAAAAGGTTTAAGGGACAGAAAAAGAAAGAAAAAGTTTTCAGAACTTTTTAAAGGACAGAAAAAAAAACTTTTAAAACTTTTTAAGAACTTTTTGAAAGTTTTAGAGGTACTTTTCAGCACTTAGCAAAAGAGTAGGAGAAGAAAAGCAAAACTTTTTGGTTAGGTGTACATACACCGAACTTGTTTTGTATATTTTTCTCTTATGAAAAGTACAATATGACAAAGTGGTAAGTAGTTGCAAGTACTTATCCCACCGCTGCACAACCAATGTAGGAGGCTGGACTGGCTTGTAGTGGGTACCAAGAGGTACTTACACTTTGCACCAGGCCCAGGTATCCCTTATTAGTGTAGAGGGGTGTCTAGCAGCTTAGGATTATAGAAAAGGTAGTTTAGCAGAGCAGCTTAGGCTGAACTAGGAGACGAGTGAAGCTCCTACAGTACCACTAGTGTCACATGCACAATATCATAAGAAAACACAATACACAAATATACTAAAAATAAAGGTACTTTATTTTTATGACAATATGCCAAAGTATCTCAGTGAGTACCCTCAGGATGAGGATAGCAAATATACACAAGATATATGTACACAATACCAAAATATGCAGTAATAGCAATAGAAAACAGTGCAAGAAATGTATAGTCACAATAGAATGCAATGGGGGCACATAGGGATAGGGGCAACACAAACCATATACTCTAGAAGTGGAATGCGAACCACGAATGGACCCCACACCTATGTGACCTTGTAGAGGGTCGCTGGGACTGTAAGAAAACAGTGAGGGTTAGAAAAATAGCCCACCCCAAGACCCTGAAAAGTGGGTGCAAAGTGCACCTAAGTTCCCCAAAGAGCACAGAAGTCGTGATAGGGGAATTCTGCAAGGAAGACCAACACTAGCTATGCAACAACAATGGATTTCCTGACGAGAGTACCTGTGGAACAAGGGGACCAATTCCAAGAGTCACGATCAAGTCGGGAGTGGGCAGATGCCGAGGAAATGCCAGCTGTGGGTGCAAAGAAGCTGCCACCGGATGGTAGAAGCTGTGGATTCTACAAGAACGACAAGGGCTAGAAACTTCCCCTTTGGAGGATGGATGTCCCACGTCGTGAAGAGTTGTGCAGAGGTGTTTCCGCGCAGAAAGACCGCAAACAAGCCTTGCTAGCTGCAAGGGTCACGGTTAGGGTTTTTGGATGCTGCTGTGGCACAGGAGGGACCAGGATGTCGCCAATTGCGTGAGGAGACAGAGGGGGCGTCTAGCAAGACAAAGAGCCCACTCAGAAGCAGCACCCACAGAAGTGCCGGAACAGGCACTATGAAGTGGAGTGAACCGGAGCTCACCCGAAGTCACAAAGGAGGGTCCCACGACGCCGGAAGACAACTCAGAAGGTCGTGCACTGCAGGTTAGAGTGCCGAGGACCCAGGCTTGGCTGCGCACAAAGGAAATCCTGGAAGAGTGCACAGGAGCCGGAGCAGCTGCAAAACACGCGGTTCCCAGCAATGCAGTCTAGCGTGGGGAGGCAAGGACTTACCTCCACCAAACATGGACTGATGAGTCACTTGGACAGAGTTGCTGAGTTCAAGGGACCTCGCTCGTCGTGCTGAGAGGAGAACGAGCGGACCGGTGAGGCAGTTCTTTGGTGCCTGCGGTTGCAGGGGGAAGATTCCGTCGACCCACGGGAGATTTCTTCGGAGCTTCTAGTGCAGAGAGGAGGCAGACTAGCCCCACAGCATGCACCACCAGGAAAACAGTTGAGAAGGTTTCAGGATCAGCGTTACAAGGTCGCAGTAGTCGTCTTTGCTACTTTGTTGCAGTTTTGCAGGCTTCCAGCGCGGTCAGCAGTCGATTCCTTGGCAGAAGGTGAAGAGAGAGATGCAGAGGAACTCTGATGAGCTCTTGCATTCGTTATCTAAAGAATTCCCCAAAGCAGAGACCCTAAATAGCCAGAAAAGGAGGTTTGGCTACTTAGGAGAGAGGATAGGCTAGCAACACCTGGAAGAGCCTATCAGAAGGAGTCTCTGACATCACCTGCTGGCACTGGCCACTCAGAGCAGTCCAGTGTGCCAGCAGCACCTCTGTTTCCAAGATGGCAGAGGTCTGGAGCACACTGGAGGAGCTCTGGACACCTCCCAGGGGAGGTACAGGTCAGGGGAGTGGTCACTCCCCTTTCCTTTGTCCAGTTTCGCGCCAGAGCAGGGCTGGGGGATCCCTGAACCGGTGTAGACTGGCTTATGCAGAGATGGGCACCATCTGTGCACATCAAAGCATTTCCAGAGGCTGGGGGAGGCTACTCCTCCCCAGCCCTAACACCTTTTTCCAAAGGGAGAGGGTGTAACACCCTCTCTCTGAGGAAGTCCTTTGTTCTGCCTTCCTGGGCCAAGCCTGGCTGGCCCCAGGAGGGCAGAAACCTGTCTGAGGGGTTGGCTGCAGCAGCAGCTGCAGTGAAACCCCGGGAAAGGTAGTTTGGCAGTACCCGGGTCTGAGCTAGAGACTCGGGGATCATGGAAATGTCTCGTGACAATTCCATGATCTTAGACATGTTACATGGCCATGTTCGGAGTTACCATTGTGACGCTATACATATGTCGTGACATATGTATAGTGCACGCGTGTAATGGTGTCCCCGCACTCACAAAGTCCGTGGAATTTGCCCTGAACAATGTGGGAGCACCTTGGCTAGTGCCAGGGTGCCCACACACTAAGTAACTTAGCACCCAACCTTTACCAGGTAAAGGTTAGGCATATAGGTGACTTATAAGTTACTTAAGTGCAGTGGTAAATGGCTGTGAAATAACGTGGACGTTATTTCACTGAGGCTGCAAGGGCAGGCCTGTGTAAGAATTGTCAGAGCTCCCTATGGGTGGCAAAAGAAATGCTGCAGCCCATAGGGATCTCCTGGAACCCCAATAACCTGGGTACCTCAGTACCATTTACTAGGGAATTATAAGGGTGTTCCAGTATGCCAATGTAAATTGGTGAAATTGGTCACTAGCCTGTTAGTGACAATTTGGAAAGAAATGAGAGAGCATAACCACTGAGGTTCTGGATAGCAGAGCCTCAGTGAGACAGTTAGTCATAACACAGGTAACACATACAGGGCACACTTATGAGCACTGGGGCCCTGGCTGGCAGGGTCCCAATGACACATACAACTAAAACAACATATATACAGTGAAATATGGGGTTAACATGCCAGGCAAGATGGTACTTTCCTACAGGAAACCAATGAGAAATTTCTCATTTCAAGAGCCAATCATGGAGGAGAAGCTTTACATCATGGACGGTAACAACTTTCTGCCATGGTTAGCATGCACAGAAAGACAGCTATAGCAGAAACAGTTACACTAAGGCTAGATTTTTAAATCTCACAAGGCTAAGACAAAGCTTGAGTGTCAGGAAATCCTTGGTTTCTCCAGCTCCCCCTCTCCATGTTTTGGGGGTTCTTCAAAGTTGGCGATACCCGCACAATCTGCAGATTTTGTTATGGAGAGTTTCCTGGAAGCAGAGGGCTCTCAAAATACCTGCCACTGAGAGTCAAAGTTGCCGCTCTAGTGTTGCGGCTGTAGGAGCTCTTGTGGACAGCTGAGTGATGTGAAGTGCGCAGGCAGTCTCTGAAGCAGTGCACTTAATTCAGGATATTTTGAGAGACAGAAGCCTTTCTGGAGAAGTTGTGCATTTGTTTTTCTGAGTCAATTGTTGCAGTCACGCAAGTATTCTGAAAGAGAGAGCATGAATTCTTAAGAGTTTCAGTTTCAAGACATCGAAAACTTTACTTCCTATAACATTTGTTTTAGTCATGAGAAAATAGAAAAGAGCAGGAAGAACAGTATTTTCAAGAACATTAATTTTCTGTCATATTAAAAATAGTGAAGAACAGTTATTCCTAGAGCATTTGTTTAGTCCTGAGAAAACAGTACAGAGCAGGAAGAACAGTCATTTCAAGAACACTTGTTTTCTTTCATATGCAAAAGGTGAAGAGCAGTAATTCCTAGAACATTTGTTTCAGTCATGAGAAAACTGTAAAGAACAGGAAGAGCAGTTATTTCAAGAACATTTGTTTTAGTCATGAGAAAACTGTAAAGAACAGGAAGAGAAGTATTTTCAAGAACATTCATTTTAGTCATGAGATAAAAACTGTAAACAGCAGGAAGAACAGTTATTTCAAGAACATTTGTTTTCTGGCATGTGAAAACTGTGAAAAAATGGTTTTCTCCTGCAATACTTGTTTTCAAACAAATATAGTGTGCTGAAGAAGAGGAAAAGAATATGAAAACAGAAGTTGTATAATCTCATACCAAAAACCTCCACAAGTAAAATGTTATTGTAATTTTTACCAATAATTGCAAACACAGAAGAGAAGCTAACGCCTCTCTACGCTGGAGTAGGTCACACTAAAAGATTAATCCTAGTTAAAAGAAATAAAAAAGGTAGGACCTAGTGAGAAAGAGTATTAATACTTTGCTTTATCTTACAGCTCGAGTAACATAACCACTGAGTCCTCAAAAACAACAGGCAAAGTGATAGGCGAGCGCAGAGTAGAGGACAAGGAAGTCTCTTCTTTCATCCCCAACCCCTTCTCCCTCTCAGAGTTTTTTTGTCTCCAGATAAAAATATAGTTGGGGACTGAGAACTTTAGAGAGGCATTGGATTCAAGGCTTCATTCTGTTCTTCTGAAGATCTGAAATAGATACCGCTTGTGATATTGAGTCCCTGCTCAAGCAATGTGTAATGGCTGTATGGAAGCATCAGGTACCTCCAAGAGTTAAGACATGCTAATACAGAGCACCAAGAAACTATTCCAGCCCCTCAGGGGAGACTGCAGCATGGTTTCTGATATCCAGCTGTGAGTGCAGATAAACTGAGTGGTTACTTTGCCTGACGAACAGACACCCTTCCTGTTCCCACATTTCTTTGGCGACCGGTTTGACCACCCTACTTCCCCATATCTCATTACCCACTGCTTCCATCTAGCATAGCAAGAGCACTGAGCCAATACCACACTCAAGGTCTTCAAACAAGTGCCCCTCGGTATAATGATGAATGACAACCAGACTGCCATTTTGCTTTTTCACTGAAAGATTTGCAAACGTTTTGCTTTTTACCAACAGTTAGCGGGCCTATAATCTTGAGGGACCTAACAAATTGTAAATTGGTGTACCTCAGGGTTAATCAATGGTGTACCCTTATTAGATTAGAGATTAGAGAACTTTCATTTATCTCCTCGCCAGGTAGTTTTAAGGGAATTAGCCCCCCCCCCCTTAATTCACAGTGTATGAACCCTTGGGAGGCAGAATATTGACTGTTTTGGAGTACATTGCCAAGCCTATGATAACTGCAAGTAGCCCTCAGAAATTAATTTGAGGTGCTTCATCTAGATTACGCATAAGGCAATTGCAATGTTTCAGTAGGACCCATAATCGGATATGGTATCTTCTCTCAGGCTATGCCCTCATCCACAGGATAAGCTGTTATATTTGTAGTGTAAAAACTTCTTCAGGTTCTGTGGTATGAAGAGTGAGTCTGTAGTTCATGAACCACAGGTGATGCAATTGTCCTTTCAGGGACCCATGACAGCTATTCCGTCTGCCATATTACTATCTCCAAAGTATATAATGGAATTGTAATACAGCGTATGGGATATCCGTCACATTTGTAACAGAGTATTCCCCTCCGCCAAGATCTAAATCAGGCCCTATGTCCCAAGGCTAAAGCTCCAACCGGCCAAACCTGGCTAGTGTACCCAACCAGGGCTTCATTGACATTAGCTTTAGACCATGCTTAGGTCCCAACCTACTGTGACTATTGACTGCCATTCGCACTTTACACTTTCTAGCATAATAGTTTACTGATAACTTTCCACATTTCTATCTCCAGTTCCCTTTATTGGATTTTTGACATTTTGGTGTCATTGTATATCTTAACATGCTCTTTGGTTTATTTATTCAGGGTGGGAGTTTTATTGCTATGTGTTTTGACTGTTTTACTGTTTTTTTACTGCCTTAATACTTTACATTTTGCACTAAGTTAAGCCTGGCTGCTCTGTGCCATGGCTACCAGGGGTTGAACTGAGATTAATTTAGTACCTTTGAGGGTTCACCCTGACAAGAGTTTGAATTATTCCTTGAGGTAGGCAGTCATCCATCCCAAATATTAAGCCAATTTCTTACATTCACATTGCATTCATTGCTCATGCTATTGTGAGTTGAATGGTGTGTTTATATCAATTGAGTTACCATTAATATTCTAACTATATTCATATACTTCTGAATTAATTTTAAAGTGTTGTTTGCTCAAAATACTAGATGAAATTTCATATCTTTATTACACGTATGCTAATTGTGTTGCATTGTATGTAGGCTTGTCATACACCACCTTCATAGAGCTTCATAGAGCTGGCCTTGACTGCTCATACATGTCTACCCAGACAGTCATGGAGACTCAGAAAGGCCAACTTTCATGTCAGAGACCAAGCTTCTGGAGCTCTGGTAAGTGAGGACACCCTAAAATGTATATTTTAGAGCACTTGGTGTCCCTTTCAACCGGCCTTCTCAGAGAAAGCCTGACAGTGAACCCCATGTGGGCATCCTCTGATCCTGCATTGATGTGCAGGCATGCAGCACCAAGCAGGCCGGTAAGTTAGCCAGATCCTAAAGCTCTAAAACTTCCTGGATGGTCTTTGTGTGTTTCGCCTCGGCTGAAATTTATGCCAGAGTTCAGAGTATTGTTACTCCTCAATACCAAGAACTATCCCTCTAGACAAGTGCCATTGACCCCCTGCCAAAAGGTTCTTTCTGTCGATGTGCCTGCACTTTCATGTTAGCAGTTATCAGTATTATGAGGGGATCCTAAGGGAATCTAGCATGGGAGTAGAAGCTGCAGTATGTCTAATTGTCCATGGAATGTGCTACAAATAGGGAGGCAGCACTTGGAGAGATGTTCATTAAGCCTGAACGATGTTAAATTGGCAGATCTTCCCACACAGACAAACGCAGAAGGACCAAGCCACCTGTCTAAAGAAAGGTGTGCAGATACTGTGGTGAATAACCACATCCAATGGATGGCGGTCCTGCCGGAAGGCATGTTTGCTGGAACACCAATGGCATTTCATCGGTCAAAGTTAAGCACAGTCACAGTAGACTGTTGGACATGGACCTTAACTACTCTGTGAAGTGTTGATGCACATGCCATGACCGGGACGGACTAGAAAATATATAGAATTTAGGAAAGGGCTATCACCTTGACCTCTATGATTCTTCCACACCAAAATTAATCCCTCCCCCCATATGCTAACACTATAAGTATTACTGGACAGACCGCAGCAAGGGATTTACGTTGGCCTTCCTTATTTGTTCCATGGTGGGAGTTATTTATATTCAGAGGTACATTACAGAATCTTTTGCGTTTGAGTTTGAGTTTATGAATTTGTAAAGCGCATAGCTACCCTGGGGCATCCCAGCTCTAAAGTACACAATGAATCACGGAGGAGCCGAAGGGGGCAGATTACCTGCGGAAGAGGATGGTTTTCAGGTCTTCATGAAAAGAAGTTCTGAGGATTCATGCCGAAGTTCCAAAGGCAGAGCATTCCAGAGCCGAGCAGCCCTGATGGAGAACGAGTTGCCGCCCCATGATCTCTTGACAGAAGGGATATAGACCTGTCGAGAAGAATGGGATCTAAGAAGTCTAGGGGGGGGCATAGAGTGAGATCCGTTTTCTAAGAAAGAGGGGGCCCATATTGTGTATGGCTCTGTGAACAAAGCACATGGATTTAAACTGAATGCGCTGTTTAATCGGGAGCCAGTTAAGAGTTGCAAGCGCTGGTTTAGCAGAAAGATGCCTAGGAGTGTTCATAAGCAGTCTGGCTGCAGCGTTCTGCACAACCTGCAGTCTCTTTATTACATACTCTGGGGAACTCAGGTATAGGGAGTTCCCATAATCGAGGCGAGAGAGAATTAAGGCTTGTACATGAATTCTTCTGGCGGTAAACGGCAGAAGATTAAAAATCTTCCTGAGAGTTCTGATTAAGCCGAAGCAAACTGACGAGATTCTTTTGGCCTGTAGCTCCATAGTCAGACGGGGGTCAAGCAAGAAACCTAGGCTTCTTACCTGTGTTATAGGAGGGGGCAGACTGTTAAAAGCCTCCGAATGCATTTCCAAAGGGGCGGCAGGGGTGCCCTTGCCTACAATCATTACCTCTGATTTACTGTCATTAAATTTGAGTTTGGATATAGTCATCCAGTCCCCAATATCTTTCATACAATCGGCCAAGTTGGCAGAGGAAGAGTCCCCACTACTTGAGAGAGATACCACCAATTGCGTGTCATCAGCATATGTGACCATAGAGAGGTTATAAGGAGCAACTACTGTGGCCAAGGATGACAAATAGATGTTAAACAAAGTAGAGCTCAGAGATGAGCCCTGAGGGACTCCACAGGTTAGAGGCATGACGTTAGACAAAAAAGAACGATCCAGGACTTGAAAGGATCTTCCTGTGAGGAAAGAGGAGAGCAAAGCGAGGGCTGAGCCTCCTAGCCCTATCTTGGAGAGTCTGTCAAGGAAGAGGATATGATCAACAGTGTCAAAGGCTGCACTAAGATCAAGAAGGATAATAGCGACGTGACCACCATGATATAAGAGTAGCCGAGCCGATTCAGTTACTGTAAGGAGTGCCAATTCCATACTGGGGTGAGCTCTAAAACCCATTTGAGAGGGGTGTAACAGGTCATGGATCTCAAGAAACCTGGACAGTTGCAGGTTTACATGTTTCTCCAAGATTTTTGCTGCAATGGGAAGGAGGGCAATAGGTTGATAGTTATCTAGAACAGCGGGATCAAGCTTAGGTTTTTTTAAAAGGGGTTTTATAATCGCATGTTTAAGGGAGCTGGGAAAAATACCGGAGGACAAGGAGTTATTAAGAATTTCAGTCAAAGGAGCAGCAACAATATCTGCCGCCTTCAAGAGAATAGAAGGGGGGGCAGGGTCCAGGGGGGAGCCCTATTTGATATTGGAAAGAAAATTCCGAGTTAGAGCGTCTGTGAGGGGGGAAAAATCAGTTAGCTGGATCATATTAGAATGAGGATTCATATCCAGCCCCTTAAGTTTCTCCTGAGAGGGAGATGAGGGAAAACCGGAGTATATCTTGTTGATCGTGTCCTGAAAGTGGGCTGCTAATGCATTACTATGTATAGTGGAAGCTTCAACCGCAGAAGGCGGCATAGGAGTTATAGTGAGCTCCTTAAAAATCTGAAAGATTTCTTTCTGAGAAGCAGAAGAATTCTCTATTCTACTGCTGTAGTAGAAAGTCTGAGCTGCCTTAATATTGTGATGATAGGATCTAATAGCTAATCTGTAAGCGTCTTTGGCAGAAGGGTTATAATCTTTCCTCCACAATCTCTCCAATTTTTTACAGTTCTTTCTGAGTTTTAATAAAGAGGACACCCTAAAATGTATATTTTAGAGCACTTCGTGTCCCTTTCAACCGGCCTTCTCAGAGAAAGCCTGACAGTGAACCCCATGTGGGTATCCTCTGATCCTGCATTGATGTGCAGGCATGCAGCACCAAGCAGGCCGGTAAGTTAGCCAGATCCTAAAGCTCTAAGAGATCCTGGATGGTCTTTGTGTGTATCGCCTCAGCTGAAATTTATGCCAGAGTTCAGAGTATTGTTACTCCTCAATACCAAGAACTATCCCTCTGGACAAGTGCCATTGACCCCCTGCCAAAAGGTTCTTTCTGTCGATGTGCCTGCACTTTCATGTTAGCAAGTCATCAGTATTATGAGGGGATCCTAAGGGAATCTAGCATGGGAGTAGAAGCTGCAGTATGTCTAATTGTCCATGGAATGTGCTACAAATATGGAGGCAGCACTTGGAGAGATGTTCATTAAGCCTGAACGATGTTGAATTGGCAGATCTTCCCACACAGACAAACGCAGAAGGACCAAGCCACCTGTCTAAAGAAAGGTGTGCAGATACTGTGGTGAATAACCACATCCAATGGATGGCGGTCCTGCGGGAAGGCATGTTTGCTGGAACACCAATGGCATTTCATCGGTCAAAGTTAAGCACAGTCACAGTAGACTGTTGGACATGGACTTTAACTACTCTGTGAAGTTTTGATGCACATGCCATGACAGGGACGGACTAGAAAATATATAGAATTTAGGAAAGGGCTATCACCTTGGCCTCTATGATTCTTCCACACCAAAATTAATCACTCCCCCCATATGCTAACACTATAAGTATTACTGGACAGACTGCAGCAAGGGATTTAAGTTGGCCTTCCTTATTTGTTCCATGGTGGGAGTTATTTATATTCAGAGGTACATTACAGAATCTTTTGCCCAGAGAAATGAGAAACCACTACTCAGCTCTGCCATCGTGCAGACAGTACACAAACATTCAACTTCTAAACCTTGGGACTATGCCAACATTTGTCAGGGTGTGATCCAGGAAGAATCAATGAACCCGACTTATTGCATTTTTGGCTTTGAGCAAGGTGATTAATGCCTTTTTATGGATCCTGTGAACATTATTGATTAAATGCAAAAACATATTTGTGCTGCCTCCACAGAGACTACTGGGCACAAGCCCCAATTACCCAGTTCTACCAATTCTAATGAAATTCCACCTTACCCGCATGCCAAAATGCTATTGAGGGCTTGGCATCAATATTAAGTAATAATATTGGGCTGGACTACAAGAGCGGCATACCAAGTTGTCTTGTCCAGATTTGGGGATGACCTATATCACAGCCTGTGAAATTGAGTCACTAACACCCATAGATTATGAAGTCACGAACTGGTGATTCGACAGGGGCCCAATTCTTGGCAAAATGATTTGTAAAACAGTGATTTAAAGCTGTGTTTCTGTATACCTTGCAGCTCTCCCAGCTGGGTTTCTAATTCCTTTCTTTTTTCTTTTCTCCTACGGTTTACTGTAGATGAGGCCGAAATAATAGAATCCATCAAAAACACAATAAGTGTGATGGCAAACTGTCATCAACCTTTCCTGTGTTGTTGTCTTCCAGACAGTGGGCTATACATCTCTTCACCTTCCCAACTATCTCCCCATTTTAAAGTTAGCTACCTATGAGCCTTGGCCAACTATCACTATGTCCAACATGCAGAGCCTGCAACGTCATTGTGGTAGAGGGATGGGATAAGAGTGAAATGTTTCCTATCTCATTGATGCATATCCTTTAGGAAATAGTCAAAACTATGAGATGTAATCATGGGTTACACCAGCAGACAGAAGTGTGCTGTAGCATTACAGGTGACATTTCCTCTGCATGTGTCTAATTGGCTTGCAACGTTTTGGATCTTCAGACAGCCCCAGAGTTTCACCATGCTATCCCCAATTTGGTTTAGAATTACCATATGAATCCATTGTTTATTAGTTATTCCCTTCAAGAGATGTCTGTCTGCAACCCCCATCAGAGGGAAGGCAAAGCACCAACCACCTACCTTCCCTCAATCTGTGAGCCAGCTATCAATGTGTCGGAAGGGTGAACTGTCTGGGCTTTTATGTCCTGCCAGCATTCGGTATTAGTAGTCACTGCATGCATCAGAGGTTGAAGACAATCACCTCAGTGTCCCTGCTCTTTAGGCCAAACTCTTAAGAAGGTGATAGCTCTTTCTCTTTTTCCAACCATAACATCTCCATTGATGTGCCAGACCTTGCTGGCTGTGCCATTTGAAGGTGAGTCGAAATGGGTGGCCCCATGTATACACTACCTCCAGTGATTTAAGGAAGTCAGTCACTCCTCGAAAGGCTCACTCTGGTAGTGTCACCATTGATAGGCCCTGGAACAACATCACCATATAATTTTCAAAGGTGATGTTGCATTTTCCCCTCACTGCTTCTATGATTCTCTTCTTGATCTCCAAGCTGTGCACCCTTGTTTGGATTTTGATGGAGCCTTCCACTGAGGAATGGTTAGAGCCTCCATGTGTCCGATCTAGTTTTATAGACTCTCCCACATGAGCTCCCAAGGTCATTCTAAAATAGTTCTAGCATATAGGTGGTCATTACAACCCTGGCGGTCAGTGTTAAAGCGGCGGTAAAAAAAATGGAATTACGACCGTAGTGGAAACCACCAACATAGCCACTTTAACACTCCGACCGCCACGGCGGTACAAACAAACACCGCGGCGGTATCCGCCAACAGACAGACGGAGGACAATGTACCGGCCACAGAATTACAACAGTCCAATCCGCAACCTTTTCCAGGGCTGATTCCGTGCAAACAAAAACACGGCGGAAACAGGACTTGGAAGGGAAAACGCTCACCTCTACCAACCCCACAAGGAACCACAACGCCATGGAACCGGAACTTCAGATACTCCCAGCCTTTATCTTCCTGCTCCTCTACCAGGAGCACGAATGCCGGTGGCGAAGACCACGGTGAGTACTGCACCTACGACACAGGGGAGGGGGGAGGGAAAAAACAGTGACACACACACGCAATATGCAACACCCCTACCCCCACCCCCACCCTCACCCACTACAACACACACACTAATGCAGCATGATACATTACAGTTACACCCCCGAAACACCCCTGAAAGAATGCAAGGACAAAAGGAAATGAGTTGAATTATTGTTATATATTCAATTACAATTCAAATATATATGTACATTTACACTATAAACAATTATATACACCAAGAACACAAGTCCAAGGGATTCCACCATCATAGTGCGTGGACCACTGGGCCCAAAAGGCATGGGCAAGGCCCACACTCAATACCCGAACAAGATGGAGAGAACACTGCTGGGGCATCAGATAGAAATAAAAAAGGCACCTCAGGGGGAAGGGAAGGGGGGGGCACTTCAGCCGGATGAGTGCACGACGCCAGATCCACGAGGGGGGTCCATGCCCACTGTTCAATCCTGGGAAATGCAAAGCCACAGTCTCTCAAGTCTCTACAGTGGGTGGGTTGCACACTGTTCAATCCTGGGGAGTGCAAAGCCACAGTCTCTCAAGTCTCTACAGTGGGTGGGTTGCCCACTGTTCAATCCTGGGGAGTGCAAAGCCACAGTTTTTCTCCACTGGTTCTGGAGGGGGCTTGGTGCCCAGAGTGCTTCATCCTGCCCGTGGCGGCCTCAGTAGCGTTGTAATCATTGGCGCTCACTGTCCTGCGGTGGTGCTGGTGGTCTTGTCCTGGGCAGCGGGGCTGCTGGCAGTCTTGTCCTGGGCAGCGGGGCTGCTGGCGGTGGTCTTGTCCTGGGCAGCGGGGCTGCTGGTGGTCTTGTCCTGGGCAGCGGGGCTGCTAGTGGCGGTCTTGTCCTGGGCAGCGGGGCTGCTGGCGGTCTTGTCCTGGGCAGGTCGGCGGCTGTCACTAGGCCGCCCACAGCATTTTGACCCCGCCTGCCGCCATGGTACCATGGCCATGGTTCTGTACCGCCACGAAAACCATGGCGGTTGGCACTATCAGTGCCAGGGAATTCCTCCCCTGGCACTGATAGGGGTCTCATCTGCCCCTCCCCCTCCATAGAGTCCTCCTTCACCCTCCCCCTCCCAGCCCCCGACATATACACACATACACGCACATACATACACACCCATACACACATGAATATCCACATTCACCCATGCATGCATACATTCATACACACACACAGCAACACTCACTAACATACATCCAGGCACACACGCAATCAGATGACACAAAATGCACCTTCACTCACACCCATTCATGCACACACACATTACAAATGCATGCACGCATTCACACACACACATGCACACAACACCCCCCAACCCCTTATTCTGTCAGAGAACCCGACTTGTCTGCTTGCAGGGGGTCCTCCGGTAGGAGACGGAATGCAGCACTGCTGCCAGCAGCAGCGTCCGCCAGCAAAACATCGCCAGGCTGTATCATGGCTCATGATACGGTCGGTGGCATTCTGCCGCCGTCCGCCGCCATGACCGTAATCGGAATTCCGCCAGCCTTTTGGCGGAATTCTGGCTACGGTCATAATTTGGTGGATGGTCGTAGCCACGGCGACAATATGTTGGCGGCCGTCGCTGTGGCGGTAGGTGGCATTTGCTGCCAATGTTATAATGAGGGCCATAGTGTAGAAACACTATTTGTGTTCAATTCATTCTGATACTCCCGAAATTCGATTTGTACATGAATGCCATTTAAATTGCATGACATGGCATAATTTCGGGAATCTCCCCTGACGGGCAAATGTGAAATACATGAAAGTCCATAAGACTGAGTTGGCCTAATAACATTTTTGCCTAGACCTAATCCTGATGTTGCTAGCCTAGAACAGTTTTCTAAATCCTCATGCTTCCATTGAAGGGTACATTTCTCTTATTGTATGGTAATGATCCTCTTGAAGGTTCCTGCCCCTCAGATCTATTATTGATTGTTTCTTCCCCAGTGAGTTAATGTCTTTTTTGACACCCAGGATCTCCTGTCTAAAGTTGTCTTGGAGCCCCTTGAATATGTTTTCCGCAAATTGATTTTTAATTGAGGCATTAACATCTCCGAAGTTCAAGGATGGTGAAGCTTCCACAAGGTCAATGGATCTGCTCCATACCTGCCTCTTGTTTGTGTCATGGCAGTATCACCAGCGTGTATTTGATTGAGCTTGCTTTCTTTTTTTGATGGATCCATATTTTAGCACTTCTCTGGGCAACAGATTAAGATTTAATTAAGCTGGTTTCAGGCCACACCCCTAGAGTCACTTTTCTTCAAGTCTCTATTGCTCTGGCATTGCATTTTGGCACAAAACGATAGTTCCTTTGAAGTCTGTGTGTGCCAGCTGCACAGTGTGCCTGAGAAAGGCACCATTCTGGGTAGAGGGTTGACAGCGTTATATGCCTTTAAGGGTTAATGTATTGTCCCGCAGGACAAACATTTTGATGGCCCATAGCAAGCCCTTACTAAGAGCCCTTCAGTGGATCATGGTTGTTTGAAGTCCCATCTTCTCCCAGTGTGGCACGCCATACTCAATACAATCCTAAGTACTTGCAGGGGAGGGAGTTGCTTCAGCATAATGGAAGCTTCCCAGGCTATGGAGGTCACTTGCAATTTGTTCTGGTGGGGTAGGAGCACAGTTGTTTTGTGTTTCGAAAACGGTGTTACCTTTCTGCTACTGGAGTGTGGGTGTTCATTGCTGGGAGAAGGGTGGCAACACTGGTAGCCTCTCAGCTTTGTGTCTGCCTTCTCCTGTGGTGACTGTTTCACCCCTGCACCACTCTTGCTTTTTGTGTCCATGCCTATCAAGAAAACTTTGTGGGCTCCATGAAAGGCACACCACCCTAGAATCCCCTGGTGTGATATAGCTGTACTGTATTATCTAAGATATTTTTATGTTCACTAGTTATTTGAATTGCTCATGCCTGCCTTGAAGAATGTGAAATGTTTTTTTTCTTTTCTGCTAAACACTTGAAGGCAGGTTGGAGCCCTAAGTGGATGGAGTTCATTATCCTCTGTGATAAACGTAGGATTTATGTACCAAATTGCCCCCTGGACCTGTGTGGACTTCCCTAACTTCAGACCGGTGACGAGGATGGGATACATCCGGTGTGCATGCGTCTTTTAGGAGGAACATTAATCAAGAAGAAAGAAACTTCATCATGCTGATTTATCTTCCCTGCTTCACCTCCTAGGATCCCTGGATTCTGCCCTAATATTACATTTGCCAAGGTACTACTTTTGCGAAGGATTTTGCCAAGGCTCTCCACAATGTCTCTGCTTCTTCTGGATTTTGGGGATTTTTTCAGTGTTTTCAGCTTCTCCCGCTCGCTCTGCTGCTCAGGAGCACGTGCTATTACTGATAATGCCTGAGGCATTTTGTCACTGGGAGTAGCACTTGTGACGCCTTCTGGCTGTATTTCCTCTGTGTGCTTCATGCTGCCTGTATTTTTCAACAGTCTCCTGCATTGCTATCCAGTGTATTCATGGAGATAACTGTGTATCTGGCAGCGTAATTACAGCATGCTGACTTTTCAGCAATACACAATGGGCCCCGGGTGGGGGACTGCCGAACGCAGAGGTCTCCCCCGGGAGTTTTGGGTAAGGTGGTATGGCCCAGAGTGACATTTGGGCTACATTAGGCTATGTTATGTGGGCTGGGGACGTGAGTATTTGAAGGAGTCATTTTAGGGTCCGGCCATCATTTTGTCATAGGTGACATGGTGGATGGTTCATAGGTGGGAGTAAAAACTTTTGTGTGACAGTAAAGAACATGTTGGTTTAGCTGCGGGAGTTCAAGTTACAAGTGCTTGGTCTAGTGGTTAGGGCTTGGGTTAGCATTGCTTATGGGCGGTATGCGGTGAGGGTACGTGTTATTACTTGCCTTGTTCGGGTTGATGGCAGCGTGGTGGTATGGCCAATGAAAGAGTGAAACAGGTGTTGCAGCTGCTGCAGGAAAGCCTACGCCCGGTCAGGAAGGCGTTGGGTGGAGTGGGCCTTGTGGGCCTGCTAGTCTCCATGGAGGTCCCGGAGTGCGGGGGACCAGGTAAGACATGGTGGGTGGGGGAGGGGACGTGGGGCCACTGGTGGGAGGGAGCAGTGCGGCCAGGGAGTGTACGCAGGCTTGCAGTGCCTGAATGAGGACATGCCGCGGAAGACTTGGCGTGTAGAACTGGTGACAGGCAGCAGTGAGGGCGGCGCGTGGGCGCGATACCCGTGTGTTGCCCTCAGTACAACAAGAGGCGGGAGGGGGAGGGTCCGGGCCAGCTCTGCGGGGGTTTCCAGGAATCGGGCTGAGGGTGGGGGAGCTTGGCAAGACCCTGTGGCGGGAGCACCGGGCAGCAGGGGGGCAACCTGGGATAGTTGGGGACAAGTGCTGGATGTGCAGCAGGACAGAGGGTGAGGGGGCAGAGGATGGGTGGGCAGGGGACGTAGGAGTGGCAGTATCGGGGGAGGGCAAAATTCCACTTTCAAAGAAGTGGCCCACAATGCTAATATGGAGTGACGAGGAAGGGGAGGGGGAGAGTGAAGAAGACAGGGGTGCATCTCCTATGAGGGTTAGATTGCATGACCAGGTTTATGGTAACCGGGGTGTAGGGTCTGCAGGGGCAACGCAGTGGGGGGCAGGGGTAGGTGGGGGTGGCCAGCAAAGTAGCAAAGTGGAGCAGGTAGGGGACAGAGCAGGTGCATTAGAGGGGGGGTCAAGGTCCGAAACAGGGAGAGTAGTTGAAAGGGTTAACACCAGCACATCGGACGTGTTTTGGCAGGAGGAGGCAGGAGAGGGCAGAGGTGACCCAGGCAGGCATTGCCCGGCTCGGCAACCCTGGGGGGAAGAGAAGGTGGGGCCATGAGCTGTATAGTGTCACCAGAGGAGTGCGGCGCACGGACATTCCGGGCCACGGATGCTCCCCGGAGACCGTGTGACGGTAGGGGTTGTGCGTCCACCGGCATCGTGGTTTCGGGGAGCAGCGTCCAGGCACATCAAGGGAGCATGGAGGGCTTGTTGCAGCCCCTAGAACGATGCCACGAGACGAGGAGCCGGGGCAGTGGGTAAGCAGGAGAGCAGGAGAATTGGGGCAGGTTACAATGGGTGAGTATGAAGGTGGGTCATTGGAGACCTCCTGGTTGGAATATGACAAAGAAAGTGTTGAACAAGGGGAAATCAGGGAGAACATGGGGGAGGTTGAGCAAGATTGGGGGGGAGACAAGAGGGGGAGTCTCTAACCATGTGAGTCAGTCATTTCAGGGACCCATGACAGAACGGTTATGGATAGGCGGAGTCCCGAAGGACGGAGCCCAGCTGGTTAGGCGGAAGGTACAGGAGCGGCCGCTGTCCTTGGCAGCAGGTAAGGGCACGCCCAGCATGAGAGCAGATATGGTTTTGGTGGCAATTGAGGCAAAAGATGGTGGGGGCTTCAGGGAGGCTCGTTTGCAAAAATGTGTATATGTATCGGACATAGGGGTGGCGGCAGAAAAGGGGTCTACAGCAACAGAGCAGGAGACAGGTAAAGGTGAAGAGGACAAAAAAATCAGATGTGGATGCGGATAAAAAGGGTATGAAGGGAAGGAAATTGCCTTATATGGGCACGGCAAAACTGCTAGAGGCACACCTTATGCAGGAAACAAAGGAGAGGATATGGAAGGGGGAATACATTGGAATCTTAAAGTTGAAACACAGGGAAGTTAGGTTGAAGGATGGTTGTAAGGGGGAGGAATTTGAGGTGGCCAAGCACCTGAAGGTACTGGTTACAACTGAAAACTGGATGGCCGACTTCTTGATATTTGCGAGTGTTTATTATGAACATTTTCCTGACAGGTCAGTGGCACTTTTTAAATATATGGATATAATCCACAAGGCACAGTTGAACTATGGAGGGTACACTTGGGTGCAGAACGATGACGAGTTCAGGGCAGGAATGGCGGCTGATCCAGAAGTACAGTGGGGGGAAATAGACGCAAACCTTTGGTAACATACCACTGGGAAGACCATTTTCATGGCCAGTGGACTCCCCATTACGTACCAGCCCTTTCGAGATCGCCCCACCAAGAGTGGGGTGGGGACATCTGCAAAACGTCTGTCAGCATCGTCGGGAAGCAGGACAGCAGAGACAGGGACCTGTTGGGACTACAATAAGGGAAAATGCACTCATAGGAATTGTAAATTTAGACACGAGTTCTCTAAGTGTGCTGGGAGACATGCCCTTGTCAACTGCCATGGGAACAACACTGCCTCAGTGTCAAGGATGGGACCGGGACAGCCCAATTTTGGGGTACAACAGGGATTGCAGGGAACACAGAGGAATCGGGGGGGACAGGTACCTGCGGGTAAAAGCTTGTAATTGGGTTAACATCGAGGGATTAACGTTTTGGTTACAGTGGTATTACAAGACAGAGGACGCTGACGTGCTGACGAAAGACTTTAATCAAGGATTAATGTTAGGATACATGGGACCATGAGTATGCAGGTGGGCTGAGAACCTCAGATATGTGAGAGGAAAGGAGGAAGTGGTACGTTTAAAGCTGGAGGAGTAGGTGGCATTGGGGCGCATGGCAGGCCCTTTTCCTGTGTGGCCAATGCCGAACCTTATGGGGTCACCGATTAGGGTTGTGCCCAAGAAAGAGGCAGGGCAATACAGGCTGATACAGCATCTATCATGGCCTAAGGGGTCATCAGTGAACTATTTTATACCAGAAAAGCTGACAAAAGTATCCTACTCGTCTGTGGATGTGGTATCGGCATGGTAGAGGCACTGGGGCCTCGGGCACTGATGGCAAAAACTAATATCAAGTCAGCTTTCTGTTTGTTGCCTGTGCACCCCTGGGATTTTGAGTTGTTGGGAATTCAATTCCAAGGGCAGTGGTATGTAGACAAAGCGCTGCCAATTGGCTGCTCTATTTCTTGCTCCCTATTTGAATGCTTTAGCACATGCTTGTAATGGATTTTCACTACCATAACAGGGCATAGAGAGGTGACTCATTACTTGGACAATTTTTTCTTTGCTGCCCCAGCGGGTTCTACAATAATTTAAAGACATTATGGGGGACCTGGGAGTGCCTTTGGCCATTGAAAAGACAGTAGGGCCCGGTACAGCCTTATCGTTTTGGGGAATTGAGTTGGATACGGAGACTATGATGGCTCACCTACCGGAGGAGAAGAGGGTAGGTATGATACAAACAATACGGAACATGTTGGGTAGATGCAAGGTGACAGTGAGAGACGTACAAGTATTGTTAGGGCACCTTAATTTTGCTTGTAGGGTGGTGAGAGCAGAGAGGACATTTTGTAGACGACTGGGACTGGCTTTAGCGGGACAATCCTTACCTCACCATCACGTGCGTCTCAATGCAGATGTGAAGAAGGACTTGAGAATGTGGTGCATATTCTTAGAGTCCTTTAATGGCATACCTTTGCAGCCATGGAAGGACTGCGAATGGGATGTGCAAATATTTTCTGATGCAGCAGGAGCATCTGGCTTTGGCATTTATTGGCAGGGCATGTGGTGCGCAGAGGAATGGCCAGCAAAATGGAAGAATGGGGGGCGGAGCATAGCTTTTCTGGAATTGTTTCCACTAGTTGTGGCGGTCTGTCTATGGGGACACATATTGGAGCACAGGAGAGTGTTGTTTCCGGTGGACAATCTAGCAGTCGTGCAGGTAGTAAGCGGGCAGTCTGCAAGAGACCCACAAGTTTTACAGTTGTTAAGGATGTTTTTGTTGCAATGCTTACGGCGGGACATTTTATTTAAGGCACGACCTTGCAAGACATGTCCCAGGAGTGAACAATTACATTGTGGATGCTTTCTCTCGTTCACAGTGGGGAAGATCCTATGGTCTCGTCACAGTCTGGGACCCAAGCAAGACAAAAATGGCAGAAGCGATGTGGAGCATAGGCAGCAGAGGATGCTTCGCTTGGTGGTGAACTCATTGGCACACTCCACGCAGACAGCTTATGCAAAAGCATGGCAGGAGTTTTTGAGGTCTGGGGCATGTAGGAGGGATGTAGAAAGCGAGAGGGTGGAAGATGTGGTGCAATTTTTAATGGACTAGTAGACTGAGGTCAGTCCAGGATAACCATAGCGGGAAAACTGGCAGGACTGGCCTTTATGGGAAAGATGTTATGGGGGTACCCCCCATCGGCTGGGGAGCTGGATCAAAGGATTCTTGAAGGTTGGGCTAACGAATGGGATAAGAGAGAGAGGGCTAGGCAGCCATTGTCATTGGCGCTGTTAAAAGAAGTGGTAGGGATGTTGGGGTTTGTATGTGTGGATGCGAGAGAAGTGACGTTGTTTAGGGCCCTTATGTCATTGATGTTTTTTGGTGAATTTCGAGTCTCAGAATTGTTGGGATCTAAACAGAGGGCAGGCATAACATGGCAGGAAGTTCAGTTCAGCGTGCACGGCATATCCATACGGCTGCAAAGTAAAAAAACAGACCATTTGGGGAGAGGCCTCAATGTTTTCCTCAGGCAGTATCCTATGTCCACGATATGCTTCCACTCATTGGGGTGACAACTGCAGGTGTACATTAAGGATCGGGGCCGGTATTCCAACATGTCGACGGGAAGGAGGTCACATCATATCAGCTGTCGGCGGTTATGAGGAAAGGTCTGACAGTAGTAGGACGAGGCGCAGCGCAGTTTGGAACTCATTCATTTAGGATTGGGGCAGTGTTAGAAATGGGGTCTTTGGTTGGCAGTCAGGTTACCCCCTGTCCAAGCAAGGACCCTCACTCTATTGAGGGTAAGTCACACACAATCCAAATTATCCTGTGCCCACCCTCTGGTAGCTTGGCACTGAGCAGTCAGGCTTAACCTTGAAGGCAATGTGTAAAGTATTTGTGCAATAAATCATGCAATAACACAGTAGAACACCACAAAAATACACCACACAGAGTTTAGAAAAATATATATTATTTATCTGATAAGATGCAGCTCAAAACTATTAAAATGCAATAAGTATATGTTGAAATATCACTGTAAAAGTGATATAAAGGGCCTCATTTCGACCCTGGCGGCCAGCGGTACACTGGCGGTAACACCACCAACAGGCTGGCTATGTACTGCCAGTGTATTATGACCATGGCGCATTAGCCACGGCCATACCGCCAGCCCCTCCACTTGACCGCCAGGCTTCCCCCAGGCGGTCATAATGCCAAGACACCGCCATGGAAAGGCTAGCAGTAAGGGGGGCTCGGGGGCCCCTGGGGGCCCCTGCACTGCCCATGCACTTGGCATGGGCAGTGCAGGGGCCCCCAGGCACAGCCCCATCGCGCATTTCATTGCCCTAATTTCGGCCGGTGAAATGCGCGATGGGTGCTGCTGCACCCGCTGCACATCAACATTGCCGTCTGCTCTATTATGAGCCGGCTGCAATGTTTATGTGACTTTTCCGCTGGGCCAGCAGATGGAAACGGTGTTTCCGTCCGCTGACCCAGCAGAAATATCAAAATAGGGAGCCGCAAATACCGCCAGTGCTGGCCATATAGTGGCGTCCGCAGCTTCGTAATGAGGGCCAAAGTGTCTTTAGTCTTTTAAAAGCAATAAAGGTCTCTTTTAAGCACAAGGTACCTGGTTTGCGTTCAAAATCTCTGCAAAGAACCGCAGAGGAGGAGATGCGTGGAAAACAGGGAGGTGTGCGTCTATATGCTCAGGCCGCACACGGCGATGCGCTGTTTAGTTTTTCACACAGGGACGGCTGTGCGTCGATTTCCGGTGCTTGTCGTGGATTCTCTTTGGGTTGCGGGGTTTTCGGACACCCTGGGGATGATGCGTGGCTTTCCGACGCTGACAGGACGAAGTCACAGGGGCTGCGTCAATCTGGTGGGCGTTGTGTGGAATTTTCTACCGCATGGTAGGCGCTGTGTCGATTCCTCTCTGGAAGTCGGGCTGCGTCGTTCTGGCTTGGCTGTGCGTCAGTCCAGTGGGCTGTGCGTCAAATTTCTGGTCGCTACGCTGGCGCTGCATCTATCTTCTCGTTGCAAAGTCAGGCTGCATCGTTCCGGGTCGGCGTGCAGTGAATTTTTCACCGTGATGCAGGCTGTGCGTCGTTTCTGGCAGGCTGTGCGTCGATTTTCACCACAACAGGAGTCCTTCTTGTAGAGAAGAAGTCTTTTTGGTCCTGAGACTTCAGGGAACAGGAGGCAAGCTCTATCCAAGCCCTTGGAGAGCACTTCTTAGCACAGCCAGAGGGCAGCCAGGCAGCAGGGCAACAGCAAGGCAGCAGTCCTTCACAGAAAGCAGTCAGGTGAGTCCTTTAGACAACCAGGCAGTTCTTCTTGGCAGGATGCAGGTTCTGATTCAGGTTCTCTTCTCCAGGAAGTGTCTGATTTGGGAGGGGCAGAGGCCCTGTTTAAATACCCAAATGTGCCTTTACCGTGGGGGTGACTTCAAAAGTTGGCTTAGAAGTGCACAAGGTCCCCTTTCAGTTCCATCCTGTCTGCCAGGGTCCCAGTAGGGGGTGTGGCAGTCCTTTGTGTGAGGGCAGGCTACTGTCCTTTGACATGCAAGTGTGAGGCCCTCCACTCTCCCAGCCCAGGAAGACCCATTCAAAATGCAGATGTATGCAAGTGAGGCTGAGTATCCTGTGTTTGGGGTGTGTCTGAGTGAATACACAAGGGAGCTGTCAACTAAACCTAGCCAGCGTGGACTGGAAGGCACAGAAGGATTTAAGTGTAGAGAAATGCTCACTTTCTAAAAGTAGCATTTCTAAAATAGTAATATAAAATCAAACTTCTCCATTACGCAGGATTTTGTATCACCATTCTGGCCATACTAAATATGACCTGGCTACTCTTTTCAGATCAGGGGCTACCACTCAAACAGTATATGAGGGTAGGCCCAATGTTAGTCTATGAAGGGAGCAGGCCTCACAGCAGTGTAAAAATGAATGTAGGAGTTTTACACTATTAGGACATGTAGAAAGCAAATGTTCATGTCCTGCCTTTTACCTACATAGCACCCTGCCCTAGGGGCTACCTATGGCCTATGTTAGGGGTGACTTATATATAGAAAAGGGGGAGCTTAAGGCTTGGCAAGTACTTTTAAGTGCCAAGTCGAAGTGGCTGTGAAACTGCACACATAGGCACTGCAGAGGCAGGCCTGAGACATGGTTAGTGGGCTACTTATGTGGGTGGCACAACCAGTGCTGCAGCCCACTAGTAGCATTTAATTTACAGGCCCTGGGCACACGTAGTGCACTTGACTAGGGACTTATAAGTAAATTAACTAAACCAATAGGGTATGAGCCAATGTCACCATGTTTTAAAGAGAGAGCATATGCACTTTAGCACTGATTAGCAGTGGTAAAGTGTGAAGAGTCCTAAAGCCAGCAAAAATGATGTCAGAAAAAGAGAAGGAGGAAGGCAAAATGTTTGGGGGTGACCCTGCAGAAAGGCCATTTCCAACAGGTAGCAACAGATGCAGGGCGGCAGGGATGGAGTCAGACAGCTTCAAGAGGTATGTCAGATGAGGGGGGCAGTCGGGGTTGGGTGAGCGATCCTAATGATCTTTTTCTCCCTCCGCAGGTGTGGTGCCATGTCCGGATGTGAGCTTTCTTTCTATCTGGATTGTGGGCCATTCCTTCGTAAAGTGGGCCCAGTGCCAAGCAAGGAGAACGACCATTGGAAAAAACCTGGGGTCGGACGGGGAACGATACCATGTGAGATGGGACGGAAAAGGGGGGATGAAGTGACAGGAATTGTTAGCGCGCCCACAAAAGTTGACAGTCAAGGGAGCTTGTCCAGATGTGTTGTTATTACATGTTGGAGAGAATGACCTGGTGGCAAAAACGGGTTTAGATCTAATGAAGGACATGAAGAAAGACCTGCAGGAGATTCTCCGACAGTGGAAAGGGTGCCACGTGATTTGGACAGCAATTGTTCCGCGTCAGGTTCGGAGAGGGGCTAAAAAGCCGGGGGCTATTGAGCAGGCAAGGAGGAAACTCAATTAGGAGATGAAAGGGTTGTGTGTGGCACGAGGTATTACATATATGAATCACAGGACTTAGGTTTGAGGATGTAGAATTCTTTAGGGGGGATGGTGTCCACTTGTCCTTCCTGGGCATGGAGTTGTACTTACTCCATATGAAAGAGACACTGAAGGAGCTTTTGCAAGAGCGGTGGGGGATGCAGAAAAAGTCAGATAAGTTGCCTTTTTCTGATGGTAGAGGCAGAGAAGATCACATGCCACCCGAAATAGGTACGGATAACGAACCTGGCAGGACACTTTGAGAACTGAAGAGGGGTGAACAACAGCAGGACAGACATGGAGGAAACTTGGCATTAGGAGTTATGCTAGTTGCAAGGTTGATTGTAAGGTTGCATTAGGACCCGGTTAAGGAGACAAAATGGGTTTGACAGGGAAAACAGTATTAAAAAGATGACTGTAGTAAGAGACAGCAGGGTTAAGATTAAAGGGAGGGGGAGGACAGGGTAGGGGAAGGGGGAGAATTTTGGCTAGATGATTTGGATTTATAGTGAGATTTTAGTTTTGTAAGGTGAAGGCCAAGGTTTGGTTAATTGTAAGTGCACCTGTTTCCAATAAAGCAGCCTTTTTCACACAACAAAGGGTGTCAGGGTACTGTTCCCTCTTCCCAGTAAGCCCCTGGGGGGGACTGCCGAACGCAGAGAGGTCTCCCCCCCCCGGGAGTTTTGGGGAAGATGGTACAGCTCAGGGTGATATTTGGGCTACATAGGGCTATGTTACGTGGGCTGGGGGCGCAAGTACTTGAAGGAGCCAATTTGGGGTTCGGCCACCATTTTGTCATAGGTGACATAGTGGCTGGTTCATTGGTAGGAGTAAAAGCTTTTGTCCCTCCCTCTCTGCCCTTTAGGATTAGGAGAAAGTGGGAGATGGAGCAGGGAACCAGGAGGTTTCTGTTTAGGAGAATGGGTGCACCGGGTTATGTTGTAGGTTGTCGCTTGGAGCAGGTGCTGGCGGAGGCAGAGAAAGTTCACATGCCAACTGAAATAGGCACGCATAGCGAACCTGGCAGGACACTTTGAGAACTGAAGGGGGTGGACAATAGCACGACAGGACTGACAGGAAGGATACTTGGCATTAGGAGTTATGCTAGTTGCAAAGTCAATTGTCATGTTGCATTAGGACCCGGTTAAGGAGACAAAACGGGTTCGACAGGGAAAACAGTATTAAAAAGATGAGTGCAGTAAGAGACGGTAGGGTTAAGATTAAAGGGATGAGGGAGGACAGGGTAGGGGAGGAGGGAGATTTTTGGCAAGGTGATTTGGATGTATAGTGAGGTTTTAGTTTGTAAGGCGAAGGCCAATTGTAAGTGCACCTGTTTCCAATAAAGCGGCCTTTTTCACACAACAAAGGGTGTTGTGGTGCTGTTCCCTCTTCCCCAGTGTTCCTTCATGCAGGGGTGCCAGTGCGTTATTTAGTCACATATCTTCCTGGATTCTCCCTGTGCAAGTGCCACTTGTGCTTAAGACTTGTTGCTGGGCAGTTCTTTGCAGTATTCTGTACTTTGGGACCCTTAAGCTTGTTTCTGGGTTTAATCTTCTCAGTAAGGATTACACACAGTTTCATCTCATTTTAAATATCATTAGCTAGAACACTTCACCTCCCCCATTTTTTGGCTTCCCAGGAGATCCAGTACTCACATTGGCCAAGTGGAAAAAAGTCTTCATTAATTATTTGAAGGTTTGTGCGTTGAATATGTCACCTGAAAATAAGACTGCCATGTTATGTCACTGTCTCAGTGCTGAGGGGCAGGATGTTTTTGAAAGTCTCTTAGAATCCAAAACAAATTAAGATGGTGATGGGAGTCATGCAGAAAGTGATTTTGAAAGGACAATTAAGAAGCTAGATGATCAGTACCTACCTAAAGTTTCTATTATTCTAGTGTGGTCTCACTTTGGCAGAAGGAAACAAGTTTCAGGTGAATCTGTTGAAGGTTGTGTTACAATCTGTGTAATTTTGGCATGAGTGTTGAGAAAGGATAAGGGATCAGTTTATGGTGCAATGCAATTCTTATAAAATCAGGGAAGAACTGTGGTCAAAAAATTACCCCTCATTAAATGAGGGCATTTCTATAGCCAAGTCAGTACGAGATGCAAAAAGAATCATCTTCACCTATGCAGGTTGTGGGCACTATCCAGAAGAAATCTTCCACTGATAATGTTAATACTAAGAATGTGTGCTTTAGATGGGGTAGTCCAAGCGATTTTGCAAATTCTAATGAGTGTTTGTTCATCAAAGCTGTCAGTAAACATTGTTCAAAAAGGGGTCACTTTGCCAAGTATTGCAGACCCAAAGTCACTAAGGGGAAAATTAGTGAAACAGGTTTGGATGCTGATCAGGTGGTGCTACAAGTGTTGAATGATGTCAGTTGTGTTCTTGGTGGTGTGTGATTATCCTTCTGATAAAAGTTTCAGTGGGATTCAGATCACCATGATCATGGATTCAGGTGCCAATTTGTCCCTCATATCTGACTCTGATTTTGAGAAAAAAATGTAAGGAAAATTTAAACTGGAAGATCCTGTTTTACACCATATAGTTATGGAAGGAAACCTATTGACCTTGTGGGATATTTTGTGGTGAAGACAGAGTTCCAGGGAATCACGACACATGGTAAAATATATGTTCCAGTCACAGATACCATCCTGAACTGACCTCATCAAATGTTGTTGGGCATTCATCTGGATCCCAATGCCACACCTCAAGTTCAGGTAAGAAAAATCAGAGTTGAAGAAACTATTTTTACTGACTTCAAGCTTGATTTTCCTAAGGAATTTCCGGAAATCTTTTCTGGCAAGATTGGACATGTTGAGGGGTATGTGCATTGCATCCAACTCAAGAAGGATGCCATGTCTTTATCACACAGGGTACAAGAAGCAGTTAAACAAGAGCTGGACACTTTGGGGGTCATTCCGACCCTGGCGGTCATGGACCGCCAGGGCCGGGGTTGGAGGATGCACCGCCAACAGGCTGGCGGTGCATCAAGGGCAATTCTGACTGCGGCGGTAAAGCCGCGGTCAGAAAAGGGAAACCGGCGGTTTCCCGACGGTTTTCCCCTGGCCCTGTGAATCCTCCACGGCGGCGCTGCAAGCAGCGCCACCATGGGGATTCCGACCCCCTTCCCGCCAGCCTGGTTCTGGCGGTTTTCACCGCCAGAACCAGGCTGGCGGGAACAGGTGTCGTGGGGCCCCCTAACAGGGCCCCACATTGATTTTCAGTGTCTGCCTAGCAGACACTGAAAATCGCGACGGGTGCAACTGCACCTGTCGCAGACCAGCAACTCCGCCGGCTCCATTCGGAGCCGGCTTCCTCGTTGCTGGTGCTTTCCCGCTGGGCGGGCGGGCGGCCTTTTGGCGGTCGCCCGCCAGCCCAGCAGGAAAGTCAGAATGACCGCCGCGGTCTTTTGACCGCGATACGGTCTTCTGGCGGTTCCCGCCAGGCGGGCGGCTTCCGCCGCCGGCGGGGGTCAGAATGACCCCCTTTGTGTTTGGAAGACATAATTAAAGCGGTGGAAGCTTCATAGTTGTTTTTTTCCATTGTGGCCACCAAGAGTTCAGAAGAGATCAGACTCTGAACTGATTTGAGGTAAAATAACAAGAAAGTGGTGGAGGATTAATTTACTTCTCCAAATATTATGGAGATGGTGAGTATAAATGGTGGGGCGAAGTTTTTCTCCACCCTGGATCTTATATCTGCGTATCACCAGGTTCGAGTGAGTCATGATTCCAAGAATTACACCACTTTTATAACCCCTTTTGGTGTCTTCAGCTTTACCAAGATGCCTTTTGGATTATGCTCTGCAGCTTCAGTCTTTCAAAGGCTAATGAATGACATGCTAGGAAAGTCTGAAGGAGTCAAATCTTTTCAGAATGATGTCCTTATTTGCAGTGGCAGTTTGGTTTCCATATAGACAAAATCAGAGAGGTATTGCAGATGTTCAAGAACAAAGCTATCACTTTGAAAATGAGCATGTGCGAGTTCTGTTTACCAGAGGCACCTTACCTTAGTTATGTTGTATCTGCTGAAGGAGTGACACCCAACGAGGAGCCAGTCAAAACTATTTCAATTTTTTTTTGCCTGAGAGAAAAGATGATCTGCAGGCATTGTTAGTGATGGCAGAATTCTTCAGCAGATTGGTCAACAATTTTGCTAAGCACACCTGCGCTAAAAGAGAATTATAGAAAAAAGGAGCCAAATTTATGTGGATTGAGGATTGTCAGAGAGAACTTGTTGATGTGAAGGTTTCTTTGAGTAAAGCTCTGCATTTGAAGAGCTTTGTGCCTGGTCAGCTCTATTATGTGCTTACTGATGCTAGTGGGAATGGGTTAGGTGCTGTACTCAAACAAGCACAGGCATCTGACATGGTTACTAATGTTTTCGGTTCTAGATTGCTTAAAGGTGCAGTCAATTAATCAGCTATTGAAAAAGAGGCTTTGGCAGTATTTTGGGGAATAAAGAAGTTTAAACAGTTTTTGTGGGACACCAAATGTGTAGTAAAAAATGATCACAAGTTGTTGCAAGAGTTGTTTGGGAAGAGAGGTCTTGATTACATTTCTGCCCCCATTATCAAATGGCTTGTGGCACTGCAAGATTTCAATTTCAAAACAGAATATATACTAGATGTTGAAAACAAAACAGCGGATTGTTTGTCTCATTTGGTAGGGAGAAATTCTCAAGAAGATCCAGGTGAAGGAAGCTGGGGGAAGAATGATGATTGCAACGTGAGTAGGATTACCAATGGGTGTATTTCAGAGTGTGAGTGGATTGGGGAGGTCCAAAAGGATGATTTATTGAGAAATCTGCTGAAGAGTTTACAAGAAAGCATGTCTTGGTCTAAAGAAGAGATTGCAGGTTTTAAGAAAGCAAGGAATGAATTATCAGTGAACAAGGATCTTGTTTTCACAGGTAACAGGTTAGTTGTATCTGTCGGCTGAGAAGTTGTTTGTTGGATCTGATGCATGAAGGTCACCAAGGTATTTTCAAAACCAAAGGTTTGAGGAATATTTATTATTGGCCAGAAATGGACTTGCGAGCAGAGAGCTTGGTGGGAGATTGCCATGATTTTAGACTTAGGGCCTGATTTAAATCTCAGCGGAGAGGTTACTCCGTCACAACGGTGACGGATATCCAGTCCACTGAAATCTAAACACCAGAGAAAACAATGGTATTTAGATTTCAGCGGACGGAATATCCGTCACCGTTGCGACAGAGTAATCCCTCCATCGACATCTGATTCACTCTGTTATTGTTAAGAGTCAGAAGGTTAGAACTGCTTTGTTGGTATGCAGGAAGATTCCTAATGAGGTGTGGGAGGACGTTTCTATGGACGTTATGGGCCCTATAGATAACAAGGGTGGTGGAAATAAATAAGTTTGGGCTTTGATGGATTTGTTGTTTAGATGGCCTGCGGTGAAAATTGTTCATGACATTTCAACACATTTAGGGGCAGATTTATGGAATGTGGCAATGCACCGAGGGCAGAGCCACTTTCCCTGCGCTCCTTAGCACTCCGTACCGCCATCATGGTGCAGGGTAGGGGGCAATAGCGTCATTTCTCATGACGCTATTGATGTACTCTGCAGGAGTAGTGCCAAAATATTGCCGCTACTCCTGCAGAGTACATAGGGCCCCTTCTCCTGCCTGCCTTGTAAAATGTGGAATGTTTTCTTTCACAGACTGTTAAACACTTGAAGGCAGGTTAGACACCTGAGTCTATGGAGTTTCTTATCCTCTGTAATAAACTTGGATTTTATCTACCAAATTTCCTCCTGGACCTCTGTGGACTTCCCTAATTTCACACCCGGGTGTCTAGTTTTCAAAAATGTCTGCCGTTGATAGGTTTCCATGGGTGGCGGCTAATTACGGCTCTAAATATCGCAGCTACCTCTATCTCTGATCTTTTCATGTAGCACTTTAGTGTCTTTAGTGTTGCAGTCTCTTGGCCCACCCACACAAACGGGCTACCGTTGTTATCAGCAGATGTGTAGGATCTCTGGGTGGTATGAAAGGTGTGGATCCCAGTACAGAAATATGAGGAAAGTGTATGATTTTAGTCAAGGTTTGAGGTTTGTAAAAGCTGGGTGAGAAAAACCAGTGAGAGCCTCTCAAGTCATGCACCCCTGGACGCTGCTGGGTGTGTAATTTCAGAAATATGCAGGTTTAGTCAGTTTCCCTAACTAAATTGCAAAAAATGGGTTGGTTCCCAGTGGACAAAGTTCATGTTTCTATGTTGTGTTTTGGGTCCTTAACTGTTCCAGTGGCTAGGCTCACCCACACAAGTGATGTGCCCTTTTTATTGGGAGACCTCTGGGAATGTTTAGTGTTGAAAGTTTTTGGCTTCCTGCGGATTCCAGAACTTTTCATCACTGAAAAGGGAGGAGAATATGTGTGTTAGCCAAAGTTTGCATAGGCTTCTGGATAAAAATTCAGAAGTCGCACCAGCCTGGATTCCCCAGCAGTCTAGTTTGCAGGAAATGTCTGGATATAGCTGGTTTTCCTGGGTTGCAGCTGAGCTACGGCCCAAAATCTTCAGCTACCAATGCTGTACAAAAAACATGGATTCTGCTAGGATATGATGCCACCATTTTGGGTGTATTGTGTTGCAGGTGCTAGACTTAGCCAATCAAGGGGGTACCATTTAACAGGAGAAGTGTGCAAACACAGAATAGTAGAACATTTGTTATTACCGTTTGGATTTACTCGCATTTGTGCCTTCCAATTGTAAGCCGGTGCGTGCGAAACAACATTTTGCAAAATGTCTTCTGAATCATTTGCTAGTATGGATACCCACAATTTCAGAGATATACAAACATCCACTGCTCCTAAACACAGTACCTAGTGTAAATGTGAGAAATACATAGGTTTCCTTTATGCCCATGTTTTACTCTTTATATGTTACTGTATGGATTGCTCTATACTGGGGACACAATGAAAAAACACTTTAAGGATCAGATCAGTTGTTGGCTCTGGGTACCTCGGGTCCCCAGTATAGGTTTAAAAACCTATAAATCGTATATATGCCCACAACCATAAAAGTCTAGTGGATGTACAAGTGAAGTGATTTTGTAAATCTGCCAAAATGACAAGAAAAACCGGTGTCATTAATGGCTGTTTTTTTCTACCATTTTTCTTATTTTGTATTTCAACTGTTATTTTCTTTAAGGAAACTTCGAGGGAACTACACAAATGATCCCTTGCTGATTTACAAATTTTGTCTAATTTTCAGAAATGTATAGCTTTCCAGCATCATTCATGGGTTTCACCCCTTTTTCCACCACAAACTAGAAGTAGGTTGAAATTATCAAAATTTGGAAAACTGAGCTACCTCTCAGAAAAATGCAAAAACCGTGGTAAAAGTTATTTGATACAGCTCTGTGTGTTCTTAAAAGCTGGAAAAGTGTTGATTTTAACACATCAAAAATGTTGTTGATGCCATTTTTAGGAGAAAATCAAACATTTTGGCAGAGCGCTTTTTCTCATTGTTCCCAAAACCCACAACATAACTATATTTTGGCTATATTATCAGTCCCCTCCAGAGGAATTGACAAACATGAGTACCTTTAGAATCCCCAAGATGTTGGAAAAAGAGGGTGAAAATTTTACATGGATACCTTATGTAGAAAAAAAAGTTATGGAGGACTATGCACAAATTACCCTTAATAGCCATAAAATGGTTATCCACTAAGGTGGAAAAGCTTCTGTGTTAAGGAGTTAACAAACAGTGAAATGTGCATGGAGAAGGCATCCATTTGAGAGAATATGGCAGCCAGGCCTAATTGAGGCCTTGTTAACAAGAGTCAGGAAAACACATTTCAACATGTCATAGGAAATTCGTTTTAAAAACAATCATTAAATTAGTGTATGCATGTGGGAAACGTCCTTTATGCCGAAGTTTTGATAACGAAGTCGTGGTTAACGAAAGCGGGAACAACGCTTTCTTTAACCACGACTCCGTTATTTTGTGCCTTAACTACGCATGTTCTGAACAAAAAACATGCGTGGTTAAGGTACAAAGAAGGGAGTCGGCTAAGGAGGACAACGCAGGTGACGAGGGGACGACTAAGGTTAGTGGGGGGTTTTAGATTTTGGGGAGGGGGTGGGGGTTCAGGGGGTTTTAGGTTTTGGGGTGGGGTTGAGGGGGTGGGGCGTTTTTGGTTTTGGGGAGGGGGTGGGGGGTCAGGGGGTTTTAGGTTTTGGGGTGGGTTTGGGGGGTGGGGCATTTTTGGTTTTGGGGAGGGGGTGGGGGGTCAGGGGGTTTTAGGTTTTGGGGTGGGGTTGGGGGGTGGGGTGTTTTTGGTTTTGGGGAGGGGTGGGGGGTCAGGGGGTTTTAGGTTTTGGGGCGGGGGTGGGGCGTTTTTGGTTTTGGGGAGCGGGTGGGGTGTCAAGGGGTTTTTGGTTTTGGGGTGGGGTTGGGGGGGTGGGGTGTTTTTGGTTTTGGGGAGGGGGTGGGGGGTCAGGGGGTTTTAGGTTTTGGGGTGGGGTTGGGGGTGGGGCGTTTTTGGTTTTGGGGAGGGGGGTCAGGGGGTTTTAGGTTTTGGGGTGGGGTTGGGGGGGTGGGGCGTTTTTGGTTTTGGGAAGGGGTGGGGAGTCAGGGGGTTTTAGGTTTTGGGGCGGGGTTGGGGGGTGGGGTGAGGGATGCAGAATCAATGGTGCCTATTACTAATGCTTTTATCAGGAATGCCTTTACAGCTAAATATCGTTGTTTAGGCATTCGTGGTAAAGGCATTAGTGATAACAACGAGGTCGGTGTTCCGACCTCGTTGTTAAGGCACTAGTTGTTTCGGAAGTCGGTGTTCCGTCGTATAACCTATGCATGTGTAATTATGAGTGAAAGTACATTCTTCGTATGGTTAATGCTGCATGAAAACAAAATTGCACAAAATCCTTAACACCAGGGCCAGGAAGAGAGCAGAACATTGTCCTGTTTCAAGATGTGGGGCCAGATGTATGAAAAAAGCCTTTTGCGAATCGGAAATAGCGATTTTTAAGAAATCGCTATTTCTGAGTCGCAAAATGCTATGTATCATTTTTGCGATTCGGTAATAGCGATTTTTTTTAAATCACAAATGTTATTACCGAATCGCAAATTGCGATACAGCCCCCATTCGCACCTATGGGCCTGTCAGCCCTTATATGCACATTTTTTGCATTTCTAAAATTGCGAATTCCTAACTGGGAAATGCAAACTCCAGGGTGCTGGGGGCCTAAGGCCCCCTCTGCTGCACCCCAAAACAATTTTGAAAGACATGTAAGGTGCACACATGCCAAAAGGGCATGTGTGCGTTACATGTCAATTTTAAAAATTCGTTTTTAATGCATTTTTTAAATTTGCACATGGTTACCACCAAGGTCAACTTGGTGGTAATAGCGATTCCTTAATGCCCAATTCGCATTAAGGAGTTGCTTCATACATGTGCTTAAGGAATCGCAAATAAGGATTCCTTATTTGCAATGCCGCATTTCGAGAATCGCAAATTGCGATTCTCTAAATGGGGTTACAATTTTAAGGAATCGCTATTTTAGCGATTCCTTTAAATTGCGTTCAGAATGCCTTTCATACATTCTGAAAGGCCTTTTTGCATTCGCAAACAGGCATTCACACCGTTTGCGAATGCAAAAAGGCTTCATACATCTGGCCCATGGTGCTTTTTTGCTCTTTCTGGTTCACACAGCGTCCTTGCTGCAACACATTGTGTTATTTATTTGCAAACCTGGGCCCGAATGCATATACATTCTATCACTAGGTGGGGTTATAAACTCAGGTGATAGAGCATTCTGGAGGATAAGATAAAGAAAAACGCTCTCTGTGACATTAGCAATAGCTACCCACAAAGCGCTCTTTGGGCTGAATTTAGGGTAGGGGGGAACTCGCAGAGTTTTGCTCCATTGAATTCAGGGGGGTTACATAAAAAATCCACAAGAAGTTCCGCCCATCCCTAATTATTCACAGAGCCCTGTGGGCACCACCTTGAGTACAGTTTTGTGGCCCTGCTGTATTACACAACATAAAAACCTGCCGTGTGCACACGTGCCCCACAGCGGCAGAGTGCACTATTTCTGTTTTGTGCGCAGTATCTCGCTCATATTAGGAGTGCCCTCCCTAGTCCGGGGGCTATCCTGTGTACAGACAGTGGCTGTCTCTGAACTGCTGGATCATCGCAGAGAAAGACGATAAAAGGCACTTGTCCGCATGAGACATGCACATCAAAGATTTATACTCATGCTCAGTAGTCGTAAGACATTTAGGGGCATATTTATACTCTGTTTGCACCTAATGTGCGTCAAAAATTTTGACGCACATTCGGTGCAAACCTTACCCCATATTTAAACTCTGACGCCCGACCCCGCGGACGTCAAAATTCCATCGTGTGCATCATTTTTTGGATGCGGGAAACTGCCTTGCGTTAATGACATGCAAGGTAGGCGTTCCCACCCAAAAAATTACTTTAAGGCCTGTGCGCCTTATTTATACTCCCGCGTCATTTTGACGCACAGGAGGGGGTGGGCCTTAAAAAATGGTGCAAAGCCTGATGTGCACCCTTTTTTAATGCCTGGGTCAGGGCAGGCGTTAAGGGATCCGTGGGCTCGGAAGGAGTCCAGAGGTGCCCTCCCCTGCCCCCAGGGACACCCCCTACCACCCTCACCCACCCCTGGAGGACACCCATGGATGGGGAGACCCATCCCAGGTAAGTACAGGTAAGTTGAGGTAAGTATTTTTTTCAATGTTTTTAAAGTGGCATGGGGGGGTCCTAATTTGGGCTCCCCTACATGCCACTGTGCCCAATGACCATGCCCAGGGGACATAAGTCCCCTGGGCATGGCCATTGGGCAAGGGGGCATGACTCCTGTCTTTGTTAAGACAGGAGTCATTTCAATGGGGGTTGTGCGTCAAAAAATGGTGCAAGTCCGGTTTGAGCCATGATTTTTGCCTCAAACCTGACTTGCACCATTTTTTCCGCACAACCCCCATTTTCCCCTACGCCGGCGCTGCCTGGTTTGAGTCATTTTTTTTTACTCAGACCAGTCCGCAGCACCGGCTAACGTCATTCCTTAAATAAAGCGCCCGCATGGCACGTAGGAATGGGGTTAGCCGGCGGTAAATTTTTTGAGGCAAAACTAGCGCCGACGCTGGTTTGCGTCAAAATGTATAAATATGGGCCATAGAGTAGTACACACACAGAGGCGCACACACATTAACACGGATACACAGTGTGGAACATGCACACAAACACACAGTGGAGCACACACACACAGTGTAGGCCACATACAGCAGTTTGCTCTACACACACACACACACACACAGACACTCTTGCATACAGTGGCGCACACAGAGTGGGTCACACACAACAGTACGGTGGGTAACACGCATACAAACACACGGAATGAGGCTAACATGCATGCAGGCACACACAGTGGCACGCACCCACATCCGAACAGCATGTCTCACATTTTTCTTTAATTGCACCAATGCCACCTCAAAATAGGACTAAGAAATTATTAAGTAAAAAAAAATTGAAACAATTTAACAAAGCAATTTAGAGTTGCTGAGACTGAACCACCCAAGTGTACTCTTAGGATATACAAGCAGGGATGTGCCAGCCACCCTAAGCAGCCCCACTTTCATTGGAAATAACAATAGTGTCAATGATGAATAGGAGTCTATTATATTATCAATGTACAGGTCTGCTTGGAGAGGGCCTGCCTCACTGTTGCCTCCAAACATTTCATTTCTCACTCTTTTCCAGCTCTGAAGGCTCAGCCAGTCCATCCTATTCACTATGCTTCATTTGTAAACAAAACACAGTGGACCATGCCGGCACACTCAATTAAGCTACTCATTCAGGTTAAGGATGGAGCCTGCACGATGCGCAATGCAAGGGCTCTTATCTCAGTGCGCCTCAGCCATGGCGCACACATAGTTACCAGAGCTGTTTATTTAACGTCACCTTACCCGTGCGGGGCTTTACTGTCAGAACACAGCCGCTTCTCTCTGTAGCTTACACACGGGCAGGTGATGGAGGTATGCAATGGTGCCTCGCGCTTCCCAACCAACCACCCCTCGCACCCGACACTGCAGTTGTCTAGTAACACCCCGCCAGCAGCGCACTCTTTCTCACATAGTCTCGTTTAGCTCAAGCAAAAAAGAACCTCAAGCCCACGACCGACTATGACCTGCTCAGAATCGTAGTCGTCGTCATCGACGCTGACAGACATGGCCATCTCCTGGCGGGCCCTTTCCCTGCCACAGAAGCACCAGCTCGACGCCGCTCCAAGTAGGGGAGATGCCAGAGTCTGCCGCGTCCGTACCTGTTGTAGAGTAAATGTGAACGAACACCGGTGTAGGTATTCCTGCACAGAAACAGTGTCCCGACGGAGCGATCTTTTAAAGGGGTAAAATGCGAGGCATTTAAGGCTGCACGCTACACTGGGACGCTTGCTCATCGTCCATGTGGTTTCCTCATACTTACTTGCGCTTACCTGTAAATTCAGAATAAATGTTTCCAGCTGCTTCCCTTGATGTCCTCCTGCCTTTAATTTACTCCTTCTTCGGAGCACTTGAAGTCCTCCGTCCCTCCTGGATTGCGGCTGAAAGAGACTTGTCTGATCGTTTTATGTTGATAGTAATGGTGAATTCAACCGTCTTTGTTTTTTCTTTCTCTTGCTAATCAAAGGGGAAAAGAAACACTTTATTATTTGCACAGAGTTTAATTAACTGAAAAACAATAAACTTTATGTGAAGTAAACATATTACTGTTGTTGGATGAACTGACGAACCTTTATGTTTAGAGGAGATGAACTTGATATAAAATTCTGAAAAGTATCTAAGGTTACCGACCGATGAACACTGATAATATTGGGACATGAACTTTGATTTAAAACTCTGAATGGCATTAAGTTGAATGAACTGTTAAACTCTGATAATACCAGGAGATGAACATTGATTTAAAAACTGAATAGTAAGTATTAATGCTGGATTATGAATTTGTAATACATTTTCTGGAAGGACTGTTGTTAAGATAGAATTCAGCTGCTAAGAATTTAAGAGTTTAGACACTTTAGGTAGGTGATAGATGTTGATGATCCTTATGCATTTATAGTGTATGTTTCTTGTAAGAGTCCTAATGAATTAACATTTCTGAGTCCTGTTTTATAGATATAGCAAAATCAGCCAATAGGAAGCACCCACTAACTAAGGAGGAAGAGAAATTAAGTACTGCAGGAGTGGGTCACATTACCATAACAATTATATTTGTGAATGTTTTAGCTCTAAAGTTGTGTTTTTTCTTCTCTAGAAGCTGGAAAGACAAACCCGATGTTGTCACGTGGGAGGCTGGTGTCTGCCTAGATCAAGCTTCGTCCCTTCATCTGGGTGGGTCAAGCTTAACGATCTTAAGGGTCTGCTTGATTCACAGGGAAGCAGGGAACTACTTTTTGCCCATTTCACTACTGGGTATAGGTAAAGCCTTACACATGTATTGCTGCAGTGGTAGCGCTGGTCAACTCCGCCATGCGGTGGATAGCAGAGTTTTTGCCAAACTCCGTGCTCCGCTTGTAGCAAAACTGCAAACTCCACTGGCAGGGCGAAGTTTACCGCCCTCCCCTAGCTAAACTGAGCCCCACATCTGAAATATAATGTACCCTTCTGAATACAAAAGCCTTCAACTACTGCCTTACGTGTTGACCCATTGGGAAGCAAAATCTCCAGCAACAAATTTGAGTAAGTTTCATTAAACAATCAAATACAAATTAAGGCCCAGATTTAAGAGGGCATTGCGCCTCCTTGCGCCACATTAGCAATTTTTTTTTTATTGCGCCACTTTTTAACCCCTTGCACCACATTATGCCTGCCCCGGGGGGTATTCCCCAGTTAGGGTGACCGCAAAGATGGCGCAGTGGAATCTAAAAGATTCCATTGTGTCATATTTTTGTGGTTACTTTTAACGCCTGCACAGAGCCGGCATTACAAGGCGGCACACCATTGCTTTTAATGGGTCCCTATGTACTGTGCAGGATTAGCACCAACATTTTGGTGCTAATATACACAGTACATCAATAGCATCAAAAAAGTTGTTGCTCCTGCACCTAACTTGCGCCGTGGTGCGCCATATATTAAATATGGCGCACATATGGTAGCGGTAGGGGGCGCAAAGGAGCGCAAGAAAAGTGGAGCTGCATTGGATGCAGCTCCACTTTTCTTAAATCAGGCCCTAAAATTGATGTGAGACAGCATCCATACCCTCAAGGGAGAAGCACAGGTCCAATGTTTAATTCACAATGTCTCCACCTAGCAGCATATGACAATGGACATCAACATGAGTAGTGTACCTTTCACAGAAGGAGGTTTCCCAAACCTGATCAGAGTCCTACAAAAATTGTTTGCAGGCAATGTTACAAAAACACATTAAAGAAGCCATCAAGTTTGCGCTTCGACACCTTCACTTTGTACCCATGCACCTACAGCATCAAGTAGATGTTTTACATGTATCTAGAAGCCCTGTGTTTGACTGAAGAAAGTAGTTATGCAGAGGTGTTAAAAAGGGTGGCTGTACTGGGCCCGTCAACCAGCACCATTTAAAGGCTGCTCTACAGGGCCCGACTGGGAGCTCAAAGCAGCCCTGGTGAACTTCGTTAGATCAGCCGCCATAGGGTGTATCATAGCGAGCAAGCCTGACCACTAAAATATGGCTTGGGTGGTTCTCCCCCTCAATTAGATCCCTACTGACACCAGAAAGACAATCATGCATGCCCTGGTTTCCAGCCATCTCAACTATGGCAATGCTCTCTATGCCGGAGTGTCCTCCCAGCTAATGAAAGACTTCAGACTCTAAAGCACATCATAGCCAGACTTACCCTCAACCTCCCCAAGTGCTCAAGCATCAGCCCACACCTCCATTGGCTCCCTGTCCAGAAGAGATGCCAATTCAAAATCCTCACACTCGCATACAAGGCTCTCCACAACCTGGGGCCAACCTACATCAACCATCGACTGAGCTTCCCTGTCCCAGCAAGACAACTACGCTTCGCCTTGCTAAACCACGCACACACCCCTGCATCCATTGCAGTCACAGAGAAGGCCACTCGTTCCCCTACACAGCAGTCAAGTTCTAGAATAGGCTGCCCCTCCAGCTTCAAACAGCTCCCTCACAGGCGGACTTCAGAAGGAGACTCAAGAGGTGGCTTTCGACTGAGGCACGGCACCCTCATCCCCAGATACCCTTTGGGGTGATAGTGCTGCACTTTACAAATGTAATCATTGATTGACTGATTGAATTGTATTAGTTTTTAAAGCATAGTAAATGATGACCTGAATTCTATAATGATTCAGTGAACTTCACCTTCTAACAATGCCTCTCATCTCTCCATAGCCCCTATCTCTCATATGTAGATCATTTGTTTTATAGCACCTCTCTTACCAGTGTAGGTAGTTGGAGCACTTTACATCACACGTGCATACAAAGACAATGAATATTACATATGTAAATCAATGTATAGAAAATATTACATAAAACAAAGGAGACTACAAGCTGTAGGTTTCACATGTGATCGAAATTGGTAGGCATTTTAAAAAGTGCTTGGTCTCGGGAAGCATAAACTCAGGATACAGAAAGTAACACAGTGGTTAGTGTTGACTTAACTAATAATTTATTTCTACCTGAACAAACCTTTTTTTAGCAAAATTAAGATAATCAAAAGGCCTAACTTTCTAACCTGTACCATGCAGTGTGCGTGCAGCTTTTTGATGGTAGTTCACTGCTCTCTGTGCTTGATTCTGATTGTAACTTGTACTGCATCAAAAGGATCTCTGTGACAAATTCAGTATCCCACTGAGAATTGCACATAAAATACTGTTCTGTGACCTGCATAGTATAGTCTTTTGAAGAAGGCATATTAACCCTCTGCACCACCTTACCGACAAAATTCCGACCTCTCTCCAGCAGGTACATTAATCACCAGAGTGATTTTGGCACTTTTATTGTTGTCTGCAAACTGTTGGCTGTACAAGGAACTCTGCAGCACATTTAAAACTGCTGCACTGCTAAAACACCGACCCCCCAGTAACAATAGCAGCCGCTCAGCCTCCCAGGGAAATGCCGAATGTCCATTAGGACCAGTTCTGGTGCTGGTCTGGCTCTATTCTTTCTTCGTCCCCTTTTTCTAACACCAGATCCACTCCCTCCGAGCCCAGATTTGAAGAGAAAGACGAGTAGCTGGGGGAGCAAGGAAGATTTCAAAGTGCCATAGGAAAGGTGGCCAAGGATCACCTGTCTACGTATGGACTAGCCTGTCACCAGAAGAGAAGATAACCATTCTCCTGATCCTTAGTTTCCATCTTCAGAAAAACCACTGATGACTACTTTCAGATAACAATGTATTGTGCTCATATGCATGTATGTTAAGTAGCGTAATGTTAATAATTCTCCTATGTCCTACCACCTTTTACTCACACTTATGATGGTATATGTTTTTATGAGGGCAGCTGCACTAAAATCCTTAATGCCAAAGCATGTCTAATAATCCAGAAAGTAGCCTTCTGAAAGTCAGTGGAAAAGGGGGATTGAGGAAACAGCTAGTCTTTGCCTTTGCCTTTTTCTAGTTTGCCTACTTGGTTATCCTACGTCCAAGAAAGAACATTTGCTGTGACTCCTTTTTCCCACCCCTGCTGAGGAGGTGCTACAGGTAAACAGTGGGGAGACCTAGGCTACAGCAGCTATATAAGGACCTGTGCGTGCAAACATTGGCCAATATAGGTTTATGTTTTCAGAACCAGTTTTTTGATTCGCAGTATGGTGTCAGTCTACCAAGTGAGGCCTGGAATTTGTGGCCAGAAAAGAATGCAAGATAACAAAGGCAAATACTATTTTGAAGAATTTGTCACTCTTTCCAATGAAACAAACAGAAAGCTTCTGTAAAGCCCGACCTGTTTAACTTCTGGGTTGTATTGTGTTACACCTACGAAGATCTATTCATTTTCAGTGTTGCGTGGATGGCAGATATCCAGATTCTTTGTGAAAAGCCCTCAAGCACTACTTCAAAAACGTCAGGCTACGTGGATGTCACATACACACAAGCCAACAACCTCAAGCCTGTTCCAAACTAAATCAATAGGTTGTGCTGCTAGAATGTGTCAGTTGCATTCATGTGGCCCACCACAAACATCTTCCAATATGTTTCGTGAAATTAAGAATTTGGGAGAGGCCACAAACTGTGTCGCTTGGTCCCAGTATTGGAGGCCACTTGGACTGGTTTCATGTCTGTTTTGGAATTTCTGACTTTTATTTTTTAGATTGCTTTACTTTTCACATTTACACTAATCTCCGGTGTGCCAGCAACCATGCCATTTAAGGACGTTTGTCCATTTGCCATGGAATGCTATGCAGAGCATACGGATCCTAAACATGATTTTGGCTTTGTTCTTGCCTTCCCCGCCTAAATTGAAGAAGGAAAAGTATTGCGATGCAAGTGAGACGGAGTGAGAAAGGGTGCAGTGATGTGGCTATATTGCTAACTTTAAAATGTGCACAATTAAAATGGTAATGCCAGCTAGAATGTCATGTGTGATTTGGGGACAGTCATGTTCCTCTCGTTTCATTCTCGAATTGTAAACCTGAGCAAAGTAAATATATCGAAACTAAAGGTACAGTTTCCTGTCTAGTACAGGCCCAAATTCATGTTATGTCTGTTCTTCTCTAAACACAGAATCATGTCTCCAATCTGTCCTTTTTAGGTTTTGTGTTAGCGAATACCTTTTGATTTTACGAAAATGATATTATAATATACTTACTTAATGAGCATTCAGCCATCTCTGTTGGTCTGTTGTTGAATCATTCACATTTTGCTTCCGCCCACTACAGCATGGGGGCATGGGGCAATGGGTCAGCCTCCTTCCTTCAACGACTGGTTAACTTCACTTTGAGTGACTCTTTCACAATGAGCACATCAGCAAACAAGGCAGTTCCCTTCAGTGCCAGGGGTTTGGTTTCTACTTTGTGATTACTTGAGTGTTGCCCTGGTGTTTAGAGCCTGAGGTGATAGCAGGATGCTCTCTACCAGATGAGAGCCCAGGTCATATTCCAGCTTTAACAGTCCCTGTCTCCTGTTGTAAATTACTTTTGAAGTATCTCTGTTTATTTAACTGCTAGTACTTCATAGCCGAACATAGGGGCATATTTTCACTCTGTTTGCGCCAGATTTGCGTCATTTATTTTACGCAAATCCAGCACAAACTTAACTCCATATTTATATTTTGACGCTAGACCCGTCTAGCGTCAAAATATAGGAGTTAACGTCATTTTTTTACCATGGATACCTACCTTGCCTCAATGAGATGCAAGGTAGGCATTCCTGGGCAAAAATGACTCCCGTGCAAAAATGACGCACGGGAAGAGGAGGGCCTTAAATAATAGCGCTAAGCCTGTTTAGCGCCATTATTTAATGCCTAGGTCAGGGCAGGCGTTAGGAGATCTGTGGGCTCATTTCCATGGTCAGAGACCAATGAAGCAGTCCACAGGTGCCCTTCCCTGCCCCCAGGGACAACCCCTGCCACCCCCACCCACTCCTGGAGAACACCCAAGGATGAGGGGACCCCTCCAAGGTAAGTCCTGGTAAGTATTTCTATTTTATTTTCTAAGAAGCATAGGGGGGCCCTAACTTGGGACACCCCATATGGCACTGTGCCCAATGGCCATGCCCAGGGGACAGAAGTACCCTGGGCATGCCCATTGGGCCGGGGGGCATGTCTCCTGTCTTTGCTAAGACATGAGTCATATCCATGAGGGTTGTGCATCAAAACATGACGCTACTCAGGTTACAGTCAATATTTTTGACACTAACCTAACTAGTGCCATTCCTTGACGCAAAACCGCCCAGGCCCATATTTATACTTTTTTAGCGCTGCGTTTGCGCCATTTTTTTACGCAAATGCAGCGCAAACGTACAAAATATAATTGAATTTTGTATGTTTGCGCCACTTTTGCGTAAAAAAATTATGCAAATGCGGCGCTAAAAAAGTATAAATATAGCCCCAGTCTTCCCTGCGCCTCCCCTGCCCAGTTAGCGTCATTTAGTTTGACGCTAACTGGGCCTTATCGTCACCTAGCATCATTCCTTAAATATGACGCCCGGCTGGCGTCTAGGAATGGCAGTAGCCGGCGGTAAACTTTTTGACGCAAACCTGTGCTAGCACAGGTGATTGTCAAAAAGTATAAATCAGGGCCTAACTGTCTTAATTTGAGACAGCTCTGTTTGAAGTTATTCTCTTTTTACTGTGCATGCAGTACATAAACCAAAAGCTACAATATTATACATGTGAATTCATAAGTGGAAAATTCTTCAGAACACGTTCAACTTCACCAACAGTTCTTTAATAAACTTTGCACGGAAAGAAAATCAGCCTTTATGTTTTTTAGTTTGCAGCACTTGTAACATTTATTTATTTATTTTCTTCTTCCTTCTTTCTTTCTGCTTTCTTTCTCTATTGCCTTCTTTCCTTCCTTCATATAATTTTCGTTCCTTCCTTCCTGTAGTTCCTTATTTTGCCTTTCTTTTTTCTTTCTTTCAGTCTTCCTTTTCCTTTCCATCTTTTTTCTGTCCTTCAATCTTTCTTTCTTTATTACCTTGTTTTTTCTATCTTTTTTCTTTCTACCTTTTTTTTTCCCCTTCGTTCTCTGTCTCTTTCTTTGCTCCCTTCATTTTTTCTTTCTATCCCTTTTCATGCTTCCTTGATTGTCTTCTTTCATTTGTTCTTGCTTTTTATCCTTCATTCCCTCCCTTACCTTCTTTCTTTTCTGCTTTCTTTTCTTTTTTCTTCACATCTTTCTTTCCTTTCTTGTTCTTCTTTTTTCTTTCTAATAGTTTTTCTTTGTTTCCTTATTTTTTTGTTTCTTTGTTTCTTTCTTTAATTATTTGCTTCCTTTCTTTTGTCTTTTTTTTTAATCTATTTATTCTTTCTTGCTTGCCTTCTTTCTATCATTATTTCTTGCTTTCTTCCCATCATTTTCCTTTCCTTCCTTCAGTCCTTCCTTCCTTCATTCTTTATTTTTATTTCCTTCTTTCTTTGTTTTTTCTTTCTTTTCTTTCTTTCCTCCTTTCTTCTGTTCCTTTCTTTCTTTTTTCAGTCTTTCTTTGATTCTTTCTTCCTTTACATCCTTCATTTCTGCTTTCTTTCCTTCTTGTCTTCTTTCTTGTGTCTTTCTTGCCTTCTTTCTCAAAGGCAAGAGCATGGCTGCCAATAGCAGAAAGATTAGATTTCTTAGTCTGGGTTAGCCAAGACCGTGTGATTTTACTAAGATTGTGTGTATGGCATAGTTACTTATACAGGGAGTGCAGAATTATTAGGCAAGTTGTATTTTTGAGGATTAATTTTATTATTGAACAACAACCATGTTCTCAATGAACCCAAAAAACTCATTAATATCAAAGCTGAATATTTTTGGAAGTAGTTTTTAGTTTGTTTTTAGTTTTAGCTATGTTAGGGGGATATCTGTGTGTGCAGGTGACTATTACTGTGCATAATTATTAGGCAACTTAACAAAAAACAAATATATACCCATTTCAATTATTTATTATTACCAGTGAAACCAATATAACATCTCAACATTCACAAATATACATGTCTGACATTCAAAAACAAAACAAAAACAAATCAGTGACCAATATAGCCACCTTTCTTTGCAAGGACACTCAAAAGCCTGCCATCCATGGATTCTGTCAGTGTTTTGATCTGTTCACCATCAACATTGCGTGCAGCAGCAACCACAGCCTCCCAGACACTGTTCAGAGAGGTGTACTGTATTCCCTCCTGGTAAATCTCACATTTGATGATGGACCACAGGTTCTCAATGGGGTTCAGATCAGGTGAACAAGGAGGCCATGTCATTAGATTTCCTTCTTTTATACCCTTTCTTGCCAGCCACGCTGTGGAGTACTTGGACGCGTGTGATGGAGCATTGTCCTGCATGAAAATCATGTTTTTCTTGAAGGATGCAGACTTCTTCCTGTACCACTGCTTGAAGAAGGTGTCTACCAGGAACTGGCAGTAGGACTGGGAGTTGAGCTTGACTCCATCCTCAACCCGAAAAGGCCCCACAAGCTCATCTTTGATGATACCAGCCCAAACCAGTACTCCACCTCCACCTTGCTGGCGTCTGAGTCGGACTGGAGCTCTCTGCCCTTTACCAATCCAGCCACGGGCCCATCCATCTGGCCCATCAAGACTCACTCTCATTTCATCAGTCCATAAAACCTTAGAAAATCAGTCTTGAGATATTTCTTGGCCCAGTCTTGACGTTTCAGCTTGTGTGTCTTGTTCAGTGGTGGTCGTCTTTCAGCCTTTCTTACCTTGGCCATGTCTCTGAGTATTGCACACCTTGTGCTTTTGGGCACTCCAGTGATGTTGCAGCTCTGAAATATGGCCAAACTGGTGGCAAGTGGCATCGTGGCAGCTGCACGCTTGACTTTTCTCAGTTCATGGGCAGTTATTTTGCGCCTTGGTTTTTCCACACGCTTCTTGCGACCCTGTTGACTATTTTGAATGACACGCTTGATTGTTCAATGATCACGCTTCAGAAGCTTTGCAATTTTAAGAGTGCTGCATCCCTCTGCAAGATATCTCACTATTTTTGACTTTTCTGAGCCTGTCAAGTCCTTCTTTTGACCCATTTTGCCAAAGGAAAGGAAGTTGCCTAATAATTATGCACACCTCATATAGGGTGGTGATGTCATTAGACCACACCCCTTCTCATTACAGAGATGCACATCACCTAATATGCTTAATTGGTAGTAGGCTTTCAAGCCTATACAGCTTGGAGTAAGACAACATGCATAAAGAGGATGATGTGGTCAAAATACTCATTTGCCTAATAATTCTGCACTCCCTGTAAGGGTTTTCAGCCACACGTCATCCATTTGTCTAAGGCTGTGTTATTCACCTTTTTCTTCAACTGACTCAAGCATGGATCAAAGGGCAACAATCAGCCCACACCAGTCACTGACGTCACTAGGAGTTAGGGTATGTTACACCTTCCCAATGAGCACATTCACAAACAAAGTAGTCCCCTTCAGACCCACGGAGTACTATGATAAAGTTTGTGTTTTTGAGATCAAAGACCATTTTTGCCTTTAGTCATTTTTTTTTTAGATTCATATGCACCCATTAACTTCTCGAACAATAAAGTTTTGCAAGAACCATGACAAAAGAATTGCCAAGAGGCTAGTGGACCACGCCAGACCAGTGCTTAATTTGTGCTTGTTGTTTCCGGTGCAGAGAACCAACACTTATTTCTGAGGGCAGGCACTTAGTCTCAAGCATTTACTGCGAGCAAAAGACATGTGGGAAAGACGGAGGAAGAGACAAAAAAGGGTCAGAAAGGGGAAAAGCAGGTAGATGCAAGAGTGAGCTGAAGGGGCAGGGAGTGTCTGTAAATGGATCAAAGAGGCCCGAGATGGCTTCAGGATTACGCTGCCTCAGTATTCCGTGCTCGCACATTTAATTGCAGCAGCCGCGTGTTTGAGAGGAGGGCTTTGAGCAACTGTACCTTTTTATTGACAAATTAAGCCCTGAGCCAGACCAATTTGTTTTGCCAATGCTTGTTTTAATTGTGACCGCTATCCTCTAAGGGATAGCAGCTGGAAACTGATACACTACAAATACAAACGTGATGGTCTTCTGCTCTTTCATGTATTCGTTTCTCCATTAGGAATGCGAAGGGCTCACCGAAGGGACCCTTCATCATAAATAGTGATGAGGTGGGACTTGGCAATTCCTTGCAAAGAGCTTCTTTGTGCTTGGTCCACATTGATACGCACAGCGCCAAGAATCGATCCGGTCGCATTGCACCTGTGGCACAAACAGACCGCAGCAACATGTACGACTCGCCCGTCCCTGATTTCCAAAGGCCCCAATGCACTCTTTTATGAACACCACCAGGTCGAAATGACCTTGTTAAAATAAAAAATATTCTCTGCACAGCCCCTGCAACTGGCTGTGAGTCCAGCGCGCGAGGCCTTCAAAAGCACATTTGCTAATGGACATACTTAGAGAATAGTGCGGCGGATGAAAGGCACAACTCAACAATGATTTCTTCTAAATGCCACTTCATTGACATCCGTCGACATTGTCCCTGCCCCTAGTGAATGTCAGTACACTCTCTCCTCCGCTAACAACGTCTTGCCTCCAATTCAATTCAAGAAACAGAATAGCCATCAAGCGCTATAATTAAGCCAGATCGACGGGTACTCTGACGTTTTGCACGCGCAACTGTTCTCTCTCTCAGCAGCACCGTTTCCTAGTTTATTTTTATTCGTGTGGAGTTCACCGTGTTTACATAGTTTATACCCTATACCCTCATCCATATCATCTTCACTGAAGCAGTAAAATTATCTCTTGGACGTCTTTCCTGTTATGCATTTCTTGTAGCCCCGCGCTCTGGTTTGCACAAGCCTTTTATTTAAAATTATTTTCAAAAAACAATATTGATTTCACAGTATGCTGAAAAGTGCAGCCGAACGTGCACCGCTTCAGACCTAATTGGGGACAATCAGGTCGCAAGACAGGCAAAGGAAAGAAACCCAAACAGCCCCCATTGAACAGGTCGCAAGCAAGCATCTATTTTAGAACTTTGAAATGTTGGGAGCTCCATTGAAGCTTCTAATGGATGTAAACGCCCGGAGCTCCAACAGTTTAATGTTTGTTACACACCAACTGAGCTAAGGTCACAGGGAGCAGAGAGGATTTCAGTACACTCGGGTTCCATGAGGCCTCTGTTTTATTTATAAGAACATTCTGTCCTCTAGTGTCGGAATGTTCCAATGGTCTTATAGCCTGCCATAGCTGGGCTGCACCGGCTTTTAAAGTCCTCGCCTTCGGCTCAGCCTTTAACACTGGGGCCAGTCTTTAATGGCCGGTATAGGCGGCTATGCAGGCTAGAGGGCACAGTGTGTGCGGAGTTAGGAGGCCTAGCTATGCAAGAATGCGCCTGCCACAATGATGATGCTCACACATCGGAAAACATTTTGGGTCTTACTACAAGCGGTACAAACTCCCTTATTCTATCTTCTCTGCATCGTTCGGCCTTGGAGGAGGGTGTTGTGGTGACACCTCAAAGTGTAGAGTGTGTGTGTCTCACTACCTACCTTTCTATTTTAGATGGCAATTCACTTGGAGGGAGTGCGCATAGTCTTGAAGGCATCGTTTCAGGCAGGATTCACCCATCGGTAATAAATACTGCAGACTGTGGGTCCCACTGGTACCCTGTGACCCCTTTATGTGACTCTCAGGGGTGTGTCACCACCCCTGAGGAAGCTGGTGTGGGGCTGAGGCCCAGTGACAGACTTTGTTGAAGATAGGCTGAAGTCTCACTCTGGGTTCATCCCTCGCGGGTTTAGTGCCCCAACTTCATGTCACTCTCAGAAGGAGCCCCAGGGCCGGCCATCTTTTCGAGCCATTAGATGTTCCAGGTGGCTCTTTCTCCACTCCGGCGAGCGGACACCTGGGCCTCTTTCATTTCGATCACTGTCCATGGCCCTCTTTGAAAAGACACACAGATCTTTTTAGCTGGGTGCTGAACCTGAATGAGGACCAGGCCCCCAACAGTTATGTTTGAGGGCTTGCCCAGTCGTTGATCTGTCGTTGGCATTTTTGTGTAGAGGTATGGTAAAAATGGCAGGGCTTCCACCCAGGCCCTGTAGGATGTTGTCTCTCACTGACCTTCTGAAATTTTTTTGCCCTTTTCAACTGAAGGGGAAATAGACCAAGAATTGAATCCAAATCTAACTTCAACAATTCTAAAGCATATTTAAAATTTCTAAAGATTGAGATTTGTCTCTCAATATAACAAAGACCTCTTTGTAAATAAGGTGCCTTATTGACGATTCATCACTGTGGAATAGGTAGAAGGCCACCCCTGCTAAACCCTAAAAATAAAGAACTTTTGATACCAAACTACAACCTTAGAGTTGCAGTGTATGCCAAGGTATTGCAGGGAATCTATCATCTTAAAATTTGCACTTCGGGTCTATATAAAAACCCCTGTCTGCTATATTTATAAATTCCACCGCATATAACAGAGAAGCAGGGATTTCCGCTTGGTAGACTGACAAAAGGTGAGCAAAGTGTTGCCTGCCGACCACCTTATGGGATGCACCTAACCCCGTGCTTGCGAATGAGTTTTACCCACATTACTAGATATGTGCTCAAAATCACTAAGAGAACTATTCATGATTTTCCCCAGAAAGTGGTATGATTTTACTCGCTCAAGCTTCTGATAACCCACAAACGAAGAGAAGTTTTTTTTTTTTTTACATGATTTTGTTCCCCTAAAAAGCATACTACTTGTGAATTTGTGGCATTTATCTTCAGACAGATAATGCTTGACAACATACTGCTGAATGCTGCCAGACGATTATTTAGTCCTTTTGGGGTGAGGTCTATAACTACAATGTTGTCTGCGTACAATAGACAAGTCACAAGACACCCTCCAATACTAGGTACCAAACCATAGCTTTTCAATGAGGCAAATCATAAATATACAACGAGAGTAACAACAGAGCCAGTAAACACCCCTGCTTTAATCCATTTTTCATGGGATTAAAAACAGTACCTAACAGTACTTTGCACCATGTAAAGGAATGTAAGGGTATAGTTAAATGTAACAGATTTGTTGGAATGCCTAAGTTGGACAGCACCTTCACAGGTTCGGACGATCAACCCTGTTTAAGGCTGTTGAAAAATCTATAAACACAGCATAGACAACAACACCCCTAATCTTAACATATTTTTTGTTTATCATCTGCAACACTGAGATGTTCCAAAGGAAGGATTGAATTACACTCAGTCCAAGCTTTCAGATGCTCCAATAAACTTTTTGAAAAAACCTTATCAACAGCGTCCAGTAGGGCAATTTGCTGGTAGCTTGTGGGGAAAATCTATCTCCTTTCTTATACAGAGAAGCTATAATGATTTCCACCCATGACGACAGTACTACACCTTTTAAGTAACAGAAATGAAATACGGGATATAGGACCTTTCTCTAAAGCACTAGTTCCTGTTTAATCACGGAGATAGGGACCCCATTGGCGCCCATTGCTCTGGAAGCATGCAGGTTCCCGAAAAACGCCGCAATCTCCACCACTGATGTGGACCATAGCTATCAGCATCAGCAAGGCATCCAAGCCGGATATCCATATAACTGGGTCCGATATTCAGATTCTCTGCATATAAGGAAAGTATATAATCTCTCCACTTTGCCTCAGCTATGGGTGGGCGAAAGAGGACTTATATGACCCAGAGCATTCAGAGACAATTGCGCAGTATTTGTTAGTGCTTTTTTTAACAAATCAGCTTCTCTCAGAGCAATCCATCGCCTCTCAACATTCTACCGCCCTCTACTCCTCTTTAATAACAATATTATTCTACTCCTTTCCTTTCCTTTGAGACTGTCACAAACAGTAATCTTGCAAACCTATTAACTTCCAAATTCAGCAGCAGCACTGACGGATGTATCTTCTTATAAGATGGCCTAGAACACGTTAGCTAGTTACCCTTTACTATCTTACCCATAAACTCAGGAAAACAATATGGCCCATTCAAGACATTTCAACGTCAGCCCCACCTTTGGGTAGCAAGAGTACCCGCTGATGGTTACCATTATGTGCCATAGTACTTATGGTGCATGTTGAATCGGATGATGACTTGGAGGGAGTTATAAAATCTCCTATGAGTACCATCCAAATGTATACCAAAGAATATTCTGCTATGGTCAACTCTGGATCCCCTTTCTTGATCATTTCTAAATCACACTTTAATGCCTCACTAGGGAATATTGTCAAACACTTATTACCGCCTGACATACAGGTGGTTATATTTGATGACCACAGTATGAATTTTGTGTGCCATTTCCTTGTCAATACTGTGCTTAAAGGAAGATCAGCTAATATCAGAATTTACATAGCACAGAAGGGTAAAAAAGTGTCAGGTTGGAAGGACCACAAAAGGCTTAAAATCAAACTGGACCCTAGTGCCAAAAGAAATTCAACATGAAATAGAACTTAAGTAAATACCAACCCCATCAGACAAAAGATGAGGTGTGTTCCGTTCTGTGTCAGAAAGAAATTGCAGGAGCTCTGTAGTCAACTGCAACAGGATGACATTATTGAGGAAATAAAAACTTCAGCATAGATTTCTCCTACAATGGTGGTGAAAAATGTTAGGAATCCTAGGCTTTATGTCAACCAGAGAGCCTTCTACAGCAATATCATAGTTGAGAGATATCCAATGCGAAAATCAACAACTTGTTGTCGTTGTTGAATGGTGCCCCTAGATTCTCCACACTCAAGCTTTGGAGTGCATACCACCAAATGGAGTTGTCCAAAGCTCCAAAATCCTTAACAGCGTTTATCACACTGTTTGGCATTTTCCAATTCAAAAGGGTGTCATTTGGGCTGGCATCGGCCTCTTCAGTATTCAAGAGGTTAATATTTCACATGTTGAGGAATATGGAAGAACATGTGAGATGTTTCCAAGATTATATTTTTGTGTTTTCTAAGGACATGCATCAGCATTAGGAGATTTTAACAGAAACATTAACAGAAATATATAGGAGATTATTTGTAAGTGGTCTGGTACTGTTTATAGATGAAAGCATTTTCTTTAATTCTCAAGATGACTATCTTGGTCACACAATATCTGCTGATGGAGTAGTGCAAAAAAAAAGTTTGGTGAAAGCCATCAAGAAGACACCTGCACCTGAGAACAAGGAAACACCTATGTCGCTCGTAGGTCTATGTGACTACTATAGAAGATTGTCTTTGCCTCTGTTATGGAACCCTTGAGGAAGTTGTAACGCAAACATTTTGATTTTGTCTGGGGTGAGGAACAATAAAATGATTTGAACATATTAAAACACAAATTAGCAATGGTCCTGCCTTGCAAAACTTTTGCAGTGGGAAGAGTGCACCATATATGTGGATGATAGTTAATACGGTCTGGTTGCTGTTTTATCACAGAAAGTGGGTAACACAGAAAGGATTGTGGCATATGCTTCTAAAACCTTGAATGAAATGGAATGCAGATATTCGGTCAATGAACATCAATGCCTGGCATGGGCAACTAACCATTAATGACATTTTGTGTGGGGATACAAGTATACCTTATAAAGTGACCACAAGCCTCTTGTTTCTATTTTTTTCCGGGAAAAGCTAGGCTGAGCTCAATACTCCAACAGTATAATTCTGATGTGGTTTACTAACTAGTCATATAAATAAGGCAGCTGACTGTTTGTCATGATTTGTCATGTTTGGAGAAAGGAGAAGATTGGTTCAGAAATGAAGATTCTGATGTTGTGGCATGTGTGAGTGATGTGTGTGTTGTGCAAGTTGTCGAGGTAAATGAGAAGGCATGGCTTTTTGAATATGGCAAGGGCATGGGACTGAAACTTGTTAAAAAGTAACTATGTGAAAGATAGCCTTGGTCTTGATGGTTTTCTGCATACATTTTCTCAAGTTTCTTTGGAATTATCAATTTGGACTTTGTATTCCGCAATGATAGATTTGTAAAACCAGTGAGTATGCAAAAGTAGCTGCTGAAAAAATGTCATACAGGACACATGGGTAAGTTCGCAATGGAAAATGTGATGCAGAGTCATTATTGGTGGCTGGATATGGCTGAAGATTTATACCATCTGGTCAGACAGTGGCAGGTATGTTCAGCAGCTGATAAGAGTTGGAAGACCCAAACACCTGTTATGCAAAGTATACAGTGGCTTAGATTTCTTTGGAAAAAATTGCAATTGGACACCGTGGGTCATTTTAGGAGTCCATCTTGTAATTAGGAAATCACCGTTGTTCGGACTGATTATCATTCCAACTGGCCTGAAGTAATGTTCATGGAGAAAGTAACCACTAGCATGGTGTTAGAGTTTTTTTTATAGCTTGGAGGGTTTCCCCTGGATTCTGGCCACATGTAAGGGATTCCAGCTGACATCACTTGAAAAATGATAGACAAGTTACCCTCTGTCTATGTATATATCTGAGGGGCAGATGTCTACATACCATGTACTTTGTAATCATTTAATGTACATAAACTACAGATGTCTAAACTGACAAAACATCCCCATATTTGGCGATCTTAAACCGCTGTGTCACTACAACCTAAAAATAAGAAAGAGTTCAAATGCTATTTAAAATAATATAAATGATTTGAGTTCATTAGTGGATCATTACGTGATGGAAATTAGTCTCTTTGGTAGCGACACAGATGAGGGACTCATGACCTCTCTGCTTTTAAATTAATGCTGGCCTGAAAGCCACGGAGCACATGAAACGGTAGGACCGCAGAGACAGATCAGCATTAGGGCTCCTTGCCCAAGATGGGTAAGATGAGCTTTTTTGGGGTCATCTTTTTCATTTATGTTGATTTTTCAATGTTTGCTTCATCCTTATCCACAGCAATTTATGGGTCTTTTAATCTTGTATCGATTGACTTCTTCACAACACAGGTTCTCTCTGCAACTAGAAAAATATTTGGTCCCAGATTTAAGAGGGCTAGCACCACTATAGTGCCACCTTAGGGGGCGCGAGGGTGGCCTTTTCCCCACAGCAAATTTACAAAGTGGCGCAATGCATGCATTGCGCCACTTTCTAACCCTTTGTGCAACATTATGCATGCGCCATGCATAAAGTATGCAAATGGGGTGTTCCCCCATTAGGGAGGCCAAAAAAGCGAAGCAAAGAAATCTAAAAGAATTCTTTGCGTACATTTTTCAGCACTTTTAACGCCTGCTTAATGCAGGCGTTAAAAGGGGGCACACTAGTGTTTACAATGGGCCCCTATCTACAGTTCAGGGGTAGCGCCAACATTTGAACAGTATAGCAATAGCGTAAAAAATCTGGATGCTATTGCTCTCTACCCTGTGCCTTGGTGAGCCGTATTCTAGATACGGTACACACATGGTGGCCGTAGAGGGGTGCTAATGGGTGCAAAGAAAGTGGCGCTGGCTTGGGTGTAGCGCCACTTTCCTTAAATCTGCCCCTTGTTTTTTTGTCTGTCTCCAGAATATGAGACCTTCATAATAATTGTTACCACATTTACCCACTCCTAATAATAAGGGCACAACCTATTCTAATTAATAATGGTGTTTTGCCTGTATCTAGTGATTCCACCTTGAACATTTATGATTAATATCTATACTTATACAATATTTAACACAAGTCCCTTGTTCCCTTTTCTTTTCTTTCTGAATGAATATTTGCTATCTTTATTTCACAATAGATTTTGTTATATCTGAAGGACTGAAAATGATGGACACATGAGGTAATCTATAGCTATCATGCAGATACTTCAATAGCTCACATTATAAATGTTCTCATGGATGTTAAAATATACTTGAATACGTCCCTCTAGGAAAATCATGGGACATTAAATGAGTCATTCAAAACAATAAATTAAACCAAAAAACAACCATTTGCAATGCAATAGGTCTCACATTTACTTGAGCTGCAACTCTTGGCGCTACAAATGCATAACTGGGCTAAATTGGTCAACCCTGCTACATACTTTTGTCCTATCTGACACATAATTCCACTGACCCTGCATATAACTAAAGGGCTAGTAGGCCTACTGGAATATTATTTCAAACAAGGCCATTAAAGCAAAAAACTACTCCCAAGGCCCTTAAAGCAAAATAAAAGTTCCAGCCATAAGAGAACTTAAAATCCACTTAATGGTGGGATGGGTAATTAATGTGGGGACCACAGACAGAAAGAGAACATTGTGGTAAATGCTTTGATAGTGGTCCCATTACCCTAGAACCACCCCAGGCGGAGTTTTGAGCAAAAATGTTTTATAAATGGAATGCCCAACAAAGCATTATGGGGAGAGTTTCCGAGTGCCTCAAATGTTGTAGTATGTTGACCATAACGCTTAGAGTAACCATATAGTTAGCACCTAGAGGGCATAACCACATGAAAAGACAATGACAGAAAACATAGCAAAGCAACCATATATTTAGCCCCTGGAGACCATAGTGCATCACACATTTCCAGGACTAGAAGACCTACTACAATGATATTACAAACAAGACCCGTAAAACACAAACGACTCTCAACTGTAAAACAAAAGTTCCATCCATGAGAGAGCTTAAAAAGACACTGAATGGTGGGATGGGTTAATATTTTGGGTTCCCCACCAACCTAGTGTGGGGACCCAGATATGATCACAGAAAAGACAGAAAGAGCACACTGTTGTGAACGTATTGAAGGTGGTCCCAGTGTCGTAGTACCACCACAGTTTGAGTTATAAGCAAAAATGTTTTATAAAAAGAATGTCCTGCAAAGCATTATGAGGCAAGTTTTCGAATGCTGCGAATATTGTAGTATTGGCTCTCCTGCTGTGCCACTTTGATGATTTTTATGTTTTTATTTAGGTAAAGCATTTACCAATTACAAGTTTTTTTTTAAAAGCCATGGAGCATGAAGGGGAGAGACAAAAGCAAAATTGAAATGACTCCAATTAGGTAACAGGGTGAACAATGTGACAAGTGCTCCAATACCGCTGCTCGAGTTCCCACGGTTTGCGCTCAAAGCGTCATGGCTGCCATGAAGGATTCAGTGGGGAGACAAAAGCAAAAAATAGGTTGCCCTCCCGAAAGTATACACACGTTTTGGTGCTTACCAGTGTCTCTCTTTGTTCTGAAATATGTACCTAGATTACAGCCACAGCCTTATAGCTCCTGTCAGGACTGCAGCCTCTCCAGCTGTAACTGGTAGGCTTTCCCTAGCAGACAGATCTCAACATTGCATGTATCATCACATTCTCCCAGCATTCTACAGCATGCCCACTCAGCTACTGCATACAAAATACGCCAAGACATTACAGAATACAAGGTCTCATACAGCAGAAATGGACAAGAGCAAGCAGTGAAATGCTGTCACCCACATTTTGATGAGAGGGAAGTAATCGGTTAGGACTGACACAGGACTTGAGCACTAAACAGAAGTTTCAACGGAGCCATAACTTGACACCACAATGTGTATCTTGTGGGGAAAAAATGTTGGTTGTCAGCATTGTCTTCAACATGAGAGATACATATTTGTGGGTAAATGTTATTACAGATCATGTTTTTGGATTTAGGGGAATTTCAGAAGAGGCATGTAGGTGTAAAATAGGGGATCAGTCTTCAGAGGAACGAAATCCTTGAAAATGAGGCTCTACACAAAGTATTCCTCTTGATAACTTAAATAGATAATTAGAGGTCAAATGTGCAGTTGTATTATTTCTTCTTTCATTCCTCACCCCTTCCTTTGGCAATAATAATCCTCAAAATAAATCTCCTACTAGGTAACAGAAAAGGGGATCAACGAGGAGAAGCAACACTGCAATAAAGAGGACAGAAACATTTCCATAGTGTTGCATAAAGACAAAGACATGGATTATAGAAAGAGAGAATGCCTGCCAAACATATATTTAGGTGTGAAGGACAAAACCTTTTGAGAAATTTCTAGTTTTTATTGGTTTAACATAGGAAATACAATTTATTTTTATTTCCTAGCAGAAGCTAAGGTATTGTGGAAGGCAAAAGCATAAAATTAACAAAACGACCCGAAAAGAGAGTGTGGTAGTCAAAATGAAGGACAACAGCAAAGGAGTGTGCAATTGGGATCCTCAGAAAATGTAAACTGATGGCAACAATGGCTAAAACCGAAGAGTAAAAGGAACATCATTCATCGAATTTGTTAGGTAAATTTCCATTTCTAAAGCGCTCATAAACCCAGGGGTTTCTTGGTAATGGACATTTAAAATCAGATATAATCTAGATAGATCTTGAAAAGGTTGAAAATTATATAATATGTTGCATGTGATGAATTATATCTTGTTCTGCAAGGATATAGCGTGGACTTTGTGTATGTGCAGCAAATAGAAAACAGAAGATATTTACCACTGTGTGTTTATAGAAATGTTACAAACATGTATTCTTCTTGCTGTGTCTTTAAAATTAAATAAAATGATTTATATTTAAACATTTCCTTCTAGATGGTGCTTTTACATCCCCTTTAACAAATTTTAAGAAGCCACACAGCACGTATCCAATTTTACATTTCACAGTGCCCTTTATTGCATGAGCAATATTCACTAACAGGCAAATAAAGACTTTGTGATTTTGTTTGCTTTCCTAAGAACTTGTAGTGACCATCTGTGATGCCCCACCTGTATTGTACATTCATTGGAATTCCTGAAAAGAACCAGAGCTTCAAGAATATACAAAAAAATGTTCAGAGATTAAACTGAGTGCAGTACTAGTGGCAGTTGATAACTTAAGGTGTGAGTCTGGACAGAGAAGTTTCAGCCACCAAGATGAGGTCTCTTAAATCTTGGAAAAGCCACACGGTAGTGAATGCTCTATTGTACTTGCGTTTCTTGTGCTGCTTCAGAAACATAATTTGTAACTGAGTAAATATACAGTTGCAACCGAAGAAGGAATAGTTTAGGAATCAAAGTCAAAGAGCGAGCTGAAAGTCTAAAAAGTGAACTACAACTCTTGTTGGCAGAAAATAATACTTTAATCTATCAAGGAAAGACAGATACTAGATGTGAGTTCAAGAAGGAAAAAAACCCTAAAGGAAAACAATACACATCTGTAGAAACTAACAAAGGAAGTTAATGAAATTGAAGTAAAATTGAAAGAAGTAGAAGAAATGGTAACTGAAAAGAACAATACAACACAAATTCTAAAATGTTTAATGTGCTTACCGGTGGCAAAAATTGAAGATGTAGAGAATTGTTCAAGGTGCATGAGTCTGAAGGTATTTGGGGTTGCAGAGGGGGATGACAAACAGATTTTCATCGCTAAGCTGTTTGAAGAAACTTCACTTGCATAGTAAACTCAGTTCAGTGTCAGGACACACAAGAGGCTCACAGAGTACCATTTAATAGGAATTGAAAGGATGATGCCACAAAGCTGAAGAAGCCAATTACTATAAAGGAAGTTATTGCTTAAGTTGACAGTGTAGAACGGAATATCATTGACATAATATCTTCTGAAATAAATGTTGTGTGCTAAATATAGCCTGCATAAATACTGCCTCCTGGAGTTAATAGTAGAAAACCTAATCCCAATAGGACACTTAGGCCCTCATTATGACCATGGCGGGCGGCAGAAGCCGCCCACCAAGATTGGACCGCCGGGCGGCCGCCAATGCAGCCGCACTCCCGCTGCAGCCATTAGGAGATCCCCGCTGGGCCGGCGGGCGGACACCTAGTTTCCGCCTGCTGGCCCAGCGGGGATATCGGCCGCAACACAGAAGCCGGTGGTGTTGCGGCTGTGCGACGGGTGCAGTTGCACCCGTCGCGCTTTTCACTGTCTGCATAGGGCCGCACGACTCCCCGTACTGCCAGCATTTTCCTGGCGGTTCAAACCGCCAGGAAAAGGCTGGCAGTGGGGGACTCGTTATACCCTGGGCAGGGCTGCCCTGGCGGATTAAAACCGCCCCCGGCCCCTGGCCCCGGCGGTGCAACCGCGCGCTTCCGCCGCGGTTGTAATGCCCAGGGAAGCACTGCCAGCCTGTTGGCGGTGCTTCCTCCGAAACAGCCCTGGCGGTCTTGGACCGCCAGGGTTGTAATGAGGGCCTATGTTCTGTAAAACGACATTTAGGGCACAGTATTCATGTCCAACAATATTTGTGTAGACAGTATTCTGACATACAACTAAATTGACTTGCATAAATGTGTTAATCAGCTGGGAAACATGACAACCCATTTTATACAACAGTTTCAAGACACAGTGAAGTTATTTTCAGAACTGTGTACCACGAAAAAAAACAGTGGATTATTCAGAGAAAATTTCAAGGAACAGAAGTGACTCATATTATCAAAATTGGCACTAATCCTAAAAAGTGTGCCAATTAGAGATCAATATCTTTGATCAACCTTGACGATACAGTCATTACAAAGATCAAGGCAGTTATGCTGCAGGAAGTTATTTGTTTTTTGATAAAGGCCAATCCAGTCATGTGTCTGAATGATATGACATCAATATCAGTAGAAAATTTACACAATGAGGGTGCGTTCCAATGTTTAACATTCTGATACTATAAGAGTTTCCAAAGGACAACACAGGTTTATCTGTTTTAATTACTTCTTTTCACCCTAGAACTAGTGCTGGGCTGGCTATCGTAACAAGGTACACTGAAACAAGAAGAAAATATCAGTATCATGAAGCAAGCTTCAGCTGAATGTGGATAACTTGAAGTTAACTATGTCTGAGTCTTGAAATTGTTTTGCCAGTATTGTTTGAATTCTTCATCAGTTTAGGAAGATTACTGGGTACAAGAATGACTGACCTTGCATCTGAACAAGATGTTTAACCTGAATCCAGAAGCTCAGATGGCCCAATATACCCTTATCTTTGATAAATACCAAATATATATCTATGGTTGAATAGCTACCATTGAAAATTAAGGTTCCTCAATGGATCTTTATTGCATTGTTTCAGATCTTGCCATCAAGCTCTCCTGAAAGTAACTACAAGTAGATATCTACTCTTTTAATTCTATTTTGAAGGATGAATCAAGGGTAGGTTTTTATTGTACAAAGTGTAAATAAGAGGAGGAATTGGCTGTCAGGCTTTAGGTAAGCACTGGCAAAGCTGAATTCACTTTTATTTAAAATCAACTAAAGAGTGCAATTGATCATCAGGACCAGGAAAGGCCTGTTGTGTTTACATGGAAAATCATGCAATGAAAGACCACAGCAATATATATATTATTTACTCTAGATCCTTTGGAAGTTGGTGTTTCCAACAGATACTCCTTGATTTGATGATTGAGGCTCTTTCTTGGGGCACTAGTTGTCTGACACTAAGTACTAAGATTCTGAAATGGACAACAAGGTTTGTGATAAAAATACCCACTATTCAATAAGACTTTTGTGTTGACGTTGCATGTGTCTAGCGCTCCATAGCCTTGATGAGGCCTAGAAGCACATTTCCGTGGACTGGTAGAATAGTGCTATGTTAGTAGCGCGTGGTTGGAAAAGTGATGGTTTATGGTGTGGCTTAAGTGGCAAGTGCTTTTGTGTCATGTATGATGACCAGAGGGATGCTCTTATTGCATCATGTGTAGAAGGTTGGAGGGGAGTAAAAGAGGAGTGAAAGATAATTTGCCTACACCTACATATACAATTGTACTTCTTGGTTGAGACAATGTGGGTGTATAATGTGGAAAGTGCTCTGGTTTCATGAATGATGACCAGAAGGATTATGGTATCATATTGTGCCATTCCTGTACCTGCACTAATGCATGAGGTGGAGCAAAAAAAAAGTGAGAGATATATTTGTTGCTCATAACTTCATCTTTGTGTGACAGATTCTACTTATTGTGGGAGATACAATCAGATCATGCTTTGCAGTGTGAAGAGTTCAACAATCAAGAAACAACACACTTGCATAAACTTGCATAAAATTGAAAGATGCTACTAACACAGGGAGAAGTATGTTTGTACAGATTTCTACCCTTTGACAGCAAATATGATTACCTCTGATTGGCAAAGGATGGGCCACAATATTCACCTAGTGTGCCTGCCAGTGTGGGCATCTCCAAATAGTGAGTGGTCTTCCTTTTGAACTGCACTAATTCCTCGCTTGATTAGGGGCTTTGTCTATTGAAAACAAAAAGCAAATGTTGTTTATAAAACCTAGGTTGGACTCTCAGAATATGCCAAACTTTATGCTGATATCGAAAGTGTGGCAAGTTTCCACCTGCTTACCTACTCAGTCATTTTAAGCAGGCGTTAGACCTGGAATGGGGGTGGAAGTTTTTTCAGCACTTGATGGTTTAAGATGGCTAAGAATGATAACAAATGGTGGTAGAGTTGGGGGCAATGATTTTATTAGCTGTCGCAGACGTTTGATAATGTTGCACCTTGGCCTCTCATCCTACGGCTATCAGGTTTTTCATTCTATGGAAGACACTCAGCTGGATTCAAACCTTTTTTCAGTGATACATTCCAATCAGTACAACAGCGTCCCTTTACATCTATGCAATATCCTGAATAGATTGATTTCTTCATTGAAAATTCTACATCTTGTAAATATCTAAAAGGTGTCCTGGAGCTAAACACTACAGACAGGCAAATGAGGAATGTCAAACACACAAAATGTGATGGGAGGAATTCTTGCAATTTATTTAACCACTGGAAATCGCTTGTGGTAGCATCCACCCCCAGTCCCTCAGTTTGGACCTAGCCATATGCAAATCAGTTTTAAACCTGCTCCTATTGGGAACTGTCCTGCCTGAATTGCCCGGCCAGATTCTCCCTAACCCAGAGCACAAGCAACACAGGATGGTTTCACCCTAATTATGGACTCATCACCTGGGTACAGTTTGGTTCCAGTGACACAATGAGCATGAGACCTACATCTGGGCATACACATGCCTTCATGGCAGTACATAAAACACACAAAAGGTGATGGAAGAAATAATTTTCATTTGTCTAACCACTGTCTATCACTCGGGGTAGCATCCCAACACATCGTTCATTTGCTCACCATGCCATCAAAGTTTGGACTGGGTGTGTCCTTTGTGTATAGTCCCTTCAAAGTGTCCAAATTTGCTGCCCAACTGGCCAAGTAGTATGCCAGTTTTTCATCCCCCAGGGATTATTTACAAAAGAGATACTGGTGGGGTGCCAGAACCCCAACTAGCCCATAGCTGTCCATCTTTTTGCTAATGGGAGTGTTAATTGTAGGAACTTGTCTTCGGCATTAGTCCTAGAAGGCATTACCATGGTGACAGATCAACCCCTTGGCCTGTTGCTATCCACACTCTCGCTAAAACCTCCCGCCAATATGCCAATACTTCTGGGCAGAGCCATGCTAGGTGTGGAGAAATGATACGCTCCAACCCACATCTCTAGCAGGAGGCAGGTCCATCTGGATAGATTCTGCTCAGTTTGATATGTTTGAGATACATGCAGTGAAGGTAAGCAAAGTGAACTGATTTAAACCTTGCGTCTTAGATGCCCCTTTTACCAGGATGCTGGCCTTCTCTAAATCCCAATCCATGATAGGTTCCTTTAATCTATCTCCTCTGGCCATTCTAGGCTTGCAAGCCATCTGTATCCTATCTGCTTCTAAGGCTTTACAAAGAAGTGTAACTGAGTGCCTAGCTGTGCACAGACTAGGGATAGCCTGAAGGGTGCCGTTCTTTTAAGGGGTACCAGGGAAGTCCGTCCAGATCTCTCTGGCATTTCCTGCAAGCCCAGCATGCTGCAGAAATTGTCATTCCCCCACTCCAAATGTCACAAGTGCCTCACGGAAGGTGATAAATCTATTACTGGGATATAGGTCACTTGACATGCTGCAGCCTTCCTCTTGCCACTGTGCGCTTGACATGTCTATAAGCGATTAAAGGGTTGTAACACCCACAGCTCCAAATCCCTAGGAAAGGGGAGATGAGAGATAACTCTTATGACTGTTCTGCCACCAGCATACTTCACTACCCAGCTATCCTTGACCCCTTACTCAGTAATTCCAGTAAGGAGGTGCCTGACCAGGTCCCATGTAGTAGACGTTTCTCCTAGCTGTCTTCCTCGGTGGCCCGTTTTGCCTTGTGTTGTATGTATGCTGCTTAATGGTAGAGTTCTAAATCCTCCTCCTGGTCCAGTTTGAGTGTAGATAAGCCAACTATTTTACGTTTCCCAGCCCATACCAATGATGTTAGACATTTATTTGGTGTTGTAAATGTTTCAAGATGTGGTGGGGATAGAGAATTCTGCACTACGCGGAGGCACTGAGGTAGAAACACCATTTTAGACCATCACCACTCTTTCTATAACTGCTAATGGTAGTGTGCACTGAGGAGTGTAATCCCTCCGCAACCTTTCCCATGCTGTACCTATGCTGGTTTTCTGCTGCCGGGGTCTCTATAATCTCAAGACAGATAAAGCTGTCTACCTCCCAAAAGAGACCAAAATCTCGCAGTTGGTCTGCCGGGCACTCTATCAGATTCCCCAGAGGAAACAAGAGAGTTTGGTGTCTGATAATTTTCAAGCCAGAGAGGTCACCTAATGTATCAACATAGGTCAGAGTCTCCATCAGTCCATCATACAGAGCATCATCAGCATAAAGAGAAATCAAAGTATGGAATCTCCAATGTTGATAGACCAGTAACCCAGATCCTGCCAGAGCTGAATCATTAACAGTTTAGGGGCCACAGCAAAGATGAAGAGCAAAAGCAGGCACACCTGACCCTTAGTACCCCAGTCTCCAGAAACAACCCCCCCACCCCTGTCTCTGGCCTAGGGGTCCATGTATAGTGACACCATCCAGCCCTGGAAGGCAGGACCACACCCTATTACCTGTATGACCCCACATCAGATATGTCAGATCCAGCTTCTCAACCTCCTGACACCAGAGCAATCCTCTCATCTCTATTCTTCACCGAATGTATGTTATGGGACAGTCTGCATATGTTCATGGCTGTGCTGCGGGCAGGGATAAATGCACATTGATCATCAAGTACTAATATTCTCACCACAGATTTCAGCTGTCTTGCCAGTATTTTGCAGAGTCCCTTGGTCTCTGAATTAAGCACTGTCAAGGGCCTGTAGCAAATGGGATTCATTGGGTCCCCATCTGGCATTATCATCATCATGATCAAGCCTTCTCTCATTCTGGTAATAAGAGCCTCTTCTCATTCTAGCTTCCTTGAAGACTTCTAATAACCTTTCAGTGAGCATGGAGGAGAAGTTGTGCCAGTAAGCCATCCCCACGTAAGTTTTTTTTCATATGGCATCTCTTCCAACATCTCCTGCAATTCTTCCAGTGCAATTAATTTTTCTAGTTTCCCCTGGAAGATCTCGGGAGTCCATGGTAGTTTCACAGTCAGAAGAAAGGAGTCAGTAGCCTCAAGTGACCCCCTGTCCGTGGACCAGTACATATTTTGCAGATATTCCTTGAATGTTGAATTGATATCCACCTGTGACTTTGCAAGCAACCTCTCTAGGCACCGTAAATCCAGAACTGAAGGTATGGCTGTTTCACTCTTCTGTACACTAGCTATCAGTTTTTTGGGATTGACCCCTTCCCTGTGGAGATGTTATTGATAATCTCTTGATGTCAAACCATCTGGTCTATCCCATAGAGAGGTTAGAGTTCTTCTGGCCTCCAACACACTCAGGCAGGCCTCTAGAGTGGTAGCTTCCAGCCTTTGTAGATCTGCTAGTTTTTCCTACTTGTGCAATTCTCATTGTAATTGTCTTTTTAACCCATTTACCTCTGTCATACAGTATCCCTCCCACTCATTGCCCAGGTAGTAGATGATCCCCAGTTGGTGTTCAAACTGGTAGCCAGTTTGTCTAATAGCTCCCAGGCCTACCCACTTGCCAACAAAGCCGGCCATGTTAGGAGGGGGGCGTGGTCTTGGAGTGGCCGGGGCTTTATGTCAAGAATGTCCTGAGAGGGCCTTCTGCCTTCATTCCCCGCCCTCAGCAACCTCCTCGTTGCACTAAAAAAAGAGAAGAAAAGGCTGTTAAGGCTGCTGGTGATGTCCTTGGGTGTTTTCACACCCTTTAATGGACATTGCCTGATTGCAGCCTCATAAGATGAGCTGGAGATCCACTCTCTGCCTTTTCCAGCTTGCCTTGCCTGCCACCTTGTGATTTTGGCTCCTCACCGTGTGACCACGTGAAGGGAGCCAAACGTGTGACACACAGTATCACGTGTGAGTTGGCAGGTCTGAGCGCTTCTCGACACATTTAGGCCCTCATTCCGACCTTGGCGGGCTGGACCGCCGTGCGGCCGCCAATGCGGCCGCCAATGCGGCCGCACTCCCGCCGCAGCCATGTGGAGATCCCTGCTGAGCCGGCCTAGTTTCCACCCGCCGGCCCAGCGGGGATCTCGGCCACAACACAGGAGCCGGCTCCAAATGGAACCGGTGGTGTTGCCGCTGTGCGACGGGTGCTGTTGCACCTGTCGCGCTTTTCACTGTCTGCTATGCAGACAGTGAAAAGCTGCACAGGGCCCTGTCAGGGGGCCCCTGCACTGCCCATGCCAGTGGCCAGTGGCATGGGCAGTGCAGGGGCCCTGCGACTCCCCGTACCGCCAGCCTTTTCCTGGCAGTTCAAACTGCCAGGAAAATGCTGGCGGTACGGGGACTCGAAATCCCCTGGGCAGCGCTACAAGCAGCACTGCCCTGGCGGATTACAACTGCCAGGGCCATTGTGGCGGGAAACCGCCGGGCCCGGCGGTGCGACCATGGCAGAAGCACCGCCAGCCTGTTGGCGCTGCTTCTGTCAGAACAGCACTGGCGGTCTTGGACCGCCAGGGTTGTAATGACCCCCTTAGTCTTCCAAAACCTCCAAAGGTAATCTCTGTGTGACGCCCCTCCTCCCCAATTCAGATTCTGCTTGCAGCAGCGAATGGTTCAAGAGGAACCTGAACAGGTAGTTCACCTCATATACCAAAGCTGGAAGCCATCCAGGCCTACAATCTAGTCTAGTCTGCTGTAAGTAGTATGTGAAAGTGAGTGGCATGAATATTCCCTGTGCATGGGTAGAACATCCGCCAAACATCTAGGCACACATATATGTGTTACTTGTTTCAAGACTGCCCCCATGTTTAGTTTTGTACGTTGCTTAGGAGAATACCCAACAAAGTCCCTGTCAAGCACATAATTAAATTCCCCTCACCCACACAATTGGGACATCCATGGCCTGGGCTATGATGTTTTTTAAAATAAATCTTTGTTGTCACTTTTAGGTGCATAAACATTAAGAATACAGAGCTCTCTCCCATTTAGGATGCCTCTCAGAAAAATGTATCTGCCCTCCACATCTGCCTCTGAGTATGTGAACTAAAAAGTTACCCCAGTGGCCACCCAGACAACTACCGTCTGTGGTATGCTGAATATGCAGGCAAATATATCTGACTGCTCTATTTGTTACCCATCTTTGTTTCTTCAGAGGCTATTGGATGAGTTTCCAACACAACACTCACTTTATGTCTCTTCAAGAAGTATAGGACTCTACACCGTTTTACATAGCCATTAAGGCCTTTCACATAACACATGAGCAGTCTGTAGTGATTAGACATGATTCTCTGTATAATGAGTCTACTGGGCCTGGCATCCCACTGCTCAGCTCCCATCACGGAAAGCCCCACCTTGCATCAGACAATACTCTCCATTGGATATTTGAGTGGGAGTCCACAACACAACTATGAACAACGCAATACAAACATTCCCACCTGCTCTCTGACAGGCAATCACTTTTAAATAGACCAGAAATGTGCCTGCCCACAAGTTCTGGCCAGTAGAAAACCTGACTCATTCTCCTCCTCGCCCCAACAATACTCGAATCACAAGAAGAAACACTGATAACTCCTCAATCATATCTATATAAAATACAAGAGAAGTGAATTTCACTCTTTGCCAACTTGTGAATTATGCAGCAATGGATGGCCTCCGCAGACCATTTGGCCAGGGTGCCACAGGGGGCTACACCCAACTGTTGTAACCCTAGCATCCCCATTTAAGATTCAGTAATGAAGAATTGTAGCACCACTAAGCCACTACTGTAGAAATAGAAAACAGAGCCAATCATGATCCCCAATGTTCTCAGTGTCAAGCTGATGTCCAAAGTTCTCCGCAGTCCCCTAAGCCAGCAAAGATTTGGAATGTAGTGAGCCATGGGGAATCAGCAAGAAAACATATATTATATAATACACTGCGTTATGACAACACCAAAACAATATGGCCACACAACTGGTTGTCAAAATGTATTAAATTAATCTGGATGTACAATAAACAACAGCATCAAAATCAAATATTGATCAGAAGGTCAAGGACATTAGAAGCACTACAATTATGATTTCTGCCTGTAATAAATCCAGCCATTCCATCAGCTAACTCTACCACCTACTTGAATTCTCCTGTTATGCGTTTTTTCCTCAACTACCCGAACTCCACCAGTTTGCACGATTCAATCGTCTTTTTAAACATGGGCAGTCAACTGTCTCCTAGATTTATCATTGGAGGAGTCATAATTGTAGTGCTTCTTGTGTCCGGATGAAGACTTGTGCTAGACCTGGCACTTGTGGTGTGGTTTCCCCTGCATTTTTGTGCTTCTGCCTCCCATGTTTTGACTGTGTGCTGGACTCTGTTTTTGCTGGTTTTGTTACTCTGGGCACTTTAGCACTGCTGACCAGTGCTAAAGTGCAAATGCTCCCTTTGTAAAATGTATGTGTAATTGGCTTTTCCATGATTGGCACATTTGATTTACTAGTAAGTCCCTTGTAAAGTGCACTAATGGTGCCCAGGGGCTGTAAATCAAATGGTACTAGTGGACTGTGCCACCCACATGAGTAGCCCTGGAAACATAGCTCAGACCTGCCACTTCAGTGTTTGTGTGTGCAGTTTTAACCTGCCAATTAGACCTGGGAAGTGTGCCCCAGGCCCAAACCTTCCCTTTTTAACTTGTAAGGCACCTCTAAGGTAGGCCCTAGGTAGCCCCATGGGCAGGGTACAGTGTATGTTAAAGGTGGGACATGTACTGATGTGTTTTACATGTCCTAACAGTGAAATACTGGCAATTACGGTTTTCACTGCTAGGTTAACATGGGGGCTGCCTTTAAATATCTTTTAAGTGCAGTTTCCTTTTGGGAGCAGATCGAGACGAGGAGTTTGGGATCTCTGAACTCACAATTTAAAAATACATCTTTTGGCAAAGTTGTTTTTTAAATTGTCAGTTTGAAAATGACACTTTAAGAAAGTGGGTATTTTCTTGCTTAAACAATTCTGTGACTTTGTTTGCTTGTGTATTCCCTGTCTGCGTCAGACTGACAGTTGGGCTGTTTGCGAATCCCCTCTAGATAGTGACACAAAGGGAGCTGGGATGTAGCCTACATATCCTGATGGGCCATCTGGGCTAGAGTGGAGGGAGGAGTGGTCACTTATACCTGAAAGGGCTGTGCCTGCCCTTGCACAATGCAGTCTCAACCCACTGGTGTGTGCCTGGAGCCAGGCCTGGGCAAGGAAGGATCCTGTGAACAACAGAGACTTTCCTTTGAAGTTTGCCTACTTCAAAGGCAGAAAGGGGTATATGTAGTGGACCCAAAACCCCAGATTTTTAGATTACTTCTGGAATCAAGAGGAACCTTTACCAAGGAGAAGAGCTGAAGAGATGGAGGAGGAGTACTGCCCCTTTGCCTGTGACTGTGCTTTGCAGGGTTGGCCTGCAGTTGTTGTTTCTGCCTGAAAGAGGACAAATAGTGGACTTTGTGGTATGTTCCTGCTTGTGGAGAATCTCCAAGTGCTAGGACTGAGTTTGGCCCCTGTTTTGAAGTCTCAGGACCATCAAAGACTTCCTCTGCCAGCACATGGACTCTCTGTTGAGTCTCCTGCCCTGCCATGTGGTCCCCTATCCAGTCCCTGGGCCCTTAAAAGGTGAAGTTGGTGTAACAAGGACTGAAATCCATGCACAGGAAGCCGTGCGGGGAAAAATTTGATGCACCACCTGCAACGCGGCTGTAAAAACGACACTCCACCTGCCTGAAATCGATGCACCGCCTGCATCGTGACTGGGAAATTGACGCATCACCTGCATCTCGGCTGAAGAAATGACACACACCTGCTTGCAGCAGCTGAAAAATCTCAAACCCCACGCAGCGCAGTTTTCCATCACCATGGAGCCAGATTTCTCACGCATCTTCAATATGCATCAAAATCAACGTAAACCTGCGTGGACCTGAGGTGCCCTGTCCAAAAAACAATGTACGGCCTCACTTGAGAGTGAGAAAATGACGCATCGCTGATTTTTTTTATGCACACTCACCCAGGCAGCTTTATATTTGATGCAAACCAGGTACATTATGTAACAACAAAGTTTGCATTGTTTTCGAGGAAGTATGACTCTTTTTACTTTAAAAATTCATAACTTGACTTGTGTATGTTGGATTTTTGTTGTTATGGTCTTGTTTGATTTAGATAAATATTGCCTATGTTTCTAAACTAGTGTTGTGTCCATTTTGTGGTGTTTTAACTGTATTACTGTGTGTGTTGGTACAAACACTTTACACATTGCCTTTGAGATAAGCCTCAATCAATCAATCAGTGATTTGTTAAGAACGCTACTCACCCAGAAGGGTCTCAAGGCGCTGGGGCGGGGAGGATGCTACTACTCAAAGAGCCAGGTCTTGAGGTGCTTCCTGAAAGTCAGGAGGTCCTGGGTCAGACATAGGTTGACGGGGAGGGAGTTCCAGGTTTTGCCTGACTGCTTGTGCCAATCTAACAAAGGGGTGAGAATGGGTTATCTAAGTGTGTATCTCCATTGCCCTGAGTAGTGTGAGGGTCCCTGCATGGACAGAATGCATACTGACTGCCAACCACAGACACCATTTCTAACAACCTGAAACTGAGAATGGTCAAAACGTAATTGATACATACCGGCAGATAAATGGATGTTTACTATTCCATAATAATTTAACATTGGACCTGGTCTATTCATGTACAGTATTAATGTCTTCCTTTTTGATGTTGATTATTTTCCTTTGTATTCCACTTTGAGCCGCTCCCTGCTTTGTCACGATCACTATGTGTTCACCTTGCACCATGAGTACACTTATGATCAATATTTGATGTTGCCATTTATTATACATCCAGATTGGTTTAATACATTCTGATTACCAATCATGTGTTCTTACTGATTCTCTCTGCAACACTGTTGCTTGATATAAATCAAACAAAGGTCTTGTATGGGTATATGAATTACTCTTGAAGTTTTCACTTCCGGAATGTAGAGAGCCACTGGCCCCTTTAATGTTTATGCTTCCACTGCTCTTATTTGATTGGTCTTCATCTGTCCTCAAACCGCCACTTCATATAAAAATGTGTCTACCAATTGCATCTCCGTTGAACCCTTCAGCTGCTCGAGAGAGACCCATGCAGACGTGAAGTCCTCTGTGAGGGGCAACTGCTTACCCCGCAGTGTGCTATCTTCCTGCACCAGCAAACTCAGTGGTTGGTGGCCAAATAGTCCCTGAGAATCTGAGGACCCAAGGTCTGCTTCTCGATCCCCTCCGGCACCATCCCTGTCCATGCAGTTCTGTCACCCTCTGCTCCCACATCTCCAGCCAAGTCCAAAGCTCTTCTAGTGTCTCAAAGAAGTTGTTATCACCCAGATTGGTGCTGGGTACATCAACATATTGGGAAGATTCATTCCCCTCAGATCTGTTTGATATCCAGAAAAGATTTACGGTGCCACTGCACTTTACAAGTATAGTCTGGGTAAATGGTAATGTTCTTATTCTGACAGTCATCTTAATCTGGCTGTTCCCAGACTACAGTTGTATTCCTTGGAATTATGAGAGCTCTCAAAGGTGCACCAGGGTGTGTCAGCACATTCAAGGCCCTATGGGAGCTCTCCATAACAAACAATTCATGTACACTCTCCATAGCAAACATTTTGGAGAGTCCAATCAGCCATCTACGCAGACCACGCACCCAAACTGTAGACAGAGAAACGCTAGGGAATACTCAAAGTTTCACAAATTATATGCTCGCTTAAGCTGGCTAGGTTTCTCCATGGCTGTCATTTAGGGTTTGACATAGGTCCCAGCTGCTACCCCTGGCTTGCCCTTTGCAACCCCTGGCTTGCCCTTTGCGACCCCTGGCTTCAGAGTTCAGTTATGGCTCCGCTCTCTTTGTTTTTTGGTTTTCACTGCTAGGTTAACATGGGGGCTGCCTTTAAATAACTTTTAAGTGCAGTTTCCCTTTGGGAGCAGATAGAGACCAGGAGTTTGGGATCTCTGAACTCACAATTTAAAAATACATCTTTTGGCAAAGTTGTTTTTTAAATTGTCTGTTTGAAAATGACACTTTAAGAAAGTGGGTATTTTCTTGCTTAAACCATTCTGTGACTGTGTTTGCTTGTGTATTCCCTGTCTGGGTCAGACTGACAGTTGGGCTGTTTGCGAATCCCCTCTTGATAGTGACACAAAGGGAGCTGGGATGTAGCCTACATATCCTGATGGGCCATCTGGGCTAGAGTGGAGGGAGGAGTGGTCACTTACACCTGAAAGGGCTGTGCCTACCCTCACACAATGCAGTCTCAACCCACTGGTGTGTGTCTGGGGCCAGGCCTGGGAAAGGCAGGATCCTGTGAACAACAGAGACTTTCCTTTGAAGTTTGCCTACTTCAAAGGCAGAAAGGGGTATATGTAATGTACCCAAAACCCCAGATTTTTAGATTACTTCTGGATTCAAGAGGAACCTTTACCAAGGAGAAGAGCTGAAGAGATGGGGGAGGAGTACTGCCCCTTTGCCTGTGACTGTGCTTTGCAGGGTTGGCCTGCAGTTGCTCTTTCTGCCTGAAAGAGGACAAATAGTGGACTTTGTGGTATGTTCCTGCTTGTGGAGAATCTCCAAGGGCTAGGACTGAGTTTGGCCCCTGTTTTGAAGTCTCAGGACCATCAAAGACTTCCTCTGCCAGCACCTGGACTCTCTGTTGAGTCTCCTGCCCTGCCATGTGGTCCCCTATCCAGTCCCTGGGCCCTTAAAAGGTGAAGTTGGTGTAACAAGGACTGAAATCCATGCACAGGAAGCCGTGCAGGGAAAAATTTGATGCACCACCTGCAACGCGGCTGTAAAAACGACACTCCACCTGCCTGAAATCAGTGCACCGCCTGCATCGTGGCTGGGAAATTGACGCATCACCTGCATCTCGGCTGAAGAAATGACACAACACCTGCTTGCAGCAGCTGAAAAATCTCAAACCCCACGCAGCGCAGATTTCCATCACCATGGAGCCAGATTTCTCACGCATCTTCGATATGCATCAAAATCAACGTAAACCTGCGTGGACCTGAGGTGCCCTGTCCAAAAAACAATGTACGGCCTCACTTGAGAGTGAGAAAATGACGCATCGCTGATTTTTTTGATGCACACTCACCCAGGCAGCTTTATTTTTGATGCAAACCAGGTACCTTATGTAACAACAAAGTTTGCATTGTTTTCGAGGAAGTATGACTCTTTTTACTTTAAAAATTCATAACTTGACTTGTGTATGTTGGATGTTTGTTGGTATGGTCTTGTTTGATTTAGATAAATATTGCCTATGTTTCTAAACTAGTGTTGTGCCCATTTTGTGGTGTTGTCACTGTATTACTGTGTGTGTTGGTACAAACACTTTACACATTGTCTTTGAGATAAGCTTCAATCAATCAATCAGTAATTTGTTAAGAACGCTACTCACCCAGAAGAGTCTCAAGGCACTAGGGGCGGGGAGGATGCTACTACTCGAAGAGCCAGGTCTTGAGGCGCTTCCTAAAAGTCAGGCGGTCCTGGGTCAGACGTAGGTTGACGGGAGGGAGTTCCAGATTTTGCCTGACTGCTTGTGCCAAGCTACCAAAGGGGTGAGAATGGGTTATCTTAGTGTGTATCTCCATTGCCCTGACTAGAGTGAGGGTCCCTGCTTGGACAGAGTGCATAGTGACTGCCAACCACAGGCCCCATTTCTGACAACCTGAAACTAAGAATGGTCAAAACGTTGTTGACACATACCGGCAGATAAATGGATGTTTACTATTCCATAATAATTAAATAATAATTTAACATTGGACCTGGTCTACTCATGTACAGTATTAATGTGTTCTTTACCCCGCAGTGTGCTATCTTCCTGCACCAGCAAACCCAGTGGTTGGTGGCCAAATAGTCCCGGAGAATCTGAGGACCCAAGGTATGCCTCTCGATCCCCTCCAGTACCATCCCTGTCCATGCAGTTCTGTCACCCTCTGCTCCCACATCTCCAGCCAAGTCCAAAGCTCTTCTAGTGTCTCAAAGAAGTTGTTATCACCCAGATTGGTGCTGGGTACATCAACATATAGGGAAGATTCATTCCCCTCAGCTTCTGTTTGATATCCAGAAAAGATTTACGGTGCCACTGCACTTTACAAGTACAGTCTGGGTAAATGGTAATGTTCCTATTCTGGCAGTCATCTTAATCTGGCTGTTCCCAGACTACAGTTGTGTTCCTTGGAATTATGAGAGCTAACAAAGGTGCACCAGGGTGTGTCTGCACATTCAAGGCCCTATGGGAGCTCTCCATAACAAACAATTCATGTACACTCTCCATAGCAAACATTTTGGAGAGTCCAATCGGCCATCTACGCAGACCACGCACCCAAACTGGAGACAGAGAAATGCTAGGGAATACTCAAAGTTTCACAAATTATATGCTCGCTTAAATTGGCTAGGTTTCTCCATGGATGTCATTTAGGGTTTGCCAGGGGTCCCAATTGCTACCCTGGCTTGCCCTTTGCAACCACTGGCTTGCCCTTTGGGACCTCTGGATTCAGAGTTCAGTTGTGGCTCCGCTCTCTTTGTTTTCTGCCAATTATTTATTACACTAATAGTGAACAACAAAATATTATTCACTATTAGTGTAATACAAATCTGAAGATTCCCTTCCATGGCAACTGAGGTAAGTAAAAATGCTTTTAACTGTATGTTGTGTGCGTGCCTGCGGGTGAGAGTGTGTTTATGTGAGAGAGTGTGTATGTGTAAGTGTGAATTTGTATATGTGTAAGTATGTGTCTGTGGAAGAAAGTGAAGGTCAAACGGTGTGTGATTTCACTTTGCTACACCTGGCATTTTGTTGAATTGATGCCCATTGTGTTCTCCTCTCTGGGACGACTGGGTGGGTAACTACCTTGCACTGGTTGCTGGGAACACTTACTGTACTCACCTTAAACTATCATGTATCCCCAGCCCCTAGCTAACTACCACACTTACCTTAGTTGGGTTCACTATTTCACATTCCACTTTCTTAAGTTATGGTTTAGCTCTTGCATAGGGCCATGTATATTTTATGCTATTTATGTTTGTTATTTTGTGTATATATTGTGTGTAGATATCTCCAAAGGGAGATATACCAATGCCAGTTTATTAGTAATGCTGTAATAAGTATCTTTTATTTTTGCAACACTTGTGTGGTCTTTTTGTGAGTGAGTTACTGTCTGACTAGTGTGGTACTACAAGTGCTTTACATTCCTCCTATATAAGCTTCAGCTGCTCGCCTCAGCTACCCCTAGGGAGCTTTTGCTATCTGGTCACCTATTCACTATCACTAAGGATTGCCTTGACTCAGTATAGGGTGCCACACCATCGGTGTACACCATAAACTGACCCAGACCCCTACAAACCTCAATTATAGAACCTTGAGTAAGATGAGGGCCAACCAACTATTTCCCCACTCACAAGACCTGGTAACAATGACCAAAATGCTTTCATCCCTTAATGTAACACCTCACACAACATAAGGAAGCTGTATTGGGTCTCGATAAGATGGACCTCTTCTTCTACCGAGACAGCACTGGTGCTGTCCATTAATGTCTGGTATTATTGATGTTTGATATACCTATGGGAGGTGATGTGAGGAATGAACTTAGGGGCAGGGTGGGACAGATGGGTGGTGCTGCTATACTCATGTGCGCGGGTGAGAATTCAGGCATGACACTGGATCTTGCAGGCATTTGTATCCTGGGACACCAGACAGGGTTGTTCCCTCTCCCTACTCTTATGTTGGCACAGGAGCCATTTTCCTTTGTGCTTTGTACCGAGGGCAGGGGGAAGGGTATGCCATTGCAAAATGTTGAATATGTGGTCTCCATCCATGTGGATAGTATGCTACTCTATCTCATCTCAAGAATGAGGAGAGGAGAGTCCTGTGGAGCATATCATGCTTAGAGGATTTGGGATAAGTCTCTGCCTGTGCACCTTCCCAATAAGTTGCCATTGGCAGGCACCTCCAGAGACAGTACGACATGTTGCGATTACATGGAAGCTGAGGATTATAAAATGTATAGGATTTAAGATTCATCCCTTGGACATGCTGGAGGTATTACGTGGTAGCATGGCAGTTTGGCACAGCCTGAAAGTGCCCATCATGGTCAGGATGGCCCTGTCGAAAATGAAAACATTTTGCTTACAGTGCTGTATTATTTTGTGAATATCCAAATATGGGTCCCACAGAAATGGTTTCAGTCTCTTAACCTGCTGCTCCGAGAGCTGATTTGGGACGGCGGGAAACACAAGACAGCGCTAAGCACCCTACTGCGTCCGACCTAATATGGGGTACTGAGTATGCAGGACTAGAAAGCCTACTAACCTGGGGCATAACAGCAGTGGACTGCCAGGTGGTGGAAGGTAAGAACACCCAGGAACTCTGAGGATTTGGTAACCCTCATGGAGAGTGAGCCGTAGTGGAGCTCCTGAGGAGGGGTGAAACTCAACCCAGCTCACAAGCCTAAACTCCTGGCTATTAGCATCTGCTGCTGGAACAGGGCACTGCGACAGAGCAAGGAGAACAAGCTTTATGCGCCACTCCTGCCCCTAGTTGGCTTGCCTATGTAATGGGTGGCTTCTTCCCAGCCGGTCACTAGTGACTGACTAAGGAAGGAATGGACACCCTGTGAGGCCTTTAAGTTGGGGGAACTTTTCTGACCCAGGAGGAACTGATGATAGAAGCTGGCCTACCTCATGTGCAGTTTCTAACATATGGGGTGCTTGTGCAAGGGCTTTGGGGCTTTAAGGGAGAAATTGGGCAAGAACTGAAACCGGATGTTCTGCAAACCATGTTCACCATGGGCAATGGGTGATTTCTGATATCATAATTCTATAAGGCCCTGATCTCGAGGTCCCGAACATCTGGGCTAGTCGGGAACGGCTCCTGGGCAGATCCTTTAGAGATAAAGAGTGGGAATGCACACTGGAGCACTCCCGAAAATTATCATAGAATACAAAATTGAAATACACACAGTTCAGTTACTTAGGCATGACATACTTAACGCCACAAACTGAATGCAAACATGCAAACGCAGTCCCACACGTGCCCCAGGTGTGTATAGGTTGTAGCAGACTTAGTAAGGGCTCTGATTAGGCGCAATATGCAGGTGGCTGCATTCTGCCTGCTGGGTCAATATACCCAGCAACCAGAGCGGAAGGCTGGTAACAGCTTTGTGGACTTTGCCCTCAGCACAGCACACAGGGACCTAGCATGTACATGGAAATCCCTGTAGGGTCCACCACAAGCGGTGGTAAATATAGGTGAAAACATGGGTGGCCCTTCAGACAGCGGAGGCTTGAGGCCTCCAATGCCCCCTGTTGATGGAGAAGTGGATTGAGGTCCTAGTGGCCTTTAGCCTGCCAGCAGCACTCTTGCCCCTTACATTAAAAAACCACTGAACCACATTGACACAATAGATGCTGTACTTTCTACCCCCACAACACCTAAAGCATGGTTTCATTGTGTCCATGAGGTACCCCCTAACAGTAGACACATAGCCTACAGAAGACTAGATCAACAATGAGTTCCTGTTTATACAGTTACTAGTTCAACACACTCCCTTTTGCCACACTAATGCACTAACATAACTATATAACTCACTGACACGATTAACCCATTGACACTATCCTAGTTATGCTGACTATTGCCTGTAAGATTCCTGGATGCACAACGTGTCAGTTTAATGCATATGGAGCATACCTGTTTGCACCTGTTTCTGAGTAACTTAGGGCCAGATGTAGCAAAGGTTTTTCCCCATTCTGTGTCTATGGGAAAAAGTGTTTGTACATATGGCCCTAAATTATCAAAGAAAACAAAAAAAGTATAAATAAAATAATTCTTGTTTAAATTACTTCCCACCAAATTTGCCTACAAACTCAACAACCTGCTACCACATTATATGACAAACATATTAAAAAATACATTTACAAATTAAAATTACAAACTATGATGCTAAAAATAACAATTCAACTACCTAAAACTACTATTTTAACATGTATATATATATATATATATATATATATATATATATATATATATATATATATATATTACAGCAAGCATTTTCAAACAGGCCAAGGTAGAGGCAGTCGTTAAGGCACCAAGCACCGACCTGTCAGCAAAATTGAGAATTAATTGATGTTTTGGGAGTGAATGCACGGGTGAACCAGAGAGAATACATTGATGTAAGCTAGGTGATTTGAGATAGATGCCTAGATCTTTAAGCAATATGTCTCAGGAGGTAAAAAAAGAAGAAGAATATGCAAGACTTTTAGCTGAAAGAATTGAGAAGAAGGTAATTTAGCAATCTGCAGAGGCAAGGAAAGATCATGATCAAAATAAAACTCCCTTGTTTCCGAACACTAGAGTAGAGATGGCATTGGGGGTTAAGTTGGACAGAAAAAAGGCAAGCCAGAAAACACTGGGGTATGTTTTTGTCTAAAAAGATGATAATCTCATTTTTGTCAGTATTCAGGTTCATGCAGTTCTTCATCCAGCCAACCACAGCAAGCATACAATCATGGAAGGCAGTGTAGTCATTCTGCACCTGGTCAACAAAAAAGACAAGAATGTGTGTCTAGTTAGCATAGCTGATAAATCTGAAGGCAACCAAATGGATCAGTTTAATGAGAGGACATCCACATATATTAAAAAGGATCAGGATAAGGGACGAATCTTGAGGAACACCATGAGCAATGGCCTTGGAATACGATTGATAAGGATAGAGAGTGCTTAGACATGCAGGGCTTAATCTAGTCCAAGCAGTATTCTACAAGATGGTTAAAAATAACATTTTGGGCCACAATATCAAAACCAGCAGTCAAATCTAATACATTCAGAGCAGAAGAACTGCCCTGGTCTGTTAGCACCTGCAAATCATCAAATACCAAGACCAGTGCTGTCTCAGTGCTTTCGGAAGGCCAAAGACCAGATTGGACAGTGTCCAGGTTGGATTCAGATGCCAAAAAAGAGGAAATCTTATTGTTCACTTCTTGTTCCAGAATCTTGATGGGGAAAGGTGACAAAGATATTAGACAAAATTGCTCAAAATCATCGGGTCAGCAGAAGGTTTTGTAAGTTCTAGCAACAGTATACTCTTCTTCCAAGCAATGGTTTGGGATTTGTTACAGATGGCCTGAAGCATGTTGGGAAGATGAGATGTGCACAGTCATAGCATCCTAGGTGGACTCGAATCAAGGAGGATCCAGATGCAATAGTGGCCAGGCAAATACCAGTTCATGCAATAAAGGTACCAGCGCAATCAGGGATGACATATTGTCTGCCACAATATGAAGCGGTTTTGAAGAAGCTGTCTAGAGAGATGAAGCAGATGACTAATGCATTTAAACAGAATAAATGTTGCTATTCAAAATATCAGAAAGAATATCATAAAGGACTTTAAGGGGGATCAAGATGGACATGAGAAAAATCAAGAGAATAAAGCAAATGAGCCACCCTGAAAATCTGTTTCGTCACATTACGAGAAAGTTCAATTTTGACTGCATGGTACTGATCCTTCACCTTATATACAAGTCTTTTGTAAGAGTATAGAACTGTCCGTAATTCACTTTTCTTACAAGGGGAATAATCCTTGCAACATGCTCTCTTGCGCTTTAGTCCGGCTTACTCAAGTGGGCTAATGGGGTATGATGAGAGATGTAAGTGGAAGGACATGTAGTCTTACCAAGGCAATCTCTATTGTGTTGTTAAAAACCTTGAGGTCATCTTCCAGTGTAGAAGTGGGCAAAAAGAGATGTAGGACACCCAACTTCTCAAAGTCTGGAAGAGCATTACAAAAACTGTCAGAGGAAATTTGCGCCCAAGCGGCCTAATGGCAACCCTACCAGAATTATCATCTTGAGTACATTTCTCATGTAGAAACATCTAAAATAGATCATAAAATGATCAGTACAAACCAAAGGATTTGGTGTATCAAAACAGAATTTTCCATCAAAATATAATTTCTAAGCAATGCCTGACTCCACGTGTGGGGCCAGAAACGAATTGACTGAGATTTAAGTCAAAGAGAGAATTAATCAAAAGATCAGTGTCAGGATTTGCGGACACGCCCCACCCCGAAAACATTGCAATGCTCATGACCCAGAAAGTATGACTGCTCAACAATAAAGGCAATTAAAAAAGAGTCGGCAAATAGGCTGCCAAGGCTATGATTTATGTGGGAAGGCCTGTAAGAAAGAATGTGATAGATACAGAAAGAGAGAAAACGACTGAAAAACCTAAGGGCCATGTGTATGAACATATTTTCCCATAGACATAGAATGGTTAAAAACCTTTGATACATCTGGCTCTAAGACCTCTGCACTAGGAAACAAATCTATTGAAAAAGGGGACTTTTGTAAAGAACACTAAAAAAATAATCACTAAGCTCCCACCTTTCCTGTCAAGTCAAGAAGAATGGAATGCTTTGGAACTGTTCAGACAGACAAAAGCAAGATAGGGAAGCGAAGCTTCAGTAGTCCTGGATTCCGTGGTAAAAGAAATGTCCAGCTGAAGATTTAACAAATGTTGGGAACTGCATTTAAATGTTTAATCAAAGAATGAACATTCATTAAAGCAAAATTTGAATGCTTGCTGTGTACTAGAATTTAACATTTGTCACTTAGGGGCATATTTATAAGAGGTTTGCATAGCGTTTGCACAACAATGTGGCATATGCGTGACGCAAACCTCTAAGACAGATTTATAAAGCCATGCAGAGCCACTTTGTGTGGCTCAGAGTGGCCACAAAAATCCAGAGTAGAGCAATGCAGTATAAATAGTTACATTGCTCTACTCTGCCCTATGTAGACGTTCCATGGGCATTGCAGCCGGTGTTCCCATACAGATTCCATAGATTTGGAGTAATTCCCGGATTTATAAGGACCTATAAAACTGGAAATGCGCCACAATCATATACATTCCCGGAGGAGACGTAAAAGTAGAAACTCTTTTATTTGTCTTTGTTACTAGCTCTTTCTATGTCTGCTGCAGAATACAGTAGAGTAAAATGCCCCCGGGGATACAATCTTGCATACAGCACAGGCACCCTTTCACCATGGTGCAAGGGTGCTTTCCTTGAAGCTAGGCTGCCTAAAGTGCACTAGTGCAGAGGAAATGGCAGGAATGCACCATATTGTCTTAAATACAATGCATTACTGCCATTTCCCCATGGCACAGTGCAGCAAAATGACCTGCTATGCTGCGCCGTGCCATGGTTTCATACATATGCCCCTTAGTATTCTTGCAGGTATCCTTTGGATAGAAGAGGCAAAGGAATAAAGCAGGCAAAAGACAGACCACATATAAGGATTTCGATAATCTGGCTCCTTAGTATGAGTGTCAATAGCACGAAGCAAAGGTACTGTGAAAGGAAACTTTGGTTTCATAGGACTAGGCAAGGTATTGAGACGTCACCAATTGTTGAGAGGCTGAAAATGATGATTGGAGTTTTAAACAGGCAGCATGGCTGGCACTGGTCGCAGGACGGATGATCACAGACGGACTTGCCTTTGTAGCATCGTGGGGGCATGAAGGCACAACTGTGAGCCTCAAGTGATCATCTGGGACCAAACATGTGACTCAGTGAAGCTTCTTCGGTTTCAGGTGACTTTTAAGTGTGTGTAGCTGACACCCAGATCCCCCTCATCTTACATGGCTGAGGATTTAACAACAGTTAATAGGCTCCTGCTAGTATGAAAGGCAGCCTGTGATTGGATGTCTTGTAACTTCCTAAAATTACATCTAACACAGAATTAATCCCTTACCTTTTGCAATCCTAATTACACCAGATTATGGAATAGTTGGGGGATCACAGTTCCAATCCTGTAGAGGAGCTAAGTATCATGGTTGATGTTAAACTGAATTCTTTCCTTCAAAATGTGTCTATTACCAAAACCGTTTTTATCACTTGAAAATTCTTCATAGTGAATGCCTTCCTCTTATTTTCGAAAGTAGTATTGTCATTAATGTTTTTGACCAAGCTCACATAGCCACTGCCAACTCTAAACACTGCATAGCCAGGTTTCAATACATTCAGAAAACTGTTGCCAGAAGCCTTGTACAGTTAAAAAAGCTTGATTGTTTCTTGGAGGTCTTATACCGCTTCTGCTGGTTCTCAGTTCTCTTTCTTTTAAAGGCACTTGCATGATCTGATCGAGCTGATGTACAAAGGGCACATTGGGCACAAGGGTCTTTAAATCAGTTGCCGATTAATATTCCCAAAATTAAGTAAACAAAATGGGCTGGGAGAGGGTTCTGGATGGAGGGCGCCAAATGGCAGAATTCAATACCTATCTGTTTCTGTCATGATGCACCCCTCCTCCAACATTTCACAAATGCTTGAAAACTTGACTTTGCTCTAATTAATAAATGCATTTGATTTTATATTATTATTTCCATTATACTTCTCTTGTCTGTAACAAAATGGTCCATTAGTTGTGTGGCCTGCACAAGTAATGGATCCACATTTGTCCTCCACTGGGAACCAAACACCCCATTGTAGCGCTTGACTCTCTCAGGGTAGTGAAGCACTCCAAGGCCTACTCAAGGGAGGTGGTGTGGGCTAGTAATCACCATGCACAGATTTAACACTCAATAAGTGATTGTCCAACCTGTGCTGTTTCTTTTGAAAAAGGAAAAAATACATTTATTACATACACCACAACTAGCTGCATTGCTTTCAGGAGGGGGGACTACAATCCCCAGATTGCCTCCGGTGCAGAAGGAGGGGCAACACCAGAAAAGCACTTCATACCGCCACTCTACTGTGACCCGCGGGACACCAGAACTACCCATACTGTCATCAGGGGGGTGGGATAGAATCCCAGACTGTCTTGGGCGCTGAAGTAGGGGCCACACCACGAAAGCGATTCATAGAGCTCCGCTCTTCCGTGACCTGCGGGATACAGCTGGGAATGGCCCGGGTGAACAGCGGGCCCGTCTTCGCCTGTCATCGATCAGAGGAGGCAAGGCACCCCCTTGTGGCTTCAGCTTCCAGGATTGACACATTAGTTACTCATGACGATTTCCATTGAAGGTCTAAAGTGAGACCCACCCTAAGGCATTACCATATTGCTGATTACTTTCTGGGTTTTGTGTGTTCCTGCTGCCCCTGGTTTGGCTGAGGATCTGCCGGATAAAGCTTTTTGCCTTATTTTTTGTAAAAGCCAGGGGCCTTCAGGCCCAATATGGGGAAGTACAGCTGGGGGCGCCAAGGCAAAAATACAACACTGGATAGGTTTATTGAGCAAATGGTGGGTAACTGACAAAGAGAGTCAGCTGAATTGCCTCAATCTATTAATCCGGATGGCTCAATGGTGCCCAATGGAGGGCCCCAAAGTAGCAGGCCAAATGGCATTGTGCCTAACTGTTGAGCAGTTTCTGTTTCTTTATCCTCCTTATGGCAATTTTACCTCCTGTGGTTTGCTGCCCTCAGCAAAGCTCAAGAAGTGCAGTAAAACAATTCAGATCAACAGTTCTTATTGCAGCTTCCCTGGCTTCTCTCTTTTGTGACCTTCCCTGTCCCCCTAAACTTTGTTTCCAGGGCTCTGACATGGATTTAAACACTTGTTTTTATCGGATGTCACATCTTCTCAACACACTAGCTTCCAGTCTTTTGTCAAATGTCTGAGATTGTGGAGTTTGAAAATGTTGCACCTGGTAGGGAGAAACCTTATTGTGTTTTGGAACCTTGACCACTTATATCCCAAGCCCTGTGGATGTCAGCAAGGACCTGCCACATTCCTATCAACTTTGTTGTCAACCAGTGTCCAGTCCACCATCTGAGGTACCGGCTTCTCATCAGCCTTTCTTGCCACCTCTTCAGCAGGTACCTGTGAACACTGGGACTACTTACCCAGTCCCTGTGAGCTCAAGAGTTCATCACATGGCAGCGCATTTATCACCGGTTGCCTGTCCACATGTTGTGGTCTTAGCTAATGTTCTTAAACTTGACCCACAGGCCACTGAGAGCACCATCGGGTTAAAGAATAAAGTCACTCACTGGTTTCAGTCTCATGTCCGATGTAAAACTAGCTTGTTTCCATGTAACTTGTTTGCACACAGAGTTTGACGGAGATTGTGTAATTGCTAATTTCGCTAACTCGCTTGTTGCAGGTGATCTCATTCGATCTTCCTATCACAGCTCGGTTAGGCCAAGCAAAGTGAAGGATTTGTTACTGCGTTACTTTTATAGAGACATAGGACCGAGGGTCGGTGTCTTGAGAGAAAGCTGTGCCCTAACATTCCCATTCAGTGTATCATATTCTGTCCCAACCAATAATCGTTTTTCAGGTCTGTCTGGGACATGCGATAATGATTGACTTAATATTTCTACCTTATCCTAAGTTGAATATGTCCATGATAGTTATGCACTTGCGGAGCCCACAGTGACATCTACCAATGATCCATTTTTGGAAGTTATTCATAGTCATCACTTCAGGTCCTTCCTGTTCTGATAAGAAGGTCATATTGTTGTGTTGGAGTATCACCAGGTTAGAAACTAAACTCCTGATGAGGAAATGGGTTGACTTTATATCTGTATATGAAATTGGTATTCTGCAGGAGAGTTGAGCTCCAAGGGACCTGTTCTGTGACGGTTTCACTTGCTTCTCTATCCTTGCTACACCATCAGTGATGGGTTGGGCATGCTGTTTGGGTTAAGACCATTCTCAACTTTTCTGTTTCACTCATTCTCACTAACTATAGGCTTTTTCAGGTGTCTACTCTTAAGTGGACCAATTTTCACAATTTAGTGTCATTTCTTTTTCACTAATGCCAGTCCCAATTTTGTATCTCATTTCGATTTTATTTATAGGCTTAAATTTAGTCCCACCTACTCAGACACTGTCATGAATATAATTTTAACCGGGAATTTTAATGCTAATCTTGGATCAGCAGGTTCAGGTCCTCAGTTTTCCAACCATCACTCATTGGTCTTACCCACTGGCCCTAGGGATCACAGAGGTTGTTGCTTCCTCATCTGCTCAAGCACGACCTCTGCAATACAGTAGAATGAGCTGCAATGGGATGTTTCAGGATTCCCACTTTTGATGAAGGAGCAGGCTTGTCTATCTTCAATTATATCTGTGCTAACAGGAACTTATTATATCATATCAAGGACGGGACAGTTATCCCTAGTCCTTTTGGTGACCATAACCCACTTTCCATAATGCGTGCATGCCTGTGCCCAGACCTCACGTCATCGCTGCGGGAGGCTCCAATTTACTCTGGAGGAATGAAGGACTCAGACTAGTTTGGAGGTCCACTAACTTGAATGAGTTCCAATGCAGGCTTTGTGCTAATCATCTGAATCTGGTTTTTGATTGACTCAGACTTATCAGTGACAGGGTGGCGTTTCACGCTAGCAGAGGGTGTTACAAGCAGGCAATCACTAAGGTTAAGGCTGAATTGAGCAATGAAGCCTGGTCCACCGTGGTCAGCTCTTGCAGGGAAAGAGATACTGGTCTGTTTTGGAACACAGTCAACAACAGTAAAATCCTGGAAATCAACACTAATTAGTTTAGACTCTTGGGTTGAGCACTTTTGCCAGTTGTACCTCTCAGCTGGCTCTGTTAGCAGGATACCCGATTCAAAAGTTCCTATGTATCCTTAGAAATTGAATTTAGTGTAGAAAAAGTTGCAGAGCCAATCCGCAATAGCCCCACGTTTAAAGCCCCGGGTCCCGATGAGGACCCTCAGAACCTTTGTAAACTGGAGGTGGATTTATGGGTGCCCATTAGCACAATTTTTGCCAATTCTGCATGTTAGAGTGCATTCTGGGTTTTTGGGTTCAGCTATTATTGTGCCCTTTTTCAAAAAAAGGTAACTTGGCCTCTGCTAGTTGCTACAGACCCATTTCCCTTATTGATTCCACAGTAAAAGTAACTGGCAGGGTAGTTCTCGTCAGAGTCAGGTCCTGGTCTACAGAGAAACGCAATATTTCCAATGTCTCATACTGTTTTAGATCAGTCCTGGACACCCAAGAGCAGTGTCTCAACCTTTATCTGCTAATTAACAACTATAGCCTAGTGAAAGGCAGTCATGTATATCTGTTATTTATGGATCTGGCATGCATTTTTTAAGAATGTGATCAGGTCCAATCTCTGGGAGGTACGTGGTGGACTTTCTAAGACTTCTCCATATAAATCTGTATGCCATTGTCAGATTTGGGCCAACGGGCGAATGTAGTGTGAGTTTTATTCTGGGCCACCTAGTGGGTGTTGCACTTTAAACATAGCCCATACAGGGCATCACATTTATAATCACATGTGGAATTATATCTTTTCACCCCTAGACGGTGTTTGCAGCATACACTCTAAATAAGCTTTAGCATAAAATACTGCAATGTAAACATAACCCCTAAAAGCATCACATTTATAATCCCAACCAATGTGTAATTGCAACCTTTCACCCCTAGAGAGCGTTAGCGCAACATGAAAACTTATTTTGTACTCCTTGGAAACCATTGCGGGAGTCTTTTCAGAGACACACCCAACTTAGGGCGGGGACCTTGGTAATCCTTTTTGGACTCTTGTCCTGGGCAAGAATGCTGGTTTAATGATGACAGTACTTATGTTTGTAGGCGACTATGCCAGTCCTACAACAAATTGCAACTGTCGTGCCAACCCTTCCGGCTCACAGGCAGCACCTCACCAAAAACCCAAAACAGTAAAAGGTGATTTGTGGCAGCCTTTATGCATGGACTCAAGAGTATGTCATCTCAGGGAGCGTCGTGGTTAAACGGGGATTACCCCTTTCTCACATTAACAACATGTCTCAATCACACACAGGCAATGACGAAGATGCAGTAAAGTTTCAATAGGTTTTATTTGAGTACAACTGTAATCTGCGGTAAGGTGCATGGGCTGCAATGTTTAGGGTAATGAACAGTGCAAGAAATAGAATGGTAAAGACAAGAGTCATTAATACAAAGACCCTCACCATCTTTCAATATCATGAAACTACATGAAGTGTGTGGCATGTCCTAATACTCTTGCATGACAGGCCTAAACTCTAAACTAAAAGAGAGCTAGGTATTTTAAACCTACCCTGCCAATGCCATGTCCATGAGAAGAGCCCCCAACCCTCGTTACCTCGGAATGAGGTCCCTAGCTCAGACTCTGTAGGAACACGAAGACTGGGTCAGCGTCAAGACGACATGCAGCATCAGTAGCAGCGATGGCATCTGGTCAGAATCCCTCTGACTATCTGTGAAAGTGAGGAGTATTTATACAGAACTTCTTGGACCCCTGACGTAGGTAACAAGGCGTGCTTTGGACAGTAATTAATGTAAACAATTCCCTCGAAAGCGTGAAGAGGGAAAGTACCTCAAGTGAATACCTACAGTTTGTCTTTGTCGCTTGATCTTGACACCTTATCGCGGTGACACTGATAACGCAAACTAAAACATGGCCTAACTAAAAACAAGGCAGCCATCTTAAAAGATTTAATTAAATAAATGTGCTAAAACAGAGCAAGCTAAGTAGGATAAAAGTCACTGGGTGACGGGGGCACAAGTCTGCAAGCCACAGGCTAAGCTAACTCCTGTATCCCATTAAAACAAACTAGGTTTCACTACACATTGCACCTGCAGTTCCCCCGATCTTTAGCACTTAGCTTCCCTGGTTTTGAGAAGTGCCCCACTGATCCTGGGGCCAATTAGAGTCACAGGGGGTGATTCTGACCCCGGCGGTCTGCCAGGGTCGGCGGGAGCACCGCCGACAGGCCGGCGGTGCCCCGCAGGGCATTCTGACCGCGGCGGTTCGGCTGCGGTCAGATGCGTAAAACCGGCGGTCTCCCGCCGGTTTTCCGCTGCCCATGTGAATCCTCCATGGCGGCGGAGCGCGCTCCGCCGCCATGGGGATTCTGACACCCTCTACCGCCATCCGCCAGGAACAGGATGGCGGTAGGGGGTGCCAATGGCATGGGCACTGCAGGGGCCCCCGTAAGAGGGCCCCACTTAGTATTTCAGTGTCTGCTATGCAGACACTGAAATACGCGACGGGTGCCACTGCACCCGTCGCACCTTCCCACTCCGCCGGCTCAATTCTGAGCCAGCGTCCTCGTGGGAAGGATGATTTGCCCTGGGCTGGCGGGCGGCCTTTTGGCGGTCGCCCGCCAGCCCAGGGCAAATCCCAAAATACCCTCAGCGGTCTTTCGACCGCGGAGCGGTATTTTGGTGGGGGAACTCTGGCGGGCGGCCTCCGCCGCCCGTCAGGGTCAGAATGACCCCCACAGTCCCTAGGCCAGATGGTAGTCAGGGGGTTCTTCCTTCCAATTGTCCATGGTTGCTGTCTCCAGTTCCAATGTCCAGCAGGAAAGCACAACCAGGAGAGAACGCTCTCTCCTGAGCAGGACAACTTAAGTGGGGGCCGGAGTGTCCAGCATGGATGCACCTCTCATGTTGCCTACATCTTTTATTATTGGCTTATTAGCAAACCAACTCACGCCTACTGTATTGCGCATAGACACTCCCACAAAGCAACCCTCAAGCATATAATCTGTCTCCCAAGGGACCTGAAAGAGTAAAATGTAGACTTACCTGAAGTTTCTTGCTGCTGTAGAAAATGGGTAGAAGGGCTGGATAAAAAAAAAACAAAGGAAGGACTTTTGCTTTAGCAGGATGAGGAGGACAGCAATGAGAGTGAAGGATGAGGAAAGAAGCCAAAAGTGGAGGTGTAGAAGGAGGCGGATTGGAGATCTTGATCTCACTCCAACTAGATCCGCCAGCAGGGCTCAGGAAGGTCTAGTTGCGGGTCCAGTGCATCAGGTCAGCTGGGCATTTGCAGAGAGGCCTCTGCAGCTTGTTGTATCCCTTTAGCCCAGAGCAGGGGGCCAACCACCTGGCCCTTTGGCTGTACTTGGGATGAAGAGAACAGGTCTAATTTTCCTTCTCAGACAGCAGGGCAGGCCAAAAGCAGCAGGACACTCCTCTGGCAGGAGGACAGTTATTTTTCTGTAGTATTCACAAGTCCAGGAGTGCACTAAAGAGTTGATCAGAGAGTAAACTATTTATCTAAATATTCAGTAGGAGGGACGGGGCCAATGAAAGTCCAGCGCCATGCTCCCAAATAGTGTCAGTAAATAATTTAGGGTGCTATTCCTCTAGAAGAGAAAAAACAAAGAAGGAATGAGGTTGGGTTTGTTCTGTGAGGGAATCCTTATACTCAAGAAATTCTGCCCTCGCATACCAGAATGGGTGTCATGCTCCATCATTGGGCAAGCTCCTCATCCGGCAGGCGATTCAATGCCCGATGGGTCCCACCAAAGGGCACTTTAGCAGAGATCTTTTCAGTAATGCCTAAATGATGGTCTGTGTAGGGTGGTGAGAAATGAAAGAGGAAAAAGGTGTGTTAAAACTCTCTCTAAGGGGTGTTAAAATGATCTTTAATGTTGTGTCCCCCTTGGCAGGGTTAAAAACGGAGTACAACTCAGCTGACTCAAGGTGCCCAGGTAGTCTTTAGAGTAATTTAATTAGGTTCAACATATTTCACACCCTACAGTCGAGCCAGATCTTTAGTACTTTTTCAAGAACAGATCTCCCTACCCTACACCAAAAAGGATATGTATTGGTTAATGTTCTCTAGCAGATTATAGTACCTATCTTCAGTATGATCCAACCTAGAAAGAGAAAATATAAATCAGGGATCAAGATTTTGTCACCTCACAGGTATGTAGGTTCAGAAAATGCAGACAAAATTCACACTACATGCAACAAGGCACCATTGGTGACCAAAATGTGATCAGTGCTATTAATTCACCAGACCAGGGAGCATAGGTCCTGGACCTACCATGACCTCCCTGTCTCTCCTATTGAATATATAGATTGAATGCACCACGGGTCAGCTGTGGGACACTGACTCTCTCCTCTCTATTCTGTCTGTCACAATCCTACTCTACTATTAGGCACTGCCTCAAACTAGGCAACACATTCTATCCTCAGATAATCTTTTCTGAACTAAGTAAACCATATTAACTAACTAACAGTCTCAAAATAGATGACAACCAGGTCCTGAGCTGTGGTGGGGATGCCGTCAACAAAATCCTGTGGACCCCATCATTGTAGGGGGGACTACCAACCAGCAGTCACAATGATGACTGGAATTCTTTAGCATCCCTTAAAACGCAACAGGTGAAGATAGCCATGCACTGTGCGCTAAGATCGTACACAAATGACCTTCTGGTAACTTCAGCACCGCACCTATTTCTGGAGGACAGGATCTTCAGATGTAAATGGTCACAGATACTTTGGAAATGCCCTTAAGACTGGCTCATTTTAATCATTAAGACAGCCAAACATCTCGTAAAAGCACTCATTAAAATAACCATTGCAGAGAATATTTTCAAAGCTGGCATAAAAAGTACAGCCTTCAAATCTCGTCATGCCAAACTCAACACACAAATGAATGATCATAAAGAATACCTGATGCAGCAAAAAGTGAAAAAATTGCACAAAGACATCAAGAGATTTGAAAAAGAAAAGGTGTTCCCATACATCAGGAAAGTTTATCAAGCACCCAATGGGGTCATCTTCTGATGAGGGGTTATCGGTATTATCACATACTAAACACAGCTCTATCAGCAGTTCATGTAGCACCGAAAGCTGGGGCAGATACAACAACTGCCAAATGGCTCCGCTTCCCTTGTTGTATTGATACCCAATGACACCTTATTCGGGACCCCAGATGATGTGGCGCCCTAATCCCCAGGTGCAGCCACATCCCCAGCATCCTCTCTTCCAACCACACTTCACCCAACCTTTTTTAGGCAATGGCAGAAGAAGAGGAGGACCCAAACATATACAATGGCAAGAACCAGAGGCTCAGATTCAAACCAGGAGCGAGACAGGCAAGAAAACCTAGTTGCAAACCTCTCCACAAGGTATCTGACTAAATAAGAAGCAGTCCTAGAATTTGCACCTGGGGTTGTCCTCAATTTCCTATGGAGACAGTTTCAAACTGATCTGCAAATGGCATCATTTTTACCGTATGGTTCGCCTAGGGATCTTCTTTCAGGATAAAAGTATATCCCTGTAAAGACTTTGGACTTCGGAATCCATCCATGTTTACTCCAAGAACCGCAATAACCTCGGAGGCAGTCCTCAAAGAGGTGGGAAGAACACCCCCTCCCCAAATCATTTCACAATTTGCCTACCAGATATTGCATGGCTATAAAGACCCTTAATGAAGATTGTATGATAACCAATCAATCAATCAATCATTTGTAAAGCGCGCTACTCACCTGCTAGGGTATCAAGGCGCTGATTGGGGGGGGGGAGAGGACTGCTACCATCAAATTAGCTGATAAAGGTGGAGCCAAGGTTATCATGGGTATACCTGACTATGACCAGTGTCTACTCCAACTGGCTAGTGAGAGATACTATCTACCCATTGAATCAGATCCTACTGAGAGACTGTTATTGATGATTCAAATCATGGTCACCGATTTCTCAGCCCAGGTTTAGATTACAAAAAAAACAAGGCCAATTTTCTGATCAACAATTCACCCACGACCCTTCACTTCTACATCCTACCCAAGGTATATAAAAGTGTCCTCTCTCCCTATGGCAGGCCTATTGTGTTGGGCATGGATTTCTTGCTTGAACCCCTCAGCAAACTTTGCAATCATTTTCTGCAACCCCAGGTTGAGAAAAACCTCTCTTTTGAAGGATACTTGCTGAATCATATGAATGATCTCAACTTCGAACAAGAGATTAGCCTACTAGTGACTCTAGATGTGGAAGCCTTATATACTAACATTCCACACGACACAACTATGGAGGCAATTGAGGCCTGCTTACAGTCAGATACTGGGACATCAGTAACCCCTATTAACTTCATCATTGATTGTGCAACTGGTGCATTGAAGAACAACTTTTTCAGGTTTAAGAACCAACTTTACCACCAAATACAGGGGAGTTCTGTGGGAAGCACCCTTGCCCCTAGTCTGGCCTGTCTATACATGGCCAGATTTGAAGATGAACAGATTTTTACTGACACCAATTCCTACAAAGTGAACATCCTGATCTGGCAGAGATATATTGACCACATCATATTTTTTGGCCATCAAGACATGACTACCTGTCTCGAATTTTGCACTTGGGTCAATTCCCTCAGCTGCTTATTGGGCTTTACAAGATCTGTCTCCAACAAAGAACTCCTGTTCCTGTTTTTTTATTACTGTTGACAAGGGAGTACTGTCAACTACCACCTACAAGAAGACCACAAATCACAACAGTTTGCTGTTGTATAACAGCCATCAACCCAAGGCTTTAAGAGATAACTTTCCTTATGGGCAGTTTCTCCGCCTATGTAGGAATTGCAGTACCCTATTGGACTGCGACCAGCAGGTTAACAACCTCAGTGCCAGCCTGTCTTCAAACAACTATCCTTCTAGAATCATTAATCAGGCCCAAAAGAGGGTAAGAAATAACTATTGAGATGCCCTCCTTGAATCAAGAACTAAATAAACTGATAACACCCTTACATGTGTTATGTCTTTCACTCCTAAGTCAAACCAGGTGCAATTTATTATCTTGAAGCATTGGGTCATCCTTCATCCAGGGATTTTGGACATTCCTTGACCCAGGTTTGCACTTAAGTGGACAAAATAGCTCAAAGATGTCCTTGTGCATAATAGACTCAGGATGAAACCGAAACAGAAATAGTTCACTCTGTGGGACTTACCCCCAGCTATGGGTCAAGTCCCTTGTGGCTGTTGTAGTGTTTTTCATCCCACCAAGGCCTTGAAGGAACTAGACTTGGGCAATCATTTTGGCTGGTCCCAAAAACATAACACCAATTGTAACACGAAAAAGTGTGTCTACTTGATCACGTGCCCTTGTGATCTTAAATATGTAAGGATGACCACAACACAATGAAAACCAGGATCATGGTGCACCATAGCAATATATGATGTAAAGGCATTACTACAAAGATGTACACACACTTCTCCACTTTGAACTATCCCTGCTGTGACCTCAAATGGATTGTTTTGGGAGCAAATGAACTTTGGGGAACACAGGCACTTTATCACAAAGAACAACAATGGGTGTTCCACCTGGCAACTCACACTTCTGGCCTCAACTATGATATCCCATGGTTTGAGATATAACCACACTTCTGACTTAGACTCCTGCCACCCGAACAGCACACTCACTCTAGGAGGGAATCATTACTCTCTGGTTACCTGTACAATTTCCAGCCAATATGGGGTTCCATACATAGTGGATATGATACCACACGCCTAATCTCACCCTACTACGTTGATCATGATTTACTTTGGGAGGCTGTGAGATTGGTCCTCTTTTTTCCAGTGGAAATGTTAACGATTAGAGACTTGTTACATGACCATCATATGGATTTTCTATTTTCTGCATCACAAGCATGACCATCATCTCTATATCTAACTCACTGCATCAGACATCTCATAGGTCACATGACTACCATATGAATATTTTATTTTTCACATTTTTTCCATCATGTGAATATCTATCTCACTACATAAAAAATATTTTATAATACAGCATTCATTTCACATTTTAAGATGGCTACTAGCATAATGTATCTCCCGAATGCCATTTTTATTTGATGGGAGCTTTACCCAAGAGTAGGCTTGATGCGTGGAATTACACACTCCAAGATGGCCACTCTCAAATGGTATCCCCACAGCAATTGGGTTTTGATAGGAATTTCACCCAACAAAGGGTTTGAAGTGAGGAATTTTCATTTTGCACACTATATGACCTATTTTTCATCCTCTGCAGTGTTGACATGAGCAATATTTGGATTTAACTTGCAACACTTGAACATCATGGTAGCCAAAAATGAACCTTCTGGATATTTTAAGATGGCCACTAGCATAATGTATCTCCCGAATGCCATTTTTATTTGATGGGAGCTTAATCCAACAGTAGGCTTGACACGTGGAATTTCACACTCCAAGATGGCCACTCTCAAATGGGATCCCCACAGCAATTTGGTTTTGATAGGAATTTCATCCAACAAAGGGTTTGAAGTGAGGAATTTTCATTTTGCACACTATATGACCTATTTTTCATCCTCTGCAGTGTTGACATGAGCAATATTTGGATATAACTCACAACACTTGAACATCATGGTAGCCAAAAATGAACCCTCTGGGCATTTCAAGATGGCGACTGGGATTCCACACCGCCGCCTGTGTCTTGTTTTCCATTTACATCAACCACAAAGCCACACAGGGCCCTGCATGTGCAAAGCCTCAGCCAATCCCTGGCTGAGGGTGGCACCTGTTGACATGCTTGTGGGCAGTCACACAGAGCAATTTTTGGCTGTAATCCTGTCATCTCCCCAAGACACGTCATCACCTGACTACTCAGGTGACCAGAAAATGGCGCCCTGCATCTAATAAACGTTCACTACACACCTGCAGATCATCGTAATAATTTCAGGCCATAGTTATTCAAGACCCCAATTCTGCCTTTCATGTTCAGGCTGAGCAGAGACGGGGTAGGTTGCTAGCACGCAATGCGCAGGACCACATAAATACTTGACGCATTTCTGACTAAAACTGTTCCCCTGACACCACGTTTTTTTTGCAGCTGTGCACATTTCCTGCTCAAGACCTAAGAGGCCCAACAGATATATTCCACAGGGTAAGACCCCCTACTCTCCAAAAAAGGGATATGATGACCCACGGGTCCCTAACATGTTTTATGTTGTTGGTCAGTGTGTACTGTACTTCCACAGGTTCTACATGTATGTCACTTGCCTGGCCTGCTATGTTTAATAGCACCTATCACATTTTGGTGACCTTCTGCTCATTGTTGCATGTAGTGAGTTATTTGTCTGCATTTTCTTAGCCTATATGTCTATGAGGTGACCAATCTTGCTCTCCATTTTATATTTTATCTTTCTAGGTAGTATCATACCGAAGATAGGCATTTTTATCTGTTAGGGAACACTAACCACTACATATCATTTTTGGTTTAGGGTAGGGTAATCTGGTCTTGAAGAAGGGCCAAGGTTCCGGCTGGACAGTGGGGAGTGAAACATGTTGACAAGGCTACCTGAGCACCTTGAGCCACTGGGATGCACTCCATTTTTAACACTGCCAGGGGGACCATAACATTAAAGGTAATTTTAGTACCTCCTAGACACACCTTTTTGTCTTTGAATTTCTCACCACCCTACACGAAACACACCCTCACATACTAGATAAAACTATCAATTAGACATTACTGAAAAGACCTTCATTAAAGTGCCATCTCACTATGCCCATCAGCCCCTACATTACTGGCTGGACAATGAGCTTGTCCGATGATATCGCATGACACCCATTTGGGTGTGTGAGGGCACAATTTCTTGAGTATAAGGACTCCCTCACAGGACAAACCCAAACTCATTCCTTCTTTTTATTACTCTTCTATAGGAACAGCACCTTTAATTATTTACTGACTCTACTTGAGAGCATAGATGTTGGACCTTCATTGGCTCCCTGTCCCTCCTTTTGAAAATATAGATAAATATTTAGCCCTCAGATCAATTCTTCAGTACACTCCTAGACTTGTAAATACTACAGAAGAAGGACTGCACTCCTGCCAGAGGAGTGCCCTGCTGCTTTAGGCCTGCCCTGCTGTCTGAGATGGAAAATTAGACCTACTCTCTTCATCCCACGTAGAGCCCAAGGGCCAGGTGGTTGACCTCCTGTTTTGAGCTACAGAGATACAACATGCTGCAGAGGCCTCTCTGCAACAGCCTAGCTTACTTGATGCACTAGAACCACATCTAGATCTGCCTGATCCCTGCTGGCCTCAGTTAAAGTCAGTTCAAGATCCACAAGAGGTCCCTAACCACATCCTGGACCCTGGCTAGCAGCTTGCATCAGTTGAGCTCCTCCTGGGAAGAAAAGAAGAAAACCTGAAGTTGTGGGCTCTTCGCGGCCATAAATCATGCCAGTTCATGCCGAGATCTTGCCACCCTTAACCATCGTCAACACAAAGCTCTGGTGGAACCGACTTTGCTCTATAGCAACTACCAGTGACATTGGGCAACACTATGGGGGTCATTCTGACCCTGGCGGTAAAAGTCGCTTACCGCCGGCCAGAAGGCCGCCATAACACCGCCGCGGTCGCGGTAAACCGCCACGGTCATTCTGACCCGCAACTGGCAAACCGCCAAAAACCCGACATCCTCAAAAATCCGCCACACCAAAGGTCAGCGAAAAAATGGCGCTGACCAAACCTCCACCGTCACGCCAACAGAAAAACGCCCATACCATTCCGACCCACAAATCCACGCGGCGGTCTTTCAAACGCGGTATTCCATTGGCGGAACACGCCGCCGCGGTCAATATACACACACACATAGAAAACTCAGCAACATTGGCCAGTTCGAAATACGCACACCTGATACACATACCAATACCACTCCCACACCCAACCCAATTTAAAGCACACACCCACAACACCCACAAGCCCCTACGACCCGAAATCATTGATGAAGGCGAGAGACCGAGCACAGAATAGCGAATCCCACAACACACAGGCACACAACACCATCACCCACACAGAATCCACGCACCAAACACCATACACCACCACACGCACCACACTCATCACCACAAACACCACCCCACACCTCAACCACACCACCCCATGGCACCCCAAAGACACCCCAGGTTCAGTGACGCCGAACTCAGGGTTATGGTGGAGGAAATAGTCCATGTAGAGCCCCAGCTCTTCGGGGCACAGGTGCAGCACACCACAATTGCCAGGAAGATGGAGCTATGGCAAAGGATAGTGGACAGGGTTAACGCGGTGGGACAGCATCCATGTAATCGGGAGGACATCAGGAAGAGATGGAACGGCCTACGGGGGAAGGTGCGTTCCATGGTATCAAGGCACAACATTGCGGTGCAGAAGACTGGCGGCGGACCCCCACCTACTCCCCCAGAATTTACCGCGTGGGAGGAGGAAGTCTTGCACATCCTGCATCCTGAGGGCCTCGCAGGAGTAGGCGGAGGAATGGACTCTGGTAAGGCAAATCTTCACTACTGCTTCCCACCCCCACCCCACCTGCATGCCAAATCATACCCCCACCCTCACCCCCTCCCCCATCACACCAACCCCTAGCAAAAGGCTCACCATCACAACCCACCCATCCCAACACCAAGCCCTGCATGCGACCACAAAGCATGGACACCCATCACCAAAGCATGCCCACTGCACACACACATCACCCCCACAAGCCACCCTCACAAAAGCCCCCACAAGGAAATGCCTGCACATGGGTACACGGACACCCACCCATCACACGAAATGCCACACACAGAAGCAATAACCATACCTTTATACCCCTGCAGGACCCGAACGCCACCACACCGCCACGGAGGGTCCAGAGAAGTCCATCCCACCCCCAGAAGAGGCCCCCAGCGATGACAGCAGCTCTGTCTCCCTGGAGCCAGACGACCAGCCCGGCCCATCGGGGACCTCTGGACAGTCGGTTCCCCACAGACAGCCACAGGCTACACCAGACCCATTCCCCTCTGGGAACACCAGCACAGCTCCCACCCAGCGGGCCCATGCCTCTGTCTCCAGGGCACATAAATCAGCGGTGTGTCCACCACTTCAGGGCACCCAGGTTGACCCACCACCCCAACAACAACAGGGACCTGGGGGCAGTGGTAGTGGGCACACCGTCCAGGGGACAGAGGCCCAGGAACACAGGGGAACTGGGAGGGCTGCTGTGCGACAGGGGGAGGACAGGCCCGGGGAACCGACTCTCCAGGAGGCCCTCTCCACCATCATGGGAGCATACCACCGCTCCCAGGAGACGATGGCGACGGTACTGGCCCGGTTCCAGGAGATCCAGGAACTGCAGAAGGAATGGTACATGGGGTTCAGGGAGGAACTGAGGAACATCGGTTCCGCAATGGGGACCATCGTCCTGGCCCTTACCCAGATCGTCACCACATTGCGGGACCATGTGGCACCCCAAAGGGCCCCTGTCACTAGCCCAGGCCAGGAACAGCCTACCACCTCCGCCGGCGCTAGTGGACAGGAGGCCCCCACACAACGACAGGCCACCAGAACCCCACCTCCTGCAGAAGATGAACCACCCCGCAAGCGGAACCTGAGATCTCACAAGAAGACAGAGTAGGATTGCAAGACCCCCGCCAGCCTAAGATACCCCCTGATGTCATCCCACTGTCCCACATTGTCACCCTGTCCAACCTTGAACTGCCCTTGCTCCATCCTTCCACAGGCATATGGACAATGCACCTGTGCGACTGAGAACTGAACTCTGCCATGGACATTACTCCACCCCCACCCATCCCCGCTTCCCAATCATTTAACTATATGTAGCACTTAAAATAAATCACTTATTCCACTTAAAAAAACAGGAGTCTGCTTGTATTCTTAACAAATGTATTACACATAACGGTGCAATAATGGCCAGTTACTTTGTGATGACAACATACCAATTTCAATAAGCTTTAGTCCATGGGCAAACAAAGCTGAAGTCAGGCAGTGGGTCATACAGCTCTGAAAAGGGAAGGGAAAGTCACAAATCAGTTAACAGGAACTGGGGGGAAACACAGACAGTGGAGACGCATGAGGCCTCAAGTAAAAGTAAAATGGGGTGGCTGATTCTTACCTGTGTGCTACTGAAAGTATTGTTGTATGACTGTATCCCTGTTGTCCGTGTTGTCCCCGTCGTCTTCCTCCTCTTCACTCTCCACAGGCTCCACAGCTGCAACAACACCACCATCTGGACCATCCTCCTGCAGAAAAGGCACCTGGCGTCGCAATGCAAGATTGTGAAGCATACAGCAGGCCACGATGATCTGGCACACCTTCTTTGGTGAGTACATTAGGGATCCACCTGTCATATGCAGGCACCTAAACCTGGCCTTCAGGACCCCAAAGGTCCTTTCTATGATCCTCCTAGATCGCCCATGGGCCTCATTGTACCGTTCCTCTGCCCTGGTCCGGGGATTCCTCACTGGGGTCAGTAGCCATGAGAGGTTGGGGTAACCAGAGTCTCCAATTAGCCACACACGGTGTCTCTGTAGCTGTTCCATCACATAAGGGATGCTGCTATTTCGCATGACATACGCGTCATGCACTGACCCTGGGAACTTGGCATTTACATGGGAGATGTACTGGTCAGCCAAACAGACCACCTGGACATTCATCGAATGATAACTTTTTCTGTTTCGGTACACCTGCTCACTGTCTTTGGGGGGAACCAAAGCCACATGGGTCCCATCAATGGCACCAATGATGTTGGGGATATGTCCAAGGGCATAGAAATCACCCTTCACTGTAGCCAATTCGCCCACCTCAGGGAAAATAATATAGCTCCGCATGTATTTCATCAGGGCAGACAACACTCTGGACAAAACCTTAGAAAACATAGGCTGAGACATCCCAGATGACATGGCCACTGTTGTCTGAAAAGACCCACTTGCCAAAAAATGGAGTACTGACAGAACCTGCACCAGAGGGGGAATCCCTGTGGGTTGGCGGATGGGGGACATCAGGTCTGGCTCCAGCTGGGCACATAGTTCATTTATAGTTGCTCTGTCAAGCCGGTATGTAAGTATGATATGTCGTTCTTCCATTGTCGACAGGTCCACCAGCGGTCGGTACACGGGAGGATTCCTCCTTCTCCTCGCAAGTCCCAGCGGACGGTGCCTAGGAAGGACAACATGGAGCACAGAGTCAAGCAACCCACAGGTTAATTCACACAGCTTGCACAGTACACGCATCGCTATGCATGGAACGGCTTGTATGAGTGGCTATGCAAGGCCTAGGCCTGTGTGACGCAGTAGAAATCATGCCATGTGGGCCCTTGAAATGGCGGCTGCCTGACCTGTGAAGTGCGACAGTGGGATGTCAGGTCAATGCGCTGGCGTGGCACACCGTGGCGGTAGGCGGTCGAAGACCGCGGCGCAAAGCAGCATTGGTTAACATTGAACCCTATGGGGCTCAGGAGCCAATGACGATGTGCGCCGGCGGTCGCGGTACGCACCGCCGCGGGCGTGACCGCCATTATCTATCTGATTAATCACTCGAGACCTGATCATCCACAGGAGAGGACCTATACTGCAAGTGCTGCTGTGACCTCGGTCTGGGAGATACAATGGCTGCTGCGACTGGGGAAAGGGCCCCTGCCTTCACTGCCGAAGAATTGGAGAAACTTGTTGATGGGGTCCTCCCCCAGTATGCGCTACTCTACGGTCCTCCAGACCAACAGGTTAGTACACAGGCTCCACAACGGGGACCCGTGGAGACATCAGCGACACCGACACGTCCTCGGAAGGGAGCTCCCTAGCGGTGGCGGCAACATCCGTGCCCACCGCCACAACAGGTACAGCCGCCACCCAGCGCACCAGCCCCGCCCTCCCAGCAGCCCCTCAGCCTTTGCTCCGTGCCCGCTCGCCCAGGAAGGCGGGCATCTCCTTCGCCCCAGGCACCTCAGGCCCTGCCCCAGTTACCCCTGCTGCCCTCAGTGAGGAGGTCATTGACCTCCTCAGGACACTCATTGTTGGGCAGTCTACCCTTTTGAATGCCATCCAGGGTGTAGAAAGGGAGGTGCATCGGAGCAATGCATACCTGGAGGGCATTCATTCGGGTCAGGCTGCCCATCAGCGATCGTTCAACGCTCTGGCCTCAGCACTGACGGCAGCCATTGTCTCTGTCTCCAGCCTCCCTCTTCTGACTCCCTCCACCCAGTCCCAGTCTCCTGTTCCTCTGCCTATCCCATCCACACCATCAGACCAGCCTGCACACACCTCTACACCCAAGGGCAGCTCATCCAGACATAAGCACCACAGATCCCACAAGCATTCACCCAAGCAACATCCAGATGCAGACATGCCAACAGTCACTACCACCTCTGTGTCCCCCACCTCCTCATCTCCCTCCTCCCTCCCTGTGACGTCTCCACTCACACCTGCATGCACACCACCATCAGCCAGTACTTCCATCACCAGCACACCCTCCATTACAGTCCGCACACGTGCAGTCACCACCCCCACTGCCATTTACACGTCCCCTGTGTCCTCTCCCAGTGTGTCTGTCACCCCCTCTTCCAAAGCACACAAACGCAGGCAGCCACCCACCCAACAGCCATCCACCTCACGACAGCCTCCGTCACAAGCACCTGCACCCAAAGACAGCACACTTGACTCTCCTACAACCACATCCTCTTCCTCCACTCCCAAACCCACTACACCTACCCGTCCCTGTCCTTCCAAAGTCCTTTTCCTTTCCAACCTTGAGCTCGTTCCAATCACTGACCCACCCCCTCCATCTGGTAAGAGTAAAAAAAGCACCTCAGCCACCACCAGCCCTGCATCTACTGTGACCATAGTGCAGGGCTTTTGGAGTCCACCAGATCCTAGGGCAGGAACATCGGCCAGCAGCCAGGGGACAGCCAGCCCCCCCCCCTGGGAAGAGGACAAAGAAGAAAAAGGCCCGGCGCGACAAGCCTGAGACGGCTGCCACCAAGGACAGTAGCCTTGCTCCGTCACCTGCCACATCATCCAAGGGAGGCAAGGGCCACAGATCTCCAGCGAAGGAGGGCAAGGGCAGCAGGGCGGAGAAGTCAGGCAGCAGGCGAGCTGCCCAGGAGGGCCTCACCAGCCCCATCCCGGGTGTGACGGACGACACCCACGGGCCCAGGACTCCATCACAGAAGGGCGCCGCCACCGCAAGTTCGGAAGGTGAATGAGCGGGAAGTCTTGCCCAGGTCTGGCTCCCTAGACACACAGGACAAGCACCGCTGAACAGGGCCCTGCCGGGCGGACCACCGATGAACAGGGCTCCGCCGGGCCAAGAACCGCTGAACAGGGCCCCGCCGGCCAAAAACTGCTGAAACGGGCCCCGCCGGGCCAAGAACCGCTGAACGGGCCCCGCCGGGAGGAGCACCGCTGAACAGGCCCCGCCGGGCCAAGAACCGCTGAACGGGCCCCACCGGGAGGAGCACCGCTGAACAGGGCCCCGCCGGGCCAAGAACCGCTGAACAAGGCCCCGCCGGGCCAAGAACCGCTGAACGGGCCCCGCCGGGCCAAGAACCGCTGAACGGGCCCCCCGGGAGGAGCACCGCTGAACAGGCCCCGCCGGGAGGAGCACCGCTGAACAGGCCCCGCCGGGCCAAGAACCGCTGAACGGGCCCCGCCGGGAGGAGCACCGCTGAACAGGCCCCGCCGGGCCAAGAACCGCTGAACGGGCCCCGCCGGGAGGAGCACCGCTGAACAGGGCCCCGCCGGGCCAAGAACCGCTGAACAGGGCCCCGCCGGGCCAAGAACCGCTGAACGGGCCCCGCCGGGCCAAGAACCGCTAAACGGGCCCCGCCGGGCCAAGAACCGCTGAACGGGCCCCGCCGGGAGGAGCACCGCTGAACAGGGCCCCGCCGGGCCAAGAACCGCTGAACGGGCCCCGCCGTCTCAAGCACCGCTGAATGGGCCCCGCCGGGCCAAGAACCGCTGAACGGGCCCCGCCGGGAGGAGCACCGCTGAACAGGGCCCCGCCGGGCCAAGAACCGCTGAACGGGCCCGCCGTCTCAAGCACCGCTCCGCTGGGCCCTTCCTGTCAAGCACCGCTCCGCTAGGCCCTTCATCTCAAGCACCGCTCCGCTGGGCCCTTCATCTCAAGCACCGCTCCGCTGGGCCCTTCATCTCAAGCACCGCTCTGCTGGGCCCTTCATCTCAAGCACCGCTCCGCTGGGCCCTTCATCTCAAGCACCGCTCCGCTGGGCCCTTCATCTCAAGCACCGCTCCGCTGGGCCCTTCATCTCAAGCACCGCTCCGCTGGGGCCTTCATCTCAAGCACCGCTGGCCCATTGACAGTGCCGGTTCTGTGTCGAGCAGGGCTTCAGGAAGCACTCGGGGCACCATGCCTCCTCCAATGACAGTGGAGTCGGTAATCCATCTGATGGACTGTGGCTTTGCACCCCCCAGGATGGGACAGTGGGCATGGAGGCCCCTCGTGGATCTGGCGTTGTGGACTCATGTGGCTGAGGTGCCCCCCCTTCCCTTCCCCCTGAGGTACCTGTAGTTTTATCATCTGATGCTCCTGCAGTGTTCTCTCCAATCGTATCTGGTCTCCTGTGTGGGCGTTGCCCATGTGTTTGGGCACATTGGCCCACGGACTATGGAACTGTGACGGAATGTGCCGGACTTTTTGCCTATGGATATCTTGTTGACTATGTTCATTCCTTATTTTTGTATCTTTTATATGGCATATTTGCCATTCCTTCAATGGAGCTATTTATACATATATTTTATCGAACATTTCAATTGTGTCTCTGCATTATTCCGGGGGGTTTGTGTGGTGTCACTCTGACTTGTTGCTCTGCATTGGGGTGTAGGTATTTGTGTTGGGGGGGTGGGTGTATGGCGCATGTGTGTGCCCGTAAGCTTTCCTCCTCCCCCCTCGCCTGTGTCGTAGGTGCAGTACTCACCGTTGTCTTCTGCGCCGGTGTAGGAAGTTGGCTCTGTATGTGCTATTTCAAAGTAAGGAATAGCATGCACAGAGTCCAAGGGTTCCCCTTAGAGGTAAAATAGTGGTAAAAATAGATAATACTAATGCTCTATTTTGTGGTAGTGTGGTCGAGCAGTAGGCTTATCCAAGGAGTAGTGTTAAGCATTTGTTGTACATACACATAGACAATAAATGAGGTACACACACTCAGAGACAAATCCAGCCAATAGGTTTTTATATAGAAAAATATCTTTTCTTAGTTTATTTTAAGAACCACAGGTTCAAATTTAACATGTAATATCTTGTTCGAAAGGTATTGCAGGTAAGTACTTTAGGAACTTCAAATCATCAAAATTGCATGTATACTTTTCAAGTTACTGTCAAATAGCTGTTTCAAAAGTGGACACTTAGTGCAATTTTCACAGTTCCTGGGGGAGATAAGTTTTTGTTAGTTTTACCAGGTAAGTAAGACACTTACAGGGTTCAGTTCTTGGTCCAAGGTAGCCCACCGTTGGGGGTTCAGAGCAACCCCAAAGTCACCACACCAGCAGCTCAGGGCCGGTCAGGTGCAGAGTTCAAAGTGGTGCCCAAAACACATAGGCTAGAATGGAGAGAAGGGGGTGCCCCGGTTCCGGTCTGCTTGCAGGTAAGTACCCGCGTCTTCGGATGGCAGACCAGGGGGGTTTTGTAGGGCACCGGGGGGGACACAAGTCCACACAGAAATTTCACCCTCAGCAGCGCGGGGGCGGCCGGGTGCAGTGTAGGAACAGGCGTCGGGTTCGCAATGTTAGTCTATGAGAGATCTCGGGATCTCTTCAGCGCTGCAGGCAGGCAAGGGGGGGATTCCTCGGGGAAACCTCCACTTGGGCAAGGGAGAGGGACTCCTGGGGGTCACTTCTCCAGTGAAAGTCCGGTCCTTCAGGTCCTGGGGGCTGCGGGTGCAGGGTCTCTCCCAGGCGTCGGGACTTTAGGTTCAAAGAGTCGCGGTCAGGGGAAGCCTCGGGATTCCCTCTGCAGGCGGCGCTGTGGGGGCTCAGGGGGGACAGGTTTTGGTACTCACAGTATCAGAGTAGTCCTGGGGTCCCTCCTGAGGCGTCGGATCTCCACCAGTCGAGTCGGGGTCGCCGGGTGCAGTGTTGCAAGTCTCACGCTTCTTGCGGGGAGCTTGCAGGGTTCTTTAAAGCTGCTGGAAACAAAGTTGCAGCTTTTCGTGGAGCAGGTCCGCTGTCCTCGGGAGTTTCTTGTCTTTTCGAAGCAGGGGCAGTCCTCAGAGGATGTCGAGGTCGCTGGTCCCTTCGGAAGGCGTCGCTGGAGCAGGATCTTTGGAAGGCAGGAGACAGGCCGGTGAGTTTCTGGAGCCAAGGCAGTTGTCGTCTTCTGGTCTTCCGCTGCAGGGGTTTTCAGCTGGGCAGTCCTTCTTCTTGTTGCAGGAATCTAATTTTCTAGGGTTCAGGGTAGCCCTTAAATACTAAATTTAAGGGCGTGTTTAGGTCTGGGGGGTTAGTAGCCAATGGCTACTAGCCCTGAGGGTGGGTACACCCTCTTTGTGCCTCCTCCCAAGGGGAGGGGGTCACAATCCTAACCCTATTGGGGGAATCCTCCATCTGCAAGATGGAGGATTTCTAAAAGTTAGAGTCACCTCAGCTCAGGACACCTTAGGGGCTGTCCTGACTGGCCAGTGACTCCTCCTTGTTTTTCTCATTATTTTCTCCGGCCTTGCCGCCAAAAGTGGGGCCTGGCCGGAGGGGGCGGGCAACTCCACTAGCTGGAGTGTCCTGCTGGGTTGGCACAAAGGAGGTGAGCCTTTGAGGCTCACCGCCAGGTGTGACAATTCCTGCCTGGGAGAGGTGTTAGCATCTCCACCCAGTGCAGGCTTTGTTACTGGCCTCAGAGTGACAAAGGCACTCTCCCCATGGGGCCAGCAACATGTCTCGGTTTGTGGCAGGCTGCTAAACTAGTCAGCCTACACAGATAGTCGGTTAAGTTTCAGGGGGCACCTCTAAGGTGCCCTCTGTGGTGTATTTTACAATAAAATGTACACTGGCATCAGTGTGCATTTATTGTGCTGAGAAGTTTGATACCAAACTTCCCAGTTTTCAGTGTAGCCATTATGGTGCTGTGGAGTTCGTGTTTGACAGACTCCCAGACCATATACTCTTATGGCTACCCTGCACTTACAATGTCTAAGGTTTTGTTTAGACACTGTAGGGGTACCATGCTCATGCACTGGTACCCTCACCTAGGGTATAGTGCACCCTGCCTTAGGGCTGTAAGGCCTGCTAGAGGGGTGTCTTACCTATACTGCATAGGCAGTGAGAGGCTGGCATGGCACCCTGAGGGGAGTGCCATGTCGACTTACTCGTTTTTGTCCTCACTAGCACACACAAGCTGGTAAGCAGTGTGTCTGTGCTGAGTGAGAGGTCTCCAGGGTGGCATAAGACATGCTGCAGCCCTTAGAGACCTTCCTTGGCATCAGGGCCCTTGGTACTAGAAGTACCAGTTACAAGGGACTTATCTGGATGCCAGGGTCTGCCAATTGTGGATACAAAAGTACAGGTTAGGGAAAGAACACTGGTGCTGGGGCCTGGTTAGCAGGCCTCAGCACACTTTCAATTGTACACATAGCATCAGCAAAGGCAAAAAGTCAGGGGGCAACCATGCCAAGGAGGCATTTCCTTACACAACCCCCCCCCAAACGAAAGAGGATGAGACTAACCTTTCCCAAGAGAGTCTTCATTTTCTAAGTGGAAGAACCTGGAAAGGCCATCTGCATTGGCATGGGCAGTCCCAGGTCTGTGTTCCACTATAAAGTCCATTCCCTGTAGGGAGATGGACCACCTCAACAGTTTAGGATTTTCACCTTTCATTTGCATCAGCCATTTGAGAGGTCTGTGGTCAGTTTGAACTAGGAAGTGAGTCCCAAAGAGGTATGGTCTCAGCTTCTTCAGGGACCAAACCACAGCAAAGGCCTCCCTCTCAATGGCACTCCAACGCTGCTCCCTGGGGAGTAACCTCCTGCTAATGAAAGCAACAGGCTGGTCAAGGCCATCATCGTTTGTTTGGGACAAAACTGCCCCTATCCCATGTTCAGAGGCATCAGTCTGCACAATGAACTGCTTAGAATAATCTGGAGCTTTGAGAACTGGTGCTGAGCACATTGCCTGTTTCAGGGTGTCAAAGGCCTGTTGGCAGTCCACAGTCCAGTTCACTTTCTTGGGCATTTTCTTGGAGGTGAGCTCAGTGAGGGCTGTCACAATGGATCCATATCCCTTCACAAACCTCCTGTAGTACCCAGTCAAGCCAAGGAATGCCCTGACTTGAGTCTGGGTTTTTGGAGCTACCCAGTCCAGAATAGTCTGGATCTTGGGTTGGAGTGGCTGAACTTGGCCTCCACCTACAAGGTGTCCCAAGTAAACCACAGTTCCCTGCCCTATCTGGCATTTGGATGCCTTGATAGAGAGGCCTGCAGATTGCAGAGCCTTCAAAACCTTCCTCAGGTGGACCAGGTGATCCTGCCAGGTGGAGCTAAAGACAGCAATATCATCAAGATAAGCTGTGCTAAAGGACTCCAAGCCAGCAAGGACTTGATTCACCAACCTTTGGAAGGTGGCAGGGGCATTCTTTAAACCAAAGGGCATAACAGTAAACTGATAATGCCCATCAGGTGTGGAGAATGCTGTCTTTTCTTTTGCTCCAGGTGCCATTTTTATTTGCCAGTACCCTGCTGTCAAGTCAAAGGTACTTAGGAATTTGGCAGCACCTAATTTATCAATGAGCTCATCAGCTCTTGGAATTGGATGAGCATCTGTCTTGGTGACAGAATTGAGCCCTCTGTAGTCCACACAAAACCTCATCTCTTTCTTTCCATCTGTGGTGTGAGGTTTGGGGACTAAGACCACTGGGCTAGCCCAGGGGCTGTCAGAGCGCTCAATGACTCCCAATTCCAGCATCTTGTGGACTTCCACCTTGATGCTTTCCTTAACATGGTCAGACTGTCTAAAGATTTTGTTCTTGACAGGCATGCTGTCTCCTGTGTCCACATCATGGGTACACAGGTGTGTCTGACCAGGGGTTAAGGAGAAGAGTTCAGGAAACTGTTGTAGGACTCTCCTACAATCAGCTTGCTGTTGGCCAGAGAGGGTGTCTGAGTAGATCACTCCATCTACTGTACCATCTTTTGGGTCTGATGACAGAAGATCAGGGAGAGGTTCACTCTCTGCCTCCTGATCCTCATCTGTTACCATCAACAGATTGACATCAGCCCTGTCGTGGAAGAGCTTAAGGCGGTTTACATGGATCACCCTTTTGGGGCTCCTGCTTGTGCCCAGGTCCACCAAGTAGGTGACCTGACTCTTCCTCTCTAGTACTGGGTAAGGGCCACTCCATTTGTCCTGGAGTGCCCTGGGAGCCACAGGCTCCAGAACCCAGACCTTCTGCCCTGGTTGGAACTCAACCAGTGCAGCCTTTTGGTCATACCAAAACTTCTGGAGCTGTTGGCTGGCCTCAAGGTTTTTGGTTGCCTTTTCCATGTACTCTGCCATTCTAGAGCGAAGGCCAAGTACATAGTCCACTATGTCCTGTTTAGGCTCATGGAGAGGTCTCTCCCAGCCTTCTTTAACAAGGGCAAGTGGTCCCCTTACAGGATGACCAAACAGAAGTTCAAAGGGTGAGAACCCTACTCCCTTCTGTGGTACCTCCCTGTAAGCGAAAAGCAGACATGGCAGGAGGACATCCCATCTCCTTTTGAGTTTTTCTGGGAGCCCCATGATCATGCCCTTTAATGTCTTGTTGAATCTCTCAACCAAGCCATTAGTTTGTGGATGGTATGGTGTAGTGAATTTATAAGTCACTCCACACTCATTCCACATGTGCTTTAGGTATGCTGACATGAAGTTGGTACCTCGGTCAGACACCACCTCCTTAGGGAAACCCACTCTGGTAAAGATACCAATGAGGGCCTTGGCTACTGCAGGGGCAGTAGTTGACCTAAGGGGAATAGCTTCAGGATACCTGGTAGCATGATCCACTACTACCAGGATATACATATTTCCTGAGGCTGTGGGAGGTTCCAGTGGACCAACTATGTCCACACCCACTCTTTCAAAGGGCACCCCCACCACTGGAAGTGGAATGAGGGGGGCCTTTGGATGCCCACCTGTCTTACCACTGGCTTGACAGGTGGGGCAGGAGAGGCAAAACTCCTTAACCATGCTGGACATATTGGGCCAGTAGAAGTGGTTGACTAACCTCTCCCACGTCTTGGTTTGTCCCAAATGTCCAGCAAGGGGAATGTCATGGGCCAATGTTAGGATGAACTCTCTGAACAGCTGAGGCACTACCACTCTCCTAGTGGCACCAGGTTTGGGGTCTCTGGCCTCAGTGTACAGGAGCCCATCTTCCCAATAGACCCTATGTGTTCCATTTTTCTTGCCTTTGGACTCTTCAGCAGCTTGCTGCCTAAGGCCTTCAAGAGAGGGACAGGTTTCTTGTCCCTTACACAGCTCTTCCCTTGAGGGTCCCCCTGGGCCTAAGAGCTCAACCTGATAAGGTTCAAGTTCCAAAGGCTCAGTTCCCTCAGAGGGCAGAACTTCTTCCTGAGAAGAGAGGTTCCCTTTCTTTTGCTGTGTTGCAGTTGGTTTCCCAACTGACTTTCCTGTTCTCTTGGTAGGCTGGGCCATTTTTCCAGACTCCAGCTCTACTTTTTCACCCTGTGCCTTGCATTGTGCTCTCGTTTTCACACACACCAGTTCAGGGATACCCAGCATGGCTGCATGGGTTTTTAGCTCTACCTCAGCCCATGCTGAGGACTCCAGGTCATTTCCAAGCAGACAGTCCACTGGGATATTTGAGGAGACCACCACCTGTTTCAGGCCATTGACCCCTCCCCATTCTAAAGTAACCATTGCCATGGGATGTACTTTTCTCTGATTGTCAGCGTTGGTGACTGTGTAAGTTTTTCCAGTCAGGTATTGGCCAGGGGAAACCAGATTCTCTGTCACCATGGTGACACTGGCACCTGTATCCCTCAGGCCCTCTATTCTAGTCCCATTAATTAAGAGTTGCTGTCTGTATTTTTGCATGTTAGGCGGCCAGACAGCTAGTGTGGCTAAATCCACCCCACCCTCAGAAACTAGAGTAGCTTCAGTGTGGACCCTGATTTGCTCTGGGCACACTGTTGATCCCACTTGGAGACTAGCCATACCAGTGTTACCTGGATGGGAGTTTGGAGTGGAACCTTTCTTGGGACAGGCCTTGTCTCCAGTTTGGTGTCCATGCTGTTTACAGCTATGACACCAGGCCTTTTTGGGATCAAAGTTTTTACCCTTGTACCCATTGTTTTGTGAAGAGGCTCTGGGCCCACCCTCCTGTGCAGGTTTTTGGGGGCCTGTAGAAGACTCTTTACTATTTTTAGCTTTGGTTGTCTCATCACCCTTCTGCTGGGGAGTCTTTGTGACCCCTTTCTTTTGGTCACCCCCTGTTGAAGTCTTGGACACCCTTGTCTTGACCCAATGGTCCGCCTTCTTTCCCAATTCTTGGGGAGAAATTGGTCCTAGGTCTACCAGATGCTGATGCAGTTTATCATTGAAACAATTACTTAACAGGTGTTCTTTCACAAATAAATTGTACAGCCCATCATAGTTACTTACACCACTGCCTTGAATCCAACCATCTAGTGTTTTCACTGAGTAGTCAACAAAGTCAACCCAGGTCTGGCTCGAGGATTTTTGAGCCCCCCTGAACCTAATCCTGTACTCCTCAGTGGAGAATCCAAAGCCCTCAATCAGGGTACCCTTCATGAGGTCATAAGATTCTGCATCTTGTCCAGAGAGTGTGAGGAGTCTATCCCTACACTTTCCTGTGAACATTTCCCAAAGGAGAGCACCCCAGTGAGATCTGTTCACTTTTCTGGTTACACAAGCCCTCTCAAAAGCTGTGAACCATTTGGTGATGTCATCACCATCTTCATATTTAGTTACAATCCCTTTGGGGATTTTCAACATGTCAGGAGAATCTCTGACCCTATTTATGTTGCTGCCACCATTGATGGGTCCTAGGCCCATCTCTTGTCTTTCCCTCTCTATGGCTAGGATCTGTCTTTCCAAAGCCAATCTTTTGGCCATCCTGGCTAACTGGATGTCCTCTTCACTGGAGTTATCCTCAGTGATTTCAGAGTTGTTGGTCCCTCCTGTGAGGGAACCAGCATCTCTGACTATTATTTGTGGAGTCAGGGCTTGAGAAGCCCTGCTCTCCCTAAGTAGGACTGGAGGGGGGGAATTTCCCTCCAAGTCACTATCTTCATCCTCTGAGTTGCCATCCTCAGAGGGGTTGGCCTTTTCAAACTCTGCCAAAAGCTCCTGGAGCTGTACTTTGGTAGGTTTGGGGCCCATTGCTATTTTCTTTAGTTTACAGAGTGACCTTAGCTCTCTCATCTGTAGATGGAGGTAAGGTGTGGTGTCGAGTTCCACCACATTCACATCTGTGCTAGACATTTTGCTTCTAAAAGTTGGAATACTTTTTAAGAATCTACAACTGGTTCTAGAATCTAATTCAAACTTTTACAAACTTTTAAAAGAAATGCTAAACAGGGACTTAACACACAAGGCCCTAGCAGGACTTTTAAGAATTTAGAAAACTTTTCAAATTGCAAAAATCAATTTCTAATGACAATTTTGGAATTTGTCGTGTGATCAGGTATTGGCTGAGTAGTCCAGCAAATGCAAAGTCTTGTACCCCACCGCTGATCCACCAATGTAGGAAGTTGGCTCTGTATGTGCTATTTCAAAGTAAGGAATAGCATGCACAGAGTCCAAGGGTTCCCCTTAGAGGTAAAATAGTGGTAAAAATAGATAATACTAATGCTCTATTTTGTGGTAGTGTGGTCGAGCAGTAGGCTTATCCAAGGAGTAGTGTTAAGCATTTGTTGTACATACACATAGACAATAAATGAGGTACACACACTCAGAGACAAATCCAGCCAATAGGTTTTTATATAGAAAAATATCTTTTCTTAGTTTATTTTAGGAACCACAGGTTCAAATTTAACATGTAATATCTTGTTCGAAAGGTATTGCAGGTAAGTACTTTAGGAACTTCAAATCATCAAAATTGCATGTATACTTTTCAAGTTACTGTCAAATAGCTGTTTCAAAAGTGGACACTTAGTGCAATTTTCACAGTTCCTGGGGGAGATAAGTTTTTGTTAGTTTTACCAGGTAAGTAAGACACTTACAGGGTTCAGTTCTTGGTCCAAGGTAGCCCACCGTTGGGGGTTCAGAGCAACCCCAAAGTCACCACACCAGCAGCTCAGGGCCGGTCAGGTGCAGAGTTCAAAGTGGTGCCCAAAACACATAGGCTAGAATGGAGAGAAGGGGGTGCCCCGGTTCCGGTCTGCTTGCAGGTAAGTACCCGCGTCTTCGGATGGCAGACCAGGGGGGTTTTGTAGGGCACCGGGGGGGACACAAGTCCACACAGAAATTTCACCCTCAGCAGCGCGGGGGCGGCCGGGTGCAGTGTAGGAACAGGCGTCGGGTTCGCAATGTTAGTCTATGAGAGATCTCGGGATCTCTTCAGCGCTGCAGGCAGGCAAGGGGGGGATTCCTCGGGGAAACCTCCACTTGGGCAAGGGAGAGGGACTCCTGGGGGTCACTTCTCCAGTGAAAGTCCGGTCCTTCAGGTCCTGGGGGCTGCGGGTGCAGGGTCTCTCCCAGGCGTCGGGACTTTAGGTTCAAAGAGTCGCGGTCAGGGGAAGCCTCGGGATTCCCTCTGCAGGCGGCGCTGTGGGGGCTCAGGGGGGACAGGTTTTGGTACTCACAGTATCAGAGTAGTCCTGGGGTCCCTCCTGAGGCGTCGGATCTCCACCAGTCGAGTCGGGGTCGCCGGGTGCAGTGTTGCAAGTCTCACGCTTCTTGCGGGGAGCTTGCAGGGTTCTTTAAAGCTGCTGGAAACAAAGTTGCAGCTTTTCGTGGAGCAGGTCCGCTGTCCTCGGGAGTTTCTTGTCTTTTCGAAGCAGGGGCAGTCCTCAGAGGATGTCGAGGTCGCTGGTCCCTTCGGAAGGCGTCGCTGGAGCAGGATCTTTGGAAGGCAGGAGACAGGCCGGTGAGTTTCTGGAGCCAAGGCAGTTGTCGTCTTCTGGTCTTCCGCTGCAGGGGTTTTCAGCTGGGCAGTCCTTCTTCTTGTTGCAGGAATCTAATTTTCTAGGGTTCAGGGTAGCCCTTAAATACTAAATTTAAGGGCGTGTTTAGGTCTGGGGGGTTAGTAGCCAATGGCTACTAGCCCTGAGGGTGGGTACACCCTCTTTGTGCCTCCTCCCAAGGGGAGGGGGTCACAATCCTAACCCTATTGGGGGAATCCTCCATCTGCAAGATGGAGGATTTCTAAAAGTTAGAGTCACCTCAGCTCAGGACACCTTAGGGGCTGTCCTGACTGGCCAGTGACTCCTCCTTGTTTTTCTCATTATTTTCTCCGGCCTTGCCGCCAAAAGTGGGGCCTGGCCGGAGGGGGCGGGCAACTCCACTAGCTGGAGTGTCCTGCTGGGTTGGCACAAAGGAGGTGAGCCTTTGAGGCTCACCGCCAGGTGTGACAATTCCTGCCTGGGAGAGGTGTTAGCATCTCCACCCAGTGCAGGCTTTGTTACTGGCCTCAGAGTGACAAAGGCACTCTCCCCATGGGGCCAGCAACATGTCTCGGTTTGTGGCAGGCTGCTAAACTAGTCAGCCTACACAGATAGTCGGTTAAGTTTCAGGGGGCACCTCTAAGGTGCCCTCTGTGGTGTATTTTACAATAAAATGTACACTGGCATCAGTGTGCATTTATTGTGCTGAGAAGTTTGATACCAAACTTCCCAGTTTTCAGTGTAGCCATTATGGTGCTGTGGAGTTCGTGTTTGACAGACTCCCAGACCATATACTCTTATGGCTACCCTGCACTTACAATGTCTAAGGTTTTGTTTAGACACTGTAGGGGTACCATGCTCATGCACTGGTACCCTCACCTAGGGTATAGTGCACCCTGCCTTAGGGCTGTAAGGCCTGCTAGAGGGGTGTCTTACCTATACTGCATAGGCAGTGAGAGGCTGGCATGGCACCCTGAGGGGAGTGCCATGTCGACTTACTCGTTTTTGTCCTCACTAGCACACACAAGCTGGTAAGCAGTGTGTCTGTGCTGAGTGAGAGGTCTCCAGGGTGGCATAAGACATGCTGCAGCCCTTAGAGACCTTCCTTGGCATCAGGGCCCTTGGTACTAGAAGTACCAGTTACAAGGGACTTATCTGGATGCCAGGGTCTGCCAATTGTGGATACAAAAGTACAGGTTAGGGAAAGAACACTGGTGCTGGGGCCTGGTTAGCAGGCCTCAGCACACTTTCAATTGTACACATAGCATCAGCAAAGGCAAAAAGTCAGGGGGCAACCATGCCAAGGAGGCATTTCCTTACAGCCGGCGTTTGTACTCCTGGTAGATGAGCAGGTAGACAATAGCTGGTAGGATGTGTAATTCGGGTTCCATGCTGTCCTCCTTCCTCGTGGAGTGTGTATAGGTGAGCGTTTTCCCGTTCGTAGTCTGTTTCCGCCGTGTTTTTATCAGCGGAGCTCCCGCCCCGGAAAAGGTGGCAGATTGGTGAGTTGTGATAGGGTGGGCGGTACATTGTCTGCCGCCTGCCTGTTGGCGGTGACCGCCGCGCTGTTTGTCGGTCCCGCCGTGGCGGTCGGAGTGTTAATGTGGCGGCCTGTGTTGGCGGTTCCCGCCTGAGTTAGAATACCATTTTTTTGACCGCCGGCCTGTTTGCGGGTTGGCCGCCGCTTTATCCCCGACCGCCAGGGTCAGAATGACCCCCTATATCTGCACTTAGTGCTACAGCTACAATCGTCCGCAGCTCCCAAAAGTATCTTTGCACTACAGCGACAACCATCCACAACACCTGGCCAGAACTTTGCATTACACCAACAACCATCCACAAGGCTGTCCGTGCTCCTTGTGGCGACATCCATTGCAAATACGACTCTTAGAACCAGACTGTGAGAAGATATTTATTCAGTGAGACTAACTTGGTCCCTATATTCGACCCACAGTTGTTCACAGTCAGCCTGAACTTGTGACATTCCCTGCGTCTGGCACAGCCAGATATTTGTAAGTAGCAGTTTGTGCAGTTGGGCACTATACTCATCTAAGTCTATGAAACTGCATATCTCCAGTTTTACTGATTAGGTTTTTATTGTTTTGGTCTCATTTTAGTTAATAAATGTTACTCTATTTTTCCAAATCGGTGTGGGATTGTTCTTGTGTTGTGTTTTTGTTTTATTACTGCTTATATGCTACATAAATACTTTGCACATTGTCTCTAACTTAAGCCTGACCGTTTTTGTGCCAAGCTACCACAGGGTTAAGCACAAGTTAGTTTGGTGACTTTTATAGTTCAATCTGGCAAGGATTTTGGTTGTTGCTTGAGAAGGGTTTTCACCTCCCTCAATCGAAATCCCAATTCCCTACAGCACCAAGTGGTAAATCATTTGTAGGCAACCTAATTCTAGACCAGAGTATCATAAGTAGTAGAGCAGCTACGCTGATGCGATTTACTGAAAGTAATAATCTAAGCTAAACGTTTGTGTGTGGGCATTTGTGCCTGCATCCCTCTTACAACATTACCAGAGGGAAGGACACAGCATGGGCCTGAGGTAAATCAGTTCCATATGGAGTATGGACCGCCCCCGCCCATCCTGGCACAGGGGCACGCTCCATTGCTCATCGCTAAGGAAATCAGGGGTGCACAAAGCAAGCGGGTTGGTGAAGCTAGGCATGGCCTCAGGGTCTTGCGTCTGCTGGCCATAGCATGCATGGCAACTCTATTTGATAGATATAGTTTTTTTACCTATTTGTAATTTTATAATTGCATGCCTAACATTCTCCTTCTGGGAAAGCTTAGGTACTATACCATTATGCCTGGATAAGTTATGGTGAAACACTAATGATAATAGCTTCATGTTAGATCAGCAATTTGGGCAGTGTTATGTTTGGGGTCATAGGTCTGATCTGCTTAGCTTCTACATTTATGGCAAAAGTAGTAGGCATGACTTATTTAATGTCAAAAGCATATGTTAAAAGGTGGTGCTTGATATTTCAGTATGCTAAAGGCTGTAAACAATATTTTGTTAATAGCACCCCACAAATGACCGTAGTAGTCAAGGCCTATGGCATTGGTTATCCTCTCTGAAAACAGCTGGAATAGAATATTTGCACTGTGATAATCCCTTATTAGGCCCTCGTAAGAGGGGTTGTACATTGTTTTGTTAACTGTAGTGCTGGATATCATTAGAATTTTATGATTATGTGATCTTGGGTCTTGTTCGAACTCTCGTTTGTTTATCCTTGACTTTTCTTTCCCAATAATTTAATACTTTTTCTTTTCATCTATTATTGGGTCAGCATTTTATAATGAGAACAATGCAGTCCTTTGTATATAATGGATGACTCTTCTTCTTCAGGTCTTTCCAGTTGTTGGACCTTCCCAACTGGAGACACCGGCAAAAGACAAAGAAATCATAGGTAAGTATTCCTGTTTTTAACTTTAATTATCTTAACTTCTCGATTTTCCTTCCACTGTCTCTATACCTTCCTCCCTTTTATCGGGCAATATTTTTCTACTATAACTACCTCTTATCTTCAAGGTGAACCCAGACCTGGCCGTTATCTCAGCATTTCCTTCAACGGTATTCAATGGATAACCCTTGCCTTCCTATGGCTTTATTTCTCTCCTACTTTTGGTAAAACCCTAAAATTAAGAGAAGTCGAACGAAAACAACCTTTGCTCGGGCGGTGCGTATTTTTCTTCTGAGTCACTTTTCCTTTGGAAGCACTCCAAATGTTTAACTCTTTCAAACTCCTCCCTTTTGCAAACCTCAATTTCATTTCTGCAAATTTTTGGTTATTATTTTCCCTGTAGCCGCTTGCCATTATTTCACTCTGGATTTCACCTGAGCAAGCCATGCTCCTCCAGCAATGGGGCAGGGCAGAGAGCTGCTCCAGTGGCACTCTCGTTGGGCTTCGCTCTGTTCCTCCTCATCTGTTGTTTGGCCCTTCTCTATTTCTTTGGGGTCAAAATGCTTCTCTCCCGCAGGCATCCTCTTCCGGTCTTGTTCTCCCATGCTTCAGTTTCATCGTCCTTTTCTCTGCCTCCTCCTCTGCAGAACCCACTTCCTTCTACACCTCCACTGTTGACTTCTCTACTCCTCCTCCAACAACCATATACGTGTATTAAAAACATGAGTTTTAGGCCTGGCAAAAGGTTTATTTCACCAGGTTAAATTGTAATTTAAAACTTCACAGGCTGCAATGGCAGGCATGAGACATGTTTCAAAAGGCTACTTGAGTCAGTGCCACAATAGGTGCTGCAAACCCACTAGTAGCATTTAGTTTACATGCCCTGGATGCATGTTGTACCATTTTACTGGAGACTCATAGGTAAATTAAACATGCTAATCAGGTGTAGGCCAATTTTACCATGTTTTAAGGAGAGAGCACAAACAGTTTAGCACTGATTAGAAGTGGCAAAGTCCACACAGTTCTAAAACCAACAAAAATTAATTCCAGCAATCGGAGGTGAGTAGGCAGTAGATTTCGAGGAAGACCATCCTAAGGGCTTTCAGGGCCAACAGGTGCCCTATGAACATGCAGAGTACTGAAGGAAATGAAGGTATATCCTTTTAGTCTGACTAACCCAGGCCAATGCAAGGTTCATGTTATAGTAGTATCAAAATGATTTAAGGGGATTCCGACTCCCAGAGATGGTAGTTATGCACTGCTTACTCCTCAGCCACTCCTACTGCAAAAGTCTGAATTTTCATTAAGTTCCCAGCTAAGCAGGATTACTCATGCAACAGTACATCTTCAATAGAGTAACATTAATTTGTCTCATGGCAATCTAAACCCAGCTCATTTCTCCTGTTAGTGGGTGAACAATCCAATGCTTGGTGGATTCCGCTTCACAAGGATAGGAAGAGCTGACATTGAAGGATCAAAAAGTGGTGGTACTATGAATACGTGGCTGCCACAAACCTGTAATCTCTCTAGTAACTTTTCTGACACCTCCTGCTTGAAAAACAAAAGGTCAGAAGGCAATGTCTACTTAAATTCAGTGGTTTGCCAAGTTTGATCAGAGATTGTAGTCATAAGCAATACTTAGAGAGATGGACTGACCCCTGATTCAGGGTGTGGGGCCACCCGACAGCAGGGAGTCTCTCTTTCACAGAGACACCATGGCAGCATGCCCTTTCCAAGACAAGTGCCTGTGAAATCAGGGCATTTGTTGCCTCGCCAAAGACAAGGTAGGTAGGCTGGCAGCACACTTTCTCACCTGGACTAGAGACCTGTGAAGGGAAATCTGTTTCCAACCTTGAGGAGATGAAGGGAGCAAAGTCCCCTGCGACAGCTCCAGCCACATCATGGAAGGGCCCCAGTGTGATTGAAGTTCAAACAGCCCTCCCAAGGAGGAACCCAGGGATCTTCCTGGTTCATTCAAAGTATCGATAACCAATAAGCCCTATAATTCTCACTAATTATTGCATCTAGCTACATTCTTCTTGCATGTGTGAGCCAAGTGATCCATCACCAAGAGTCATAGACATCTTTGGAAGGTTCCAGTGAGTGCAAGACAGGCAGGAGTAAAATGGTGCCACTCCTCTCCACTGCAAGAAGTTTTGACACCCTGAAAGTCTTACCCTCTGGGAGCTGGCCTTACCCCACCGGGCAGATGAGCAACTCCCACAGCACTGGTGGTTTGCTGCTCAGCTAAAAGGAAGATTTCCTTTTCAACCCCTCAAAGCAAATACTGCATATGGCCATTGGGTTTACGCCCAGGAGAGCTCTGTGTAGCACAAGCTGCTGAGAGTAGCTGTGACGTTCCCTCTTGACTCCTGCTCTCCTCATTCCAGCTATCCTGTTGCCCAGCAGACAGCTCGAAACAAAACTGGTTGGGATTGGGCGCAGGAGGAATCAGGCAGCAGGGGCTGGTTGGATCTCTGAGCTGGGGCTCAGTCAGAGCTTTTCACTTTGCCACGAGCAGACTGGTCTTTGGTTGCATCTATGGAGAACAAACAGATGTAAAGCAGTTATCACATACTATCTCCCTACTAATACGTTTAATCTGGGTGACAGAGAGTGATGTTTGAGTGAATGTATCCAACCCCCTGGAGCCCTGGCTGCAACTGAGGCTTCAAATGAGCACTCAACGGAACTTCAAGGGCAGCTTGGAATTCTGAATACAGTCATACCCAAGAATTATGGGGCATATTTACCTCCCCTTAGCGCCCCCCTAACGCCACCATGTTTGCACCATATTTAAAATATAGTGCACCATGGCAGTAGTTAGGAGACTAGCGTCAGCCTTTTTTAAGCTAATCCTGCAAAGCACCCAGAGCCCCATATAACTAATGGAAGCCTCTTTTTAACGCCTGCTCTGAGCAAAAATTATGCAAAGAAATAGCTTAATCAATCAATCAATCAATCACATTTATAAAGCGCGCTACTCACCCATAAGGGTCTCAAGGCGCTGGGGGGGAGGGGGTCAGTTCTCGAAGAGCCAGGTCTTGAGCTGCCTTCTGAAGGGGAGGTGTTCGGGTATGGCGCAAAGGTGACTGGGCAGGGAGTTCCAGGTCTTCGCTGCCAGAAAAGAGAAGGATTTTCCTCCGGCGGTGGTTTTGCGGATGCGGGGAACGGCTGCCAAGGCCTGACCGGTGGAGCGCAGAGTGCGCGGAGGAGTGTAGAAGGAGACGCGGGAGTTGATGAGTTTGGGTCCGAGGTTGTAGAGGGCTTTGTGTGCGTGGGTGAGGAGTCTGAAGGTGATCCTCTTGTTGACCGGGAGCCAATGGAGTTTTCTCAGGTGTCCGGAGATGTGGTGGTGGCGAGGTATGTCCAGGATGAGTCGTGCTGCGGCGTTCTGGATCCGTTGAAGTTTACTCTGCAGCTTGGTGGTGATGCCGGCGTACAGAGTGTTCCCGTAGTCCAGGCGGCTGGTGACGAGGGCGTGGGTGACGGTCTTCCTGGTGTCGATGGGGATCCAGCGGAAGATCTTGCGGAGCATGCGGAGGGTGTTGAAGCACGCTGAGGTCACCGAGTTGACCTGTCTGGTCATCGAGAGGGAGGAGTCCAGGATGAAGCTGAGGTTGCGTGCGTGGTTGGTCGGTTGGGGAGTGCTGCCTAGGGCGGGGGGCCACCAGGAGTCGTCCCATGCGGAGGGGGTAGGGCCGAGGATGAGGACCTCCGTTTTATCTGTGTTCAGTTTCAGTCGGCTGTCTGTCATCCAGGTCGCTACTTCCTTCATGCCGTCGTGCAGTCTGGTCCTTGCTGATGTGGGGTTGTTGGTGAGGGATAAGATGAGCTGGGTGTCGTCGGCGTAGGATATGATGTCGAGTCCGTGTTTGCGTGCAATGTTTGCCAGGGGGGTCATGTAGACATTGAATAGGGTGGGGCTGAGGGAGGATCCTTGGGGTACGCCGCAGATGATCTCCGTGGCTGCGGATCTGAAGGGGGGGAGGCGGACTCTCTGGGTCCTTCCGGAGAGGAAGGAGATGACCCATTCCAGGGCCTTGCCTCTGATGCCGGCGCTGCAGAGGCGGTCTATCAGGGTGCGGTGGCAGACCGTGTCGAAGGCTGCAGAGAGATCCAGGAGAATGAGGGCCACGGTTTCACCCTTGTCGGTCAGGGCTCGGATGTCGTCCGTGGCTGTGATGAGGGCGTTTTCGGTGCTGTGGTTGGCCCTGAATCCGAACTGAGTGGAGTCGAGGGAGTCGGAGGTTTCCAGGGCGGCGGTGAGTTGAGCGTTGACGATTTTCTCAATCACTTTGGCGGGGAACGGTAGGAGGGAGATAGGCCGGAAGTTTTTGAGTTCGGTGGGGTCTGCTGTAGGTTTCTTTAAGAGGGCGTTGAGTTCTGCGTGTTTCCAGCTTTCAGGGAAGGTAGCAGTGGTGAGGGAGGCGTTGATGACGTCTCGGAGGTGGGGTGCGATGATGTTGTCGGCCTTGTTGTAAATGTGGTGAGGACAGGGGTCGGAGGGTGATCCCGAGTGGATCGAGTTCATGACGCGGGTGGTTTCCTCGGTGGTGGTAGGGTTCCAGGCGAGGATGGTGGAGATGTCGTTTGCGGCTTCCGGGGGCGGGTTCATGTTGGTGGTCGTGAAGCTGTTGTAGATGTCAGCGATCTTACGGTGGAAGAAGGTCGCGAGGGAGTCGCAGAGGTCCTGTGAGGGAGGGATGGGGTTGGTTTCTGCGTCCGGGTTGGAGAGCTCTTTGACGATGCCAAATAGTTCCTTGCTGTTGTGGGCGTTGTTGTCAAGTCTGTTCTGGTAGGCTGTTTTTCGTGCGGTGCGGAGGCGTTGGTGGTGTTGGCGGGTGGTGTTCTTGAGAGCTGTCAGGTTTTCCTCTGTCGGGTTGAGGCGCCATGTCTTCTCGCGGAGGCGGCATTCTTTCTTGGAGTTTTTGAGTTCGGTGGTGAACCAGGAGTTTTTCTTGTGGTTGTTGGTGTTGGTTTGGGTCTTCAGAGGGGCCAGGAGGTTGGCGCAGTCGGAGATACAGTTGGTGAGGTTGTTGGCGGCCTCGTTGGGGTTGCTGGTGCTGGTGGGTTGGTTCAGGGAGAGCGTTGCTGCGAGTTGTTCTGTGGTGATTCGGTTCCAGTGTCTTTTTGGTGGTTGCCGGGTGTGGTGATGCACAGTGGTTTTCTTGAAGCTGAAGTGGACGCAGCTGTGGTCCGACCATGTGAGTTCGGTGGTGTGGCTGAAGGTGATGTGTTTGCTTGAGGAGAAGATGGGGTCGAGCGTGTGTCCGGCGTCGTGGGTGGGGGTGTTGACCAGTTGTTTCAGTCCCAGGTTGGCGAGGTTGTCTAGAACGGCGGTGGTGTTGTTGTCGGTGTGGTTCTCCAGGTGAAAGTTGAGGTCTCCTAGGAGGATGTAGTCGGTGGATGAGAGTGCGTGGGGGTTGACGAAGTCTGCGATGTCTTCGCTGAACTTGGTGCGGGGTCCTGGTGGTCTGTACATGAGGGTGCCTCTTAGGGTTGTCTTGGGGTCGATGTGGATCGCGAAGTGGAGGTGTTCGGCGTCGGGAAGTGAGTTGTCGGTGTGGGTCGAGATGCTGATGGAGCTTTTGTGTGCGATGGCGATGCCTCATCCGGTGCGGTTGAAGCGGTCTCTCCGGATGATTTTGTAGCCGTCGGGGATGGCTATGGCGATGTCGGGTGCCGAGGAGGGGTTCATCCAGGTCTCGGTGAGGAAGGCGATGTCTGGGTTCGTTGAGTTGATGAGGTTCCACAGTTCGATGGCGTGCCTGTGGACGGAGCGGGTGTTGACCAGGATGCATTCGAGGTTGCTTCCGGGGGCGTCGTTCTTGGTGGTGGCGGTGTGGGTCCGTAGGCAGGTGAAGCGGCAGTTGCTGCAGGTGAAGGGTCCGTGGGTTCGTTTGGGGGTGGCGCGGTAGCAGCCCGGCGCGCGGCCGGGGTTGAGGTTGGCGAGGGTGGCAGAGTCATAGGTCAAGCGGGGGGTGTGGGGGCCAGGGGTTCGGGCGCTGGGCGCGGTCCAGGCGCGGCCGGGCGCAGACGGGCTTGCCTTAGGCGCGCCTTCGGCGCGCCAGCTGCGCGGCCTCGCAGCGGCCGACATTTAAGGGGTAGGTGGGGAGGCGGGGTCAGCTGGGAGGCGGGAGGTGGGCGGGCAGGGGAGCTGGAAGCGGGAAAAAAGAGCGGCAAAAAAGAGCGGCAAAAAACGGCGGGAAAAGCGCGGTAGGAGCGGCGGGAAAAGCGGCAAGACGGCGAAAAGGGAACAAGAGCCTACTAAAATCTACTAAAACGGAGGGGCTGAGAGGGGAGGACGGCGCACGGCACTCGGGGGCACACGCACGGGATACAAGGAGAGAAAAGGGAATTTCAGTCACTCGGGGGCACACGCACGGGATACAAGGAGAGAAAAGGGATTTTTAGTCAGCACCAGCACAAGCACAAGCACTCGGGGTACACGGGCAAGAAGGGGGGAGCACACTCACAGGAGAGGAAGGCAGTCAGGGACTGGAGGCGCTGTGTGAGCAGGGGAGCGACCTACCCGAGGGTCAGTGGTCGCTACCTCTGCCTCGCAGCGGCCACAATTTAAGGGGTAGGTGGGGAGGCGGGGTCAGCTGGGAGGCGGGAGGTGGGCGGGCAGGGGAGCTGGAAGCGGGAAAAAAGAGCGGCAAAAAAGAGCGGCAAAAAACGGCGGGAAAAGCGCGGTAGGAGCGGCGGGAAAAGCGGCAAGACGGCGAAAAGGGAACAAGAGCCTACTAAAATCTACTAAAAAGGAGGGGCTGAGAGGGGAGGACGGCGCACGGCACTCGGGGGCACACGCACGGGATACAAGGAGAGAAAAGGGAATTTCAGTCACTCGGGGGCACACGCACGGGATACAAGGAGAGAAAAGGGATTTTTAGTCAGCACCAGCACAAGCACAAGCACTCGGGGTACACAGGCAAGAAGGGGGGAGCACACTCACAGGAGAGGAAGGCAGTCAGGGACTGGAGGCGCTGCGTGAGCAGGGGAGCGACCTACCCGAGGGTCAGTGGTCGCTACCTCTGCCTCGCAGCGGCCGCCATTTAAGGGGTAGGTGGGGAGGCGGGGTCAGCTGGGAGGCGGGAGGTGGGCGGGCAGGGGAGCTGGAAGCGGGAAAAAAGAGCGTCAAAAAAGAGCGGCAAAAACCGGCGGGAAAAGCGCGGTAGGAGCGGCGGGAAAAGCGGCAAGACGGCGAAAAGGGAACAAGAGCCTACTAAAATCTACTAAAAAGGAGGGGCTGAGAGGGGAGGACGGCGCACGGCACTCGGGGGCACACGCACGGGATACAAGGAGAGAAAAGGGAATTTCAGTCACTCGGGGGCACACGCACGGGATACAAGGAGAGAAAAGGGATTTTTAGTCAGCACAAGCACAAGCACTCGGGGTACACGGGCAAGAAGGGGGGAGCACACTCACAGGAGAGGAAGGCAGTCAGGGACTGGAGGCGCTGCGTGAGCAGGGGAGCGACCTACCCGAGGGTCAGTGGTCGCTACCTCTGCCTCGCAGCGGCCGCCATTTAAGGGGTAGGTGGGGAGGCGGGGTCAGCTGGGAGGTGGGCGGGCAGGGGAGCTGGAAGCGGGAAAAAAGAGCGGCAAAAAAGAGCGGCAAAAAACGGCGGGAAAAGCGCGGTAGGAGCGGCGGGAAAAGCGGCAAGACGGCGAAAAGGGAACAAGAGCCTACTAAAATCTACTAAAAAGGAGGGGCTGAGAGGGGAGGACGGCGCACAGCACTCGGGGGCACACGCACGGGATACAAGGAGAGAAAAGGGAATTTCAGTCACTCTGGGGCACACGCACGGGATACAAGGAGAGAAAAGGGATTTTTAGTCAGCACCAGCACAAGCACAAGCACTCGGGGTACACGGGCAAGAAGGGGGGAGCACACTCACAGGAGAGGAAGGCAGTCAGGGACTGGAGGCGCTGCGTGAGCAGGGGAGCGACCTACCCGAGGGTCAGTGGTCGCTGCCTCGCAGCGGCCGCCATTTAAGGGGTAGGTGGGGAGGCGGGGTCAGCTGGGAGACGGGAGGTGGGCGGGCAGGGGAGCTGGAAGCGGGAAAAAAGAGCTGCAAAAAACGGCGGGAAAAGCGCGGTAGGAGCGGCGGGAAAAGCGGCAAGACGGCGAAAAGGGAACAAGAGCCTACTAAAATCTACTAAAAAGGAGGGGCTGAGAGGGGAGGACGGCGCACGGCACTCGGGGGCACACGCACGGGATACAAGGAGAGAAAAGGGAATTTCAGTCACTCGGGGGCACACGCACGGGATACAAGGAGAGAAAAGGGATTTTTAGTCAGCACCAGCACAAGCACAAGCACTCGGGGTACACGGGCAAGAAGGGGGAAGCACACTCACAGGAGAGGAAGGCAGTCAGGGACTGGAGGCGCTGCGTGAGCAGGGGAGCGACCTACCCGAGGGTCAGTGGTCGCAGTGGTCGCTTAGATTTCTTTGCCCCATTTTTTCGGCCACCCTAATGAGAGAACGCCCGCTTTGCATACACTATGCCCTTTGCTGGCATAATGTAGCACAAAAGGTTACAAAGGGGCGCAATAAATGCACTGCGCCACTTTATCAATATAGGGCGGCGCTTTGGCCTTCTAGCGCCACATTAGCATCAAAAGAATGACGCTAATGTGACGTTAGAATGGAGTTAGGGGCTCTTAAATATGCCCCTATGAGTCTTGTGAACTTTTTTTCTATTCAAAACATCACTGATGACATTGGCATGACATATTTCACACACCAACGACCATGATAAATGTCATACAGGAGTAATTTCACACACCCGTAGTTGAATGTTTCAAAAGAAATTGATCAGATCTATGTCACTGATATAGTTTATCCCAAAGAATCAATCTGGGTAATGTTTTCTATGAACCAATCCGATAATTGGACTTTCAACAAAAGTATCTACGGCGTAGGGTACATAAGGCAACAATCAGTTACACAGTCATAAAATGACAAACATGCTGACAAAACAATATACAGCGCTCCTAAAAGGTTTAACAAGGATGTTAAAAATGCACCTCTTCCACCCCTTGGGCGTTGTCAAGGATAAGAAAGATAAAAACCTTTGCCTAGTAATTTGTGAAATTCCATGTCTCACAATGCCTGTCTACTGGCTTTAACACAGTGTGCTAACCTTAAAAGGCATAGTGGCATTGATTTATGCTTTTCACAATACATGTCAAGCCTATTGATGTCACTATAACTAACCCAGTCCTGCTGTTCCGAGACACTGGCATAAGGCAAACGGTGCAATACTATTTTTTAGCTGAAGTGAACAGCTCCTGTCCAATCACATATTTTTCTATGTATTACACAAGGGGCGTAGTGATAGCTGTTAAGGCCTGACACATATTGGTAGTCTGCTTGATCAGAAATGTGCCTTAAGCCCTGAATAAGGTTTCTAGTAATATATGATCTGCCATCCAAATCTGTTGGGTGGGTACTTCTGCTCCAAAGAAAGCCTATGGCTTCAGCCTATTATTAACTTTCCATTGTGCTATTGTAATAATGTTTACCTACCTCTCGCACTGAGAACAAGCAGTGCATTACGAGGAGTTCACAGCAGTGCCATCGGACTGATGGCTGTAATGAGAAATGTGCTCACGTGGAGTGGGCTAGGCAAGCAATCTGTTCTCTGTCCAGCAAGTCATTGACTCTAATGTTTTAAGTCCTACCAGAAACATTGGGTGGCCAAGGCGTTCTGTTAGAAAGACTTAGATGCGCTCTGCCTGCTTCTTTCTCCGATTAAATAATTCACTTTGACACAAGGCGTCCTCCAGGAGGGCATACCTCTATGAAATAAACGAGTGATTCGCCTGTCATCGTTAACACATTTTCACACCTAGACCTCGGTCTGAAAATACATTGCTAAATCACCAAAGAGAATAGTCAAACCCAGTGGCTTGGGCTCATACAGAAGTATGGGAATTCTGATCCTGAGTGCAATGTGGGTGGAGTCAGTGAGTGGGAATCGAGGTCAAATATGTGGTTAATATTCTGTAACTGTTTTGTTAATCTTCAACCTTCAGATAGCTGCTTATAAAAGTTGGGTGGCAAATGCGCTCTTTTGCATTATGAAACCTCGCTTGACCTTTTCAACATCACTGTAAATGTCTTAGTGCTTTTCAAGAGAGCCGCAGAAATGAATCATGGTTGGCCATTGGGAGATATTGACTTGTATAATTATATCAATCCGAGATTCAGGTCTATAATAGATGCACTGTGATCATGTAAGTCATTTAAAAATTCTATTGGCTGGAGAGTACCATAGGCTGCAACAAAATATGTAAAAAGATTTAGGGCCTCATTTAGATATTTGCAGTAACGGTCCTGCCGTAGATTTTTCGACCGAAACCCCGACTGCCACCATGATGGTCTGCCAGCAGTATTTAGATGTTAGACGTATTTAGATGTTGGCGGTCCCATAGGCAAAAGTCCTCATTCATCCCTCTGTGTCTGCAAGAAACACAGCCTGCGTTGACGGCGCCATTTGGAAAAGTGGCTGATAGCGGGACTCCAGCCACCTTCCCCACCGTGCAGATTTGTATGTGCCTTACTGCCAAGCAAAAAGTGGCGGTCTGACCTCCACACCTGAGTTGGTAGATTGGGGTGTAAACAAGGTAAAAAAGTACCTTGTCCCCCAATTCCACTTTTGTTTTCAACTGGACACGACTGGACAAGACCTGCTGTCACTGCTGCCATTGACCATGAATAAAACATGGCACCCACACTGATTGACTGGTAGGGTTTGTTGGTTGGGAACTTAACATGCGGTCGGGACCAGTGCTGTTATATACATGTCACAGTCATAGTCATAGTCATGTCATAGTAAATTACTATAAATATGTCTGGATAACGACTGGGTCAGACATAGATGGAGACACACTGACACAACACGCATATTGCACACATACACACATGTCGTTGTGGTATGATTATTCATTGCCAAATGAAGGGTGGCACCACAATGATGGTACAATCACACTTGTCAACCGTTATCCACGTGTGTGCACTGCAAGGAGGACCTTTACTGGTAAAGTTGTGCTACCTGTCATGTATGTGCGTCAGTACATGTATGTGTGAGTGTGAGATTGGTTTGGCTGGTTGAGGTGGAGGGAGCTGGAGTGGGTGATGTGTTTGTGTCTGTATGTATGTCACTTGCATGTGGGATCAAAGTTGTGTATGTTGTGTTGCTGTGTGCAACATTCAGGGGAGTGTTGTGTGATGAATGTTGTTGTGATGTGTGTAGTAGTGCCTTGTGTGAGTTTGTTTGTGTGGCAGAGTGTGTAGTTGTGTTGGCTGGTTGTGTTGTGCGTGGGTGCAGTGTCAATGTTGTATGTACATGGTGTCATGGATGTATGGCAATGGGTGTGTTCGGTATGTATGGGTTGTGTGGTGTCAGAATAGCAATGACAGTGTGTACATGGTGTGTTGTGTCGTGTGTTGTACAGGGAGACATGTGGCTAAGGTAGAGTGTGTGTGTGACTTCCATGTATTTTCAATAGCCACTGTCAGTCTGTTGACCACTGGGTCCAGCGAGGGTGTCCCTCCGTCAGAAATCCACCAGTATGACACCACCTGCACAGCTGAAACATCTAAATACGGTCACCGCTAACAAGCCTGCCTGATGACTAAGAAGGGTACTAGGGTTTGCAGCTCAGCCGCAATACATCTAAATACGGTGGGCAGACGGTGTTTTCGGGTCCGCCACAGATGCGGCTTGGTGGTAACACCGTCAAGATCTGAATCAGGCCCTAAGTGTTCAAAATAAAAAAAACAATTTCAAAATGCATACTTTAGTAATACACAGACTGTACCTAGTGTCTATTAAACAGAGTCACTCCAGAACGTAGCTGGTGACACCCTTTCATTACCCTTTAAAAAGAATTGTTCTTTGATTCTATTAAACTTCAACTTACTTCATTTGTTAAGGTCGATAGTGGCTCTCAAGAAGCATTTAGAGTTGTAAATTAACCAAATGCACGTCTGCATTTCTTTCAGGTAGCCGTGACCTGGAGAAGGTTTGTTTCTTATTTATCTCTCTGCCCCTTCTGCAGCTTCAAAAGCACAGGAGACTACTCTTTGCTTTCACACAGACGCATCTCAAGGCTGGCAGTAACCGTGCAAGAACAGCTGTATTTTAACGAAAACATATGGTAACTGGTTCTGTAAAGGTGAAAAAGCATGGGCACGTTGTTGTCCATAGATCCCACCAACTTCAGCCTCTGATAGAAACTCTTGCCCATTGGACTCTTGCCCATTGGACGAAAGCAATTGATTTTGGATTAATGTGATCATTTATGTGTAATGTGCATCAATGTCCGCAAATCATAGGCTAATTGTGACTACAAAAAATACAAGAAGTTGATTGGACAGTGATGATGCACAGGCAGAATTGCGAAAAAAATATAAAAAAAATCCTTTGGACAGTGAAAATACCGGGTCAGATTTAAGGCAAAATCAACAGATGCTTACAATGCACGCAGATGTGTAGTACGGATGGGTTTTTGTGTGGTCAAAGTTTATAATGATCTATTGGGCGAAGCATTGCTGCATTTTATGACACATTTTTCAATATCTTCCCTTTTGAAATATTCTTAGGTTCCTGCTGATGTATGCCTTAAACTCGCATCCTTAAACTCGCAGTGCACTGTGGGAAGGAGCTATCTGGTAACACGACCAAGATGGCAAAGTGAGCTAAATGCTTGCTGCTGACATCTGCTTTGCTCCACAGGTCACTGATTCAAATTTCAACAAGGCCAGCTCGGACTCCCATCCTGCCTAGGTCACTAAATTGAATATTATTAAACAGAGTAATCCTGACACATGTTTGAAAACCCTATGCACAGGTTACACGCATAACACTCGGGTATCTGATCTGACAATGCTTGGAAGTTCTACTCACACATCTATACAGTAGATGCATAGGTTCACTAAGACTATTTTCTGGTATCGGATTCTGCAATGTGCAAAGTACATGCAAATATCTGCTGCAGGTGAATTTACACAGAATTATTTTATGGGGATAAACCCTTGTTCTGTAGACTTTATGCTGATCTTGTTAGGCTGTATACTAACCCACTAAACTATATCACAATGACTACAATGACTAGACTATATATCAAATTACACATGAAATATTGTCACTATGCAAAAGGCAAAAGGCATATATGGTATTGCAAATCCTTGTTTTTCCTCAAATCTCTCAACTAAATCTATAATCTGAGGTTACAACGTCACTAGATTCTTATCTGCTGTTTCTGCTGCACTCAAATCTATTTTGTAATTCATCTGTAAGTCTTTTGGTTTACCAATATTGACCCCAAGTTCTTCAGCTAAATCCTCAAGATTATTATCTGCTTCTTTTGTTGCACATCTTTCTGCTTGCTGATTCTCCGATCAGGTATTTTATTTCATCTCCAGATAGGGGCCTCATCATGAACATGGCGGTCCAGACCGCCATGCCGGCAGCAGCGGAAATTACCGCCACTGGCATGGCGGTCTGGACCGCCATATAATGAACCAGGTAAGACCACCACAGGCGGCCCTCCGCCACTGCCAGGTTTCCGCCGACAGGCAGTCTGACAATGGCGGATTTCTCTATCCGATAGGGCAGCACTGCAAGCAGTGCCACCCTCCGCATAGAGAACCCTTGTTCCTCCAGCCTTTCCCTGGCAGTTTCCCCCGCCAGGGAAAGGCTGTGTAGTGAATCCTAGTTTGTCTTAACGGGATAACAGGAGTTAGCTTAGCCGTAGGCTTGTAAACTCGTGCCCCCATCACCCAGTGACTTTTAACCTACTTAGCTTGCTCTGTCTTAGCCCATTTAATTATTTATTTCCTTTAAGATGGCGGCCTTGTTTATAGTTAGGCCACTTGTTATGGGTTCTATTATCAGTGTCACTGCGCCAAGGCGTCAAGATCAAGCACGAAAGACAAACATACAGTAGGTATTCTCACTTAGGGATTTTCCCTCTCTATACTTTTGAGGGATTGTTGATATTAATTGCCGTCCCAAGCATGCCTGTTATCTATTGTTATGAATAACACTTATGTCAGGGGACCTTGTAGATCTGTATAAATACAACACACTTTAGATAGATAATCAGAGGGATTCCGACCAGAGGGCATCGCCACCATCGCTGATACCAATGCTGCAGTCATCTTGACGCTGACCCAGTCTTCGTGTCCCTGCGGAGTCTGAGATAGAGACCTCATTCCAAGGTAACGAGGGTTGGGGGCTCCTCTCATGGACACACCTTTGGCAGATTAGGTTTAACGAACCCAGCTCTCCTTTAGGTAGGAGGTTAGACCTATTTTCCTTAGGGTACTAGGGCTTATTCCATCTTTTACATATACATATATTTCTTTCATATATTGCACAATGGTGGGGGTCTTTATAACAATGACTCTCTTCTTCACAATATTGTTGCTTGGTATATTCATTATCCTAATCATTGCAGTTCATGCAACTTATCACAAATTGCAGTTATGTTGAATAAAAACTATTATAACTTCACTGCATCTGTGTTATTGCCTTTGTTTGTATGAGACATAATAAATCTATGAGAAAAGGGTAATCTCCGTTTAACCACGACAACCCTGAGATATCGTACTTGGAGTCCATGCGTAAGCAACTGCTACAAATCACCTTTTACTATTGTGTTTCTGGTGAGGTGCTGCTAGTAAGCCGGTAAGGTTTGGACAACAGTTACAACTAGTTGTAGGAAGAGACTTAGTCACCTACAAACGAAAGTACTGTCATCCTGAGACCAGCAGTCTTGCTCAGAGCAAGAGTCCAAACTACGACAGATGGTGGAAGCGGTGCTCAGGGGACCCCGTGTACAGGCCCGTCGTGCAGGTCACTGCCCGATTTATGGGCAGTGATCTGCGCGATGGGAGCTGCTGCACCCGCGGCACTGCGGCATTGACGACTGCTCCATTTGGACCCATCGCCAGCCGGCCCAGTGGAATGTATATCATAGGGTCGGCGGGGTCTTCTAGGGGCTGGCGGTCTATATTTAGACCACCAGCATGAACACAGCGGGGAATCCCGCCGTGTTCATAATGAGGCCCTAAATCTTTAAGAGTGCAAATTTAATCTCTCATTAACAGGCACAGTAAGGGCAACAGTAGACACAGTGACAGGCACAGCAGTAGAAGCACTGTTGTTAGTTCTAGTTAAAGCTATCAGTATACTCTCAGGCATAGCACTTGCACTCACACTTGCTAATTCAAGTATTGTCATTCCCTGTACACTTGTATCGAGGTCACCTGCTGCACTTATATCAGGTACCAGAGGTCTCTGTGATTGAGTCTGTATACCATCTGTATATGGGGGAGTTCTAAAATGTAAAACATCATTTCAAAATTATCTTCCTAATTTTAATATTTTTCTTTGACTTGCTTTTCTTTGTCACCCACAGACTCATCAGATTTCCCTTCTCCTGTTTTCTCAAAAACTCTACCTCCTTCTGCCAAATCTTATTACAAGATCTTTTTTTTTCTTTTTCGGTTTCACAATTCTTTATAGAAGTTTATAAACATGGAAACAGCATCATGCATGATATTGCCATTACAAAGGAGCATAATGAGCTTTCTTCATCAGTACAGTACACCTAGAATTTTTAGTAACATCCGGAAACACATCAATGAAATACCCTGCAATACTTTTACAAAATCTGAGCGGTGTGGGCATATATGTGTATGTTTGTGTGTAGCGGGCCCTATGCTTTACCAAGTAAAGAAAGGGCAGAGATCTGTAAGATGTCAATGCTGACCGTAGACGGGGGCGGGGTGAAGAATAAGGCTCAGCGCCGGGACTCGTATCGACAGCAACCCCAAGGGAACTCTAGCCTGCTTACACAAAAGAAGGGGGTGGCACTGATAGGTCTAGAACCCCTGATATGTGGGGATCACAGCGAAGTGCAACAGTACAAAGAAGGGGGCAGGTGTGTCGGAACGGCAATATCCGTTGGTGAGAACTTTTATTCTGTTATGGAGAGAGAAAAGAAGGTCATGCAGCAGATGAAAAGTGGGGAGGGATGAGAATTATAATCAGATTCTTAGAAAGAGAAGAAAAGGAGAAAAAAAGGTGGGAGAAAAGAGGATCCGAGAAAAAAAAAGAGAAGTGGGAGGAGAAGAGGCAGAGAGATATAGAGAAGTGGAGAGGAAAGGAAGTGAGCTGTGGAATCAAGGAGAGACAAATAAGAGAAAGGGAGGGAGAAAGAGAGAGAAAGAGGGAAAAAGAGAGAAAGTAAGAGAAAGATATAAATAGAAAGGAAGGGAAGGAGAAATAGAGAGAGGAGAAGAGAGAAGGAGAGAAAGGAAGAGAAAGGGAGCGAGAGGGAGAGAGAGAGAAAGAGAGCGACCGTGGGAGGGGTACCATAGGGGGGAGAAGGAGATGGGGAGGAATTATGGGGGGAGGATGGTAGTGGAAAAGAAAGGGGGCAGGACGTGGGGGAGGAAGGAAGAGGAGGGATGGGGGAATGGGTGGGAGGTTCAGTTATCTGCGAGCTGGAGGAAAGGAGCCCAAATTAGCAGAAATACCTCTGTCCTTTCCTGTATGTTATAAAAAATGTGTTCATAGGCAGCTGTTTGGAACATTGTCGACAACCATTCATCATGTAAGGGGGTATCGCTACTCGCTAGTGTCTTAGAATAGAAAGCTTAGCCGTGGTCAGTGCCTTATGTAAGAGGCGGAGTTGTGTATGGGGCAAGTCCTTAGTATCACCAGTGTCGTGCAGAAAGAGCAAAGTTTTTGGGAAGAGAAGGCAGTAATGGCAATACTACCCCAACTGCCTCCCAGTACGGTTGTATATTTGGAGAGTCACACAGTATATGTAATAGGTCACAATGTGGATGGGGGCAGCGCCAGCAATTTGCATGGGACAATAGTCCAGCAGTTCTAAGCTGCTGGGGCATCCAGTACCAGTCATGCAGGGTTTTGAAGACTCAATTGTGCCTCTCGGACGCCTCGTTCCCATGTCTCCAATAAAGTAGACAACTCTTCCATATCATATTCTACCTGTAAGTGGTTTTGCCATTTAGCCTTGAGGCAGGTTAGAAGGGGTAGAGAGAATAAATGTTGGTTTAGTAGCTTGTGCAGACCCAACGTCACTCCTCGAAAGGAGCCCCAGGTTCGTAAATAATCAAGCACCGGCGAGTGCTGCAGGGTCCACGGGCAGGTCCCCATACGGCTATGAAGGAAGTGTGAAAGCTGTTGGTATTGCCAGAAATAGTCACACGAGAGCCAAAATTTGACTTGTAACATCAAGAACGACTTTAGCTTCCCGTTAACGAGGAGGCGGTCGATAGTTAGAATAACCTTAGTCCTCCAGCCCTCCCATTCAACCACTTCCCCCCATCAGTAAACCAGCGTTGCCCCAGAGTGGCACATGATTATGAATCCGAGAGTCCACTCCTAGAAGATGGTGAGCCCGGCGTCGAGTGCAACATGGCCTGCATCACTGGGTGAGGGGGTTGAGGCGGGGGAGCTTTGACAGCATAAAGCACATCCAGGCCAGTGGCATATGCAATAGTGTGCGTTCTGCCTGTACCCACATGTGGTGGGTCTGGTATACCCGGGGGCATGAAGGTCAATTGAGACAGATGTAGTGCCAGCGCATAATGTTCCACAGAAGGTAATCCCAGTCCTCTGCATTCTCCTCGCGCAATGAGTTTAGCTTTGGTAACAGTGGTTTCAAGAGCCCCATACAAATTTACGTATGTAGATATCTACTTTCCTGAGCATTGGCAGCGGTACCACTAGCGGTAACATCCCAAGGCATATGTGTATCATGGTAAGGTAACCAGGCGGACGGCCTGCACTCTCCCCTCAAAATCTTGATGAGTGCAAGCTAACAGAGGTTCCAGGTTATCCTGCACCATCTGATCCAAGCCCCTGTTCACAAGGATTCCTTGATATTTGAGGTGCAATTGTTTCCAGGAAATTGGGAAGGCCGTTATAGCTGCGCTCGTGGTCACTGGGGATGGGGGCAGAGCTTCACTTTTATACCACAATATCGCTTGAAATTCCACCAGGATAGCTCGTAGTGCTAGGAGGGAGCGAGTAAGGTCTGTGAGCCTAAGCAATATGTAATCGGCATATAAATAGATCATGGAACGGCCTCCCAGAATGGGATCGCCGGCTATAGACGGGGATCTTCGTATAAGCACTGCCAAGGGCTCAACTGTGTTGTGGAGTCAGGAAATTAAAGAACCACACAACTCTGTTTGGCAAATAATATGAGTATTTATGAATCACAGTTAGGGGGGCAGCACAGCTCAGTGACTGATACCGCACTCAACTCTTTCATCACAAACAACATCTTTTATAGTCTCTAAATGCCTTGCATGCGTCTTATCACTTGTCATGCATATTGATTTAAGCGCCTACTTGCTACATTGTTATCTCTACTTAAATTAGCACAAAGCAATATTTCTCCATGGAAAAGCATCTAATTATGCATTTACAGAAAAGCGAAGATTACACATCTGTCATGGATACATTTGCTAATAATCACAGTGCTTTTGATCTCATGTTCTGAAGCCTATCAATATGTCCTTCTTCAGCTAACTCCATGCTTGGAAACATTTCTGTCTATCCTCCCGTGCACAGCTGCTGTCCTCCAAGCATCAAAGCTTATTTTGTTGCCTTTCCAAAATCACCATGATGTACACTTTCCCTTGTGAACATGGATCAGAATGTGCGCCCTCCCTGTGAGTGTCTTATCACGTTATGGCTCAAGCTTTCATGTTGTGGCCTTCTACTTCCAGCTGCATTATGAATAAATGTTTCTCTTCGTCCCTGTCCTTGCACCCCAGCACCCTCTCTATCCTTCGCTCTCTCTTTGGACATCATGAACATTTTAGGCCTGTACTCTTCTCTAACCATGTACGATTCTGCACATTTTCCTCCTAATGCAGGCATTGGCAAAAGTGGGCCTTCCTCTTTTTCCATATTTTCAGTAACATTCCCCCCCTTTAGTTGAACTTTTAACTACTTCCTCACCTTCCCTGCTACATACATTAATTAGTGTGTATATGTTGTCCTCGTCCTCCTGCACTTTCCTGACCGCCCTAATAGTGAACATCCCACCCAAGTTCTGGCTAACTCTCTTACAGAATCCTGTCACTACTTGGAAGATACAGAACGTCAAGAGAATCACAACAGGGATCGGGAATAACCCTTTAAACAGTCCTGACAACCAGGATGGCATCCATACAAACCACCCTAAAAACCATTGTCGGGGGCACCCCCCTCGTCTGCCATCTTCTTCCGCAGGTTATGTAGAGTCTGTATTGCCTCCGTTATTGTTCAGTTGTCCGCATCATTAGCTGGCACGTTTGTCCAGCAGGCAGTTCCGATTTTGGCACAAACCCCACCCTCCATGGCCATCATCAAGTCTAGCACATACCTATGTTGCATAAGTATCAACCTCACAGCCTGCATTTCTTCTTTGACTGCATTGAAACCATCTTCAGTCGTGTTGATGGTTTTCATCAGTTCCCATCGGGTTATTTGCATCCAACGGGCAGTCACATTTGCTTGGAAGAATGGGAAGATGCTTCCAAAGAACAATTGGGCATCATTGAGCAACCTGTGCTCTTGAGGAACGTCTTTCCAGGTTGTAAGACCTAAATAATCTGCTGATCTCTTCTTCCGATGGTGTAGCAAGGTAGTCGGATGGCTCATGGGATGGTCATTTAACGCTGAAATGTACAGCCCTGGAATCACCAAGGAGGGGGTGTGCACAGTAACCAAACAACAGATACCTCTCCCTCCGGAAGGAAGTTGCGTATACAGCCTCTCTCTGCACTGCCAATAGTAGTCCATCAGGCTGCAGGTGCCCAATTGCATGTCAGCATTGTACCTTGCGGTGATGTAATTGATGTTCCTCCCAACCAGGATCGTTCCATTTCCCCTGAAATATAAAAAGAAAACAATTGGTGTTCTACCTGCTCAAAGAGTGGATGCCATTTCTACCCAGGTTAATCTAGATATATTTTCGTTCCATATAGCCTGACATTTTTGTTGTGTGCTATTGTCACTCTGATTCCGCATCCATAAGGAGAGAGCCCTACATCCAAATGTTGTGCCATGGTTCCACTGACCATGGACGTATACTGATCAATGTACTCAAAAATATGGCCTCTCTTGACAATCATGGGGCATAGGTCGTGATAGTCCCAGGAATCCCTGCTCTAATATTCTAGTTCTCCATTTCTTACTCTTATACCTCATGACCCCTGTCTCAGCCATTGTTTCTAACTTCACTGTTAACTCTTTGCGGTCTGTCAGGACATTCATTATGTCGGCTAACTCCTCCTCATATTGTGTGGTGTTTACTAAGAATGCTCCATGCTTTATCTGTAAGGGTTGCATCCGTGCTCACATTCTACAAAGATACCGGTGTAATAAACATTGAGTAATATTCTATCTAACAAACTGCCATGGATATAATGGGATACATTTTCATACTTTTATACTTCTCTCTGCAAACGCTTAGTATACTGACATATTTCAATACAAGGGCTAGAATACCATTGAAATGCAATTGCTAACATAACAAGACATGAACAAAAGAACAAAATTGAAATGCATAACTGTCCGCTAGCAGTGTCAAATAGGAACTCCGCTGGCATCTTTAAAAGGGACGATATCCTTTGTCTTTCTCTTTGCCCTCCTCTAAAAGTACCTGTGAAAATGGCGATGTGTGACATGAAGCAGGAGCCAATCGAACGTCTGACAGATGTATCCATGGCTTCCTCCCCTCCACTTTCACTGCTGTGGGGGTGCTCTGGATAACTAAGTAGGGGCCCTCAAACTTGCTGTCCCTCCATCGTCGTACAAAATTGCGGATGTACACTTGTTGGCCCATGGAAATTGGACTGGTCTGCTGGGCTACGGTGGTGCACTTCTCCTGTAGCAACACCTGTTTAGAGAAGAACTTGGCAGACTTCAATAACTGAGGTAAAAAAAGCTAATCTCCTGTCCTAAAACGTCAGCTGTGTTTTGAGCATCTGTCTTCTGTTGAGCTATAGTTAAGGGAGTCGGCATAGGATGCCCTGTTTCTATCTGGTGGGGGGTCAAGTGATGATCACTTCCTGGTTGATTTCCGAGGGCCTACAAAGCTAGTGGAAGTCAATATCGCCAGTTTTTCTGCAGTGTGGCACATAGTTTACTGATTTTGTTTTTTAAAAGGCCGTTAAGGCGTTCCACTATACCATTGCTTTGGGGATGATAAACAGATGACAGTTTATGTTTTATTCCTAGAGAGGTGCAGATGTGCTGAAACATTGCATTAACAAAGTGGGTGCCATTATCTGAGCGGATCGCTTCTGTGATTCCCCACCAAGGTATCACCTCTCTTATCAGAAAATTGGCTGCTGTTTTAGCATCATTATGTACACATGGTCCTGCCTTGATCCACCTTGAGAAAGGGCAGACCACCACAATAAGGTATCTGTAATTGTTACATCTCTCAATCACATCGACAAAATCTAAATTTAGATTTTTAAATGGGCCTGTTCGGACGAGGTATTGTTGAGGTAATTACTTTTAGTGTGGATCTAGGGCTGTATTGTTGGCATACTGCACATTCTGCAATATACATAGTAATCATTTCAGATAATTGTGGAATGAACCAATCCGTCTGCAGCGTAGCAAGAAGATATTATTTGGCAGTGTGTGAAGGGAGGTGTAGTTGCTCTAGGGCTGTATATAACAGGGCTTGTGGCATTACTGGTTTACCTGTGCTTTCTTGCCTATAGATGAAATCTGTTGATGACTGTATACACCCTCACTGTTCCCAAAGCTCCCTTTCATGAGGTAGTGCTTGTTCTTGCAATTCGCGTAAATGTAATTGTACTGTCTCTGTATATGGGGGTGGTAATTCAGTAGCATTCTGTTGTCTGCTTGTCATCATCCCTAATGTGTGTTCATCTTGTTCACTATAGTTTGGTGATGTTTTAGCTGCTTCTTTTGCTGCCCAGTCTGCCAAGGCATTACCCCAGGAGACAAGGTCTTGTTAATTGGTGTGTGCTGCACATTTTATAACTTCTACCTTAGATGGTGGAGCTAAAGCCTTTATCAATGGTGCCAATAAATCTTTATGCATTACAGGGGATCCATCAGATTTAAGAAATGCCCTCCTTTCCCACCTGTGAATGCTAGAATGCACAATGGTGGTGACATATGCTGAATCTGAATAAATGATAACCTCTAGTCCTTCAGCTTGCCGCAGTGCTTCAATGATGGCCACTAATTCTGCAGCGTGTGCGGAGCAATGGGAAGGGAGTGGTATTTGATTTACTATCTGTAAGATGTCAGATGATCCCTGCTGTTTGGCTCTTACAACGGCTGCTCCAGAGTGCCTAATCCCAGTCTCCTGATCTATGAAAGAGGATCCATCAACAAAGAGCAACGTGCTCTCAGAGATGGGGTCTTCTCCCACCTTACTCTCTTCTTCTGGGGTGTAATTGACACAGTCATGTACTTGTTCATTGTCAAAAACTGGATGTGCAAAGAACGTTGCTGGATTAACTGTGTGACATCAAACCACTTGCAATGATGGTATAGAAAGTATTACTTCATATCCAGATACGCTTTGAGTTGTAAGGGTACTCTTGCTTTTTTTACAAGATGGCGAATACCGCTTGCTCTACACATAGGGGTACGAGACCGCCAGGGCTAAAATGACGGAAGCACCGCCAACAGGCTGGCGGTGCTTCCAGGCGTATTACGACCGTGGCGGAAGCGCCGCGGTCGCACCGCCGGGGCCGGTGGTATTCCGCCACTTTAGGCCCGGAGGTGATAATCCGCCTGGGCAGCGCTGCTTGCAGCGCTGCTCAGGGGATTACGAGTCCCCGACCGCCAGCCTTTTTCTGGTGGTTTGCACCGCCAGGAAAAGGCTGACGGAATGGGGAGTCGTGGGGTCCCTCGGGCCCCTGCACTGCCCATGCCAGTGGCATGGGCAGTGCAGGGGCCCCCCTGACAGGGCCCCATGCAGCTTTTCACTGTCTGCTATGCAGACAGTGAAAAGTGCAACGGGTGCAACTGCACCCGTCGCACGGCCGCAACACTGCCGGCTCCATTTGGAGCCAGCTCCTATGTTGCGGCCGTGATCCCCTCTGGGCCGGCGGGCAGAAACCAGGTTTCCACCTGCCGGCCCAGCGGGGATCTCCAAATGGCTGCGGCGGGGGTGCGGCCGCATTGGCGGCCGCACGGAGGTCAGATCTTGGCGGGTGGCTGATGCCGCCCGCCAAGGTCGTAATGACCCCCATAGTGTTAAAAGTGATCCCATCACTATGGTGGTGCTTTTCTGGACTGCAAAAGCTGCTGTAGCCAGTGCTTGCTCACTTGGATGATGCCCTTTCTTGACGGGATCTATCAGCCCACTGTAGTAGGCAATGGGTTTGTGTCCCACAGATGTCTTTTGAGTTAGTACCGCTGTCATTGTCATTCTATGACAATGACAGAGGAGGTAGAATGTTTTATTATAATCAGGTGTACCTAACACTGGAGCATTTCTGATTGCTCTCTTTAGCTCCAGGAAGGCTGTCTCCCTTTCATCAGTCCAGTCGATTTTGTTTGCATTTTTGTGGGACTCCTTTAAGGGAGTTAGAAGTGGTGCAGTCAGAGTGGAATAATCAAATCCCCACTGCCTCACATAATTGCAGAGTCCTAAAAACTTCTGCATTTGTTTTGTGGTTGTGGGCTTATGCTCTCTACTCTGTCCTGTGTCATCCTCCTCCCATCTTTAGATATTATCTGTCCCAAATAGTGAACCTCTGTCTGCATGTATTGCAGTTTATTTTTGTCCACTTTGTAACCTTTTTCTGCAAGCATGCAGAGGAGACCAATGGTGTTGTCTCTACACATGTCTTCAGTAGCGCTACGAACCATGATATTATCCAAGTATTGGAAAAGAGTACTCTTGCATTTTATGTTTGTTAAATCCTTTTACACTGTTCTGTTAAAATTGCTCAGAGACTCACAGAAGCCTTGTGGGAGCCTTCTATATTAATATTACATCTCTCTAAATGTAAACGCAGTCAAATATTGACAGTAAGAATGCAATGGAATGCGGAAAAATACATTTTTCAAATCGATCATTGAAAAATAAGTGGCTTCTTTGGGAATGTTTGTCAGTATGACTGATGGATCAGGTACCACTGGAAATTCAGGTATCACTACATTGTTTAGGGAGCGCAGATCCTGAACCATTCTCCAAGGTCTCCCCTTGGCCTTGCGTATCGGAAAAATGTGTGTATTGCGCAGTGTCGACCGCTCATATATTACTCACTGCTCAAGTAACGCTTGGATTGTAGATAGGATGCCTTCCTCTGCTTCTTTGGACAAGAGGTACTGGCGTATCCTGGGCAGTATTGCTCCAGGTTTCAATGTAATCTTCACAGGCTCAGCCCCTTTGATCAGTCCCACATCATATGGCCCCTTTGTTCACAACACTTCTGGTACTTTTGCCAAACCTTTTTCTATTATTGCTCTGTCTTGTGTGTGTCTGGACACTGTCCTGTATCGCAGCTGCACTTGAATGGCAATGTCCATCTCAAATACAACTGTCTCAGTTTGTGGGCAATTATCAAATACTTCTTTGTCTGATATATCTATTAATTTAACCCCGGGATCTGTGAACACTATTGATGTCTATATTTCCTGTCTCCTGTCAACTGCCATTAGCAAGGGATATGTTAATCTTATTTCAAGGGCGGATATTTCCAATATCATTTCAGGTTCTACTATGGGATCCACAGGCCGTAAAGGTCTGAACAGCAGTTCCTTTGGCAATTGCACTGTTTTCCCTTGAGGCGCTGATGTGTGCGCTATCAAGGCATTTATGCCATGCAAAAAAGCCTCTGTGTCGACAGGAACTGCCCTGACCTGCTCTTCTAACTCTTCATGAGCTATATGGGACAGTATTCTGCTCGGTGTGACAACTGGTGTGTAACACATCATTGACCCATCCTCCAAGAAGGAGATGGTCATGTTCAATTTGCTCATTAGGTCTCTCCCAAGAAGATTGACTGGTGACTCTGAGGAATGTAATAGTGGCCTTTCAATTTGTGTGTCCCCTACAATAATACTCACTGAATTGGTGAATGGAACCCTCCTCACAGCCCTAGAAAACCCTTGTGTGTCCATTGAGTTACAAGAAAGTGGTAGTATTCCTTCCTTTATACATAATTTGGTGGCCCCATTGTTGATTAAAAATCTGTAGGGGTGACCTTCTATGGCTACCATCAGAGTGGGTTCCTCATCTGACCTGTGGGTTACTGATAGTATTGGACACCCAGTGGCCATCTGCAGGCTCTGTCATTGGGTATAACTTTGAGTTGGCATTTCCCCGGATATTTGGGGTGATGCATAAAAGGCGTTGCCTCCTTGCACTATTACTCCTCCTACCTAAACCTATGCTTGTCTTCCAGAGTGTTGCTGACACCTTGGGGCCCACCCTGTGACATTGGCCCTTGTGGTGCAACCACTGGGCTTGAAAGCCCTGAGGACCCCTGCATTGCTTGCTGCTGGGGCACCCATTGCACCTGTTGAGGCCTCACCTGGGGGGAATTCCAACCTTGTGCTCTCTCATTGTTTTTCCTGGCCCTGCATTCCCTTGCAAAATGCTCCATCTTTTCGCAATAATAACATTGTAGTCCTGCCCTATAGCTTCCTTGTATTTTCCTTGTGTCAACCCTTGGTCTCCTGTAAAGCTTCCCTGCCCCTTCCTTGTATCACTTACTGATTGTCCTCCTGGTGCCTGTACCTGCACTGGCGTTGCAACAGTTGTTGATGGCACAGTCACAAGTGCCCCTCTGTACTCGGTTTCTTAATTTTTTGTTGCACCAGCTTAGCTGCTGCCCTTTTTGCCTGTTCTTTTCTTTCTTTGTCCTTTTCTTGTTTTCGCTTCAAATAATGTATTATATGGGCCTGTATTTCGTGCCATGGTTTAGCCTCTGTTTCCACGACTCCATCTAAGCTTGCTTGTATATCGGTGGGAAGGCCTCGCTTTAATATATTATAATACAAAAATTGCATTTTCTCCTGTGTTTTCCCAGTTACATCCTACTTCCTGCACTCATCGTTCTTTCATTCTAGTAATGAAGTCTGCAATATCCTCAGTCAGCTTTATACTTTTCTGTCTGGTCTATCTGGATACGTCCGCCGAAGTGCATCCCAAACATGTTGGCGGACATTGTTAAATGATGATCCATCAAACTGTGTACTTATCAATGTCACTTGAGGGAACCCTGCTCTAACAGATATTGGGGGTCATTACAACCCTGGCGGACGGTGTTAAAGTGGCGGTAAGACCACAAACAGGTGGAAAAAAATGGGAATTATGACCGTGACAGAAACCGCCAACAAAGACAGCTACTTTAACACTCCGACCGCCACGCCGGTACAGACAAACAGCGCTGCGGTCACCGCCAACAGATAGGCGGAAGACAAAGTACCGACCACAGTATCACAACCTACCAATCCGCCACCTTTTCCGGAGCGGATTCACCGTGGATAAAAACACAGCGGAAACACCCATTTCAAAGGGAAAACGCTCACCTCTATACACTCCACGAGGAAGGAGGACACCATGGAACCGGAACTCCAAATACTCCCTGCGATAGTCTTCCTGCTCCTGTACGACCATCATCAACGCAGGCGCCGAAGACAACGGTGAGTACTGCACCTACGACATAGGGAAGGGGGAGGCAAAAGTCAGGGACACACACACGCAACACCCCCACCCCCACCCGACCCTCACCCACTACAACACACACACCAATGCATATTCAAACATTACAGTAACAACCCCCAAACCCCCCGGAAGAATGCAAAGACAAAACAAAATGAGTGCAACCATTGTAATATATCAAAATGCAGTAACCAAATACATACATATATATATACAGATTAAACAAAATATACATCACGATTAGTAGTGCAGGTAATGCATCATTCAATGTCCGTGGACCACTGGGCCCAAAATGCATGGGCGAGGCCCACATCAGATACCTGATCAAAACGGAGAGAACACTGCTGGGGCATCAGATAGAAATACAACAGGAACCTCAGGGGGAATGGAAGGGGGGGCACCTAAGCCGGATGACTGCACCACGCAAGATCCACGAGGGGGCTCCATGCCCATTGATGAATCCTGGGGAGTGCAAAGCCACAGTCTCTCAAGTCTCTACAGTGGGTGGTTTGCCCACTGTTCAAACCTGGGTAGTGCAAAGCCGCAGTCTCTCAAGTCTCTACAGTGGGTGGTTTGCCCACTGTTCAATCCTGGGGAGTGCAAAGCCACAGTCTCTCAAGTCTCTACAGTGGGTGGTTTGCCCACTGTTCAATCCTGGGGAGTGCAAAGCCATGGTCTCTCAAGTCTCTACAGTGGGTGGTTTGCCCACTGCTTTATCCTGGGGAGTGCAAAGCCACAGTGTCTCAAGTCACTCCAGTGGGTGGTTTGCCCACTGCTTTATCCTGGGGAGTGCAAAGCCACAGTCTCTCAAGTCTCACAAGTGGGTGGTTTGCCCACTGTAGCATCCTGGGGAGTGCAAAACCACAGTCTCTCAAGTGGATAACAGTCTCCACTGGTTCTGGAGGGGGACTGGTGCCCAGAGTGCATCACGCTCCCTGTGACGGTCCCAGTTCCGTCACTGTCCCAGCTGCAGATGGGCTAACGATGCTTGATTTGGCGGTCTTTGCCCTGCTCAGCGGTGCTTGCCTTTGCTGGCTCTGACCTGTTCAGCGGTGCTTTGCCCTGTTCAGCGGTCTTCACCATGGCAGTCTTTGCCCTGTTCAGTGGTGCTTTGCCCTGTTCAGCGGTCTTCACCATGGCGGTCTTTGCCCTGTTCAGTGATGCTTTGCCCTGTTCAGCGGTCTTCACCATGGCGGTCTTTGCCCTGTTCAGCGGTGCTTGCCTTTGCTGTCTCTGAGCTGTTCAGCGGTGCTTTGCCATGGTGGTCTTTGCCCTGTTCAGCGGTGCTTTGCCCTGTTCAGCGGTCTTCACCATGGCAGTCTTTGCCCTGTTCAGCGGTGCTGTGCACTGTCCAGCGGTCTTCACCATGGCAGTCTTTGCCCTGTTCAGCGGTGCTTTGCCCTGTTCAGCGGTCTTCACCATGGCGGTCTTTGCCCTGTTCAGCGGTGCTTTGCCCTGTTCAGCGGTCTTCACCATGGCAGTCTTTGCCCTGTTCATCGGTGCTTTGCCCTGTTTAGCGGTCTTCACCATGGCGGTCTTTGCCCTGTTCAGCGGTGCTTGACTTTGCTGTCTCTGACATCTGCAGCGGTGTGTGGCATGACGGTCCCTCAGTGCCCAGCGGGGCTGTGGCTGCTGGGGCCCTCCAGAGCACTGACGCTGGCGGTGGTCTCTGGACCAGTGACGATAGTGCTGCCCTCCAGGGCACTGATTCTGGCAGTGGTCTCCGGACCAGTGACTATAGTGCTGCCCTCCAGGGCACTGACTCTGGCGGTGGTCTCCGGACCAGTGACGATAGTGGTGCCCTCCAGGGCACTGACTCTGGCGGTGGTCTCCGGACCAGTGACGATAGTGCTGGCGGTGGCGTCCCGGCCGGCGGGGAGGATGGCGGCCTTCTCCACCGTGCTGCTCTTACCAGACTTTGGAGACTTCCTCTGCCCCTTCACCACCTTGGGAGGAGTCACAGCTGACTCAGCACTCCCCCCGGGACCCTTGTGAGAGCTGTTTTGCCGGCAGGAGTCTTCACCCTCTCCCGTCGGGCACTTTCCAACTTAAGGTGCTTTACAGGGGGTGGAATGGCAGTGCTTTGGCTCCGTGTCACACTGGCTGCCCTGGTGGCCGGTGCACTCCACAGACCTTTAACACGCACCACTGGTACCAGACTTTTTTTGGCTGAGGTGCTACTACAGGACCTGTGAATTGGAGGGGTGGGGTGGTGGGAAAGAGGTCAACGTTGCTCAGGAAGAGTTTCTGGCGAACACTGGGATGGGTAGCTGGAGGGGGTCTGGGAGTGGAGGAAGAGGAGGTGGTTGAAGGAGGTGTAACTTTAGGTGATTTGGGTGCGGGTGCAGGTGCAGGTACTGGAGGCTGTCGTGAGGTGGATGGATGTTGGGTGTGTGGGTGCCCGTGTTTGTGTACTTTGGGAGGGGGCGTCACAGACACACTGGAAGTGGACACAGGGGACGTGTAAATGGTAGTGGGGGTGGTGAGTGCAGGTGAGCGGGGTGTGGTGCTGGGTGTTCTGGTGTGAGTCCTAGTGCCTGTAGATGTAGTGCATGCAGGTGAGAGTGTAGACGACACTGGGAGGGAGGAGGGAGACGACGAGGAGGGGGACACAGTGGAGGCAGTGGATGTTGCTGTGTCTGTATGTGGGTGATGCTTGTGTGAGTGCCTGTGGGATGTGTGGTGCCTATGTTTGCCTGAGCTACTTTTGTGTGTTGAGGTGTGTGCATGCTTGTTTGATGGTGTGGTTGGGATAGGCTGGGGTACAGGGGATTGGGTCTGGGTGGAGGAAGTTGGAGGGGGGAGGCTAGACACAGGGACAATAGCTGCCATCAGTGCTGAGGCCAGAGATTGCAGGGTTCGATGATGGGCAGCCTGACCAGAATGAATGCCCTCCAGGAATGCATTAGTGTGTTGCAACTCCCTTTCTACATCCTGGATGGCATTCACAATGGTAGACTGCCCAACAGTGAGTGACCTGAGGAGGTCAATGGCCTCCTCACTGAGGGCAGCAGGGGTGACAGGGGCAGGGGCTGAGGTGCCTGGGACGAAGGTGATGCCCACCCTCCTGGGTGAGCGGGCACGGAGCGAAGGCTGAGGGGCTGCTGGGAGGGTGGTGCTGGTAGGGGGGGGTGGCGGCTGTACCTGTAGAAGTGGGGGGCACAGATGGTGCCGCCACCACAAGGGAGCTCACATCGGCGGACGAGTCTGTGTCACTGTTTGCTGATCCAGTGACTGACGTGAAGCTCCCCTCGCCCTCAGTCCCACTGGTGTATTCAGAGTCTGTGGTGTGGCCCTCCATGGCCATGTGGGATGCAGCTCCCTCGTGCTCCGGTGCCACTGTACCTCTGCCTGATGATGCTGATGCACCAAAGAACAGGGAGAGCAAAAAAAGGGGGGGGGGCGACAGAAGAAAGACAGGTTGAGTGCATGGCTTACCGCTACCGTTGGCGGACAATACAGACATAGCGGCCCCCTGCACTACGCCGTGCTCTTGGCCTCTACAGATGCAATTCCTGGGATATGGCCTACATGGCTATGAGTGTCATCTGTCCCCATAGATGACACAGGGGCATGTATACCTGTACTTGGCACTCTACAGAGGTGGGGGGGGGGCCACAGGGCCATGCCTTACGAAGGGGCCTAGCCTACGTAACTCGCCCTGGCCTGGGGAAACCCACAGCCCTCCTCCCCCATCCAGACCCCTCCACTGCGCGCAAAGTCTGCAGAATGAGAATGTACTCACCCCCTTGTGTCTGCTGTGATGCCCTCAAGCGCCCATCCAACTCAGGGTAGGCCACCACCAGGATCCGGAACATCAGGGGGGTCATGGTGCGATGGGCACCCCTCCCACGTTGGGAGACCATCCCCAGCTGAGCCTCCGTCGTCTTCTTGCTCCAGCGGCGAATGTCCTCCCGTCTTTTACGGCAGTGGGTGCCCCGTCTCTGGTGGACCCCCAGGGTCCGGACGTCCTTGGCGATGGCACGCCATATGTCCTTCTTCTGGTGGGCGCTGACCTAAATGAAATGTACAGGGGAAGAAGAGAAGTCATTACCAACTGAACCGTCGAAGTGAGTGGCCCCCATCCCTACCCTTGCCATGTGGCACTTGCATTCACAGCCCTTCATGGTCGCAGAACTCTGCCCCCTTCCTACTGACATCCAGCCCTCTCCACCCTGCACAGCCCATACAACGTTCTCCCTGTGTACTTACCTGTTGGTCTGGAGGACCGTAGAGTAGCGTGTACTGGGGAGGACCCCGTCCACGAGCTTCTCCAACTCCTGAGCAGTGAAGGCAGGGGCCCTTTCCCCAGACGCAGCAGCCATTGTCTCTTCCAGACCAAGCTCACAGCAGCACTTGCAATGTAGGTCCTCTCCTGTCGAAGATCAGGTATCGAGCGATTGAACAGATAGAAAACGGCGGTCGCATCCGCGGCGGTGACGTCCACGGCAGTGGGTCTCATCACCGCCGGCGCACTTCATCATTGGCTCCTGGGACCCATAGGGTCCAATGTTAACCAATGCAGCATTGTGCCGCGGTCTACGACCGCCTACCGCGACGGTGTACAATGCCAGCGCAGTTACCTTTCACACTTCTACCTCTATCCTGTCTGTCAATTAGAAGCAGTATTTGGTAACTGAGTTGTACATTTCCATTACGGTTTCACAGGTGTGGTTACCAATGTGTGTCATCTGCTTGCATCCTTCATGGACGTGTGATGTATGACATAGGTATGTTGGCATTACATTTGAAAACGCATTTTGTCACTGTCATTGCTAATACACATTTTCAAAATCACAGACTGACTCCAGATTGTTTTGTGGTTCAAGGGTGTTTATTGAAGTGCTAATTATTGGAGGGGGTGGCAAAATGGTGATGGGTGATGGTGGAGGAATGTCCATGGCAGAGTCCAGTCTATTAGTATCACAGGTGCACTGCCCATATGAGCATAGGAAGTGGAGCTGGGGCAGTTCCAATCTGGACAGGGTAACAAAGTGGGACAGTGGGATGACAATCAGGGTGGTCTCATTTCCTGGCGGGGGTCTTGCCATCTTGCTCTGTCCTGTTCCTGGATCTCAGGGACCGCTTGCGGGGTTGTTCTCCGTCTGCAGGGGGTGGGGTGCTGGTGTGGTGGTCCTGTGGGGGGGCGTCCTGTCTACTAGCGCCGGCGGAGGTGGTGGGCAGTTCATCGTCCAGGCTCGTGTCAGAGGCCCCTTGGAGTGCCATGGTGTCCCTCATGGTCTTTGGTATGTCCTTCAGCACCCCTACGATGGTGCCCAGGGCGGAGCTGATGGTTCTGAGCTCCTCCGTGAACCCCAAATACTGTTCCTCCTGCAGGCGCTGGGTCTCCTGAAACTTGGCCAGGACCGTAGCCATCGTCACCTGGGAGTGGTGGTATGCTCCCATGATGGAGGAGAGGGCCTCGTGGAGAGTGGGTTCCCTTGGCCTGTCCGCCCCCTGTCGCACAGCAGCCCTCCCAGTTCCCCTGTGTTCCTGTGCCTCCGTCCCCTGGACCGTGTGCCCATTACCAATGCCCCCAGGTCCCTGTTGTTGTTGGGGTGGTGGGTTATCCTGGGTTCCCTGTAGTGGTGGACACATAGCTGATTGACGTGTCCTGGGGACGGAGGTATGGGCCTGCTGGGTGGGTGCTGTGCTGGTGTTACCAGAGGTGGAAGGTCAGTGCTGGACTGTGCCTGTGCAAGGGGAACCGACTGTCCCGAGGCCCACGATGGTCCGGGCTGGTCATCTGGATCCAGTTGTCCAGAGCTGCTGTCGTCACTGTGGGCCTCTTCTGTGGGTGGAGTGGAGATGTCTGGACCCTCCTGTGTGGTGACGTTACGTAGTGGTCCTGCAGGGGTATAAGAGCATGATTATTGCATGTGTGTGTGTCATGGTGTGCAATGGGTGGGTGTGCTTGTACCCAAGTGCAAGCATTCCTGTGTGGGGGCTTGTGTGATGATGGTTGGGGGGGTGTTATGGCTATGTGCAGTGAGCATGCTTTAGTGATGGGTGTCCATGCATAGTTGTGTCATGCAGGGCTTGGTGTTGGGATGTGTGGTTTGTGTTATTAGTACATTAGTGAGGAGTTGGAGTGATAGGGGAGGGGGTGAGGGTGGGGGTGTGTGATAGCATGCAGGTAGGGTGGGGGATATGATAGTTAAGATTTGACTTACCAGTGTCCATTCCTCCACCGGCTCCTCCGAGGCCCTCTGGATGCATGATGGTCAAGACCTGCTCCTCCCATGTTGTTAGTTGTGGGGGAGGAGGTGGGGGTCTGCCGCCAGTCCGCTGAATCACGATGTTGTGCCTGGAGACCACTGAACGCACCTTCCCCCTTAGGTCATTCCACCTCTTCCTGATGTCCTCCCGATTTCTTGGATGCTGTCCCACAGTGTTGACCCTGTCCACGATTCTTCGCCATAGCTCCATCTTTCTGGCTATGGAGGTGTGCTGCACCTGTGATCCAAATAGCTGTGGCTCTACCCGTACGATTTCCTCCACCATGACCCTGAGCTCCTCCTCGGAAAACCTGGGGTGTCTTTGGCGTGCCATGGGGTGGTGTAGGTGATGTGTGGGGTGGTGTATGTATTGATGAGTGTGGTGATGTGTGGTGGCGTGGGGTGTTTTGAGCGTGGATGTTGTATGGGTGATGGTGGTGTGTGCCTCTGTGTGGTGGGGTTGTCTATTGCTGTGGTCTCTGTCTGTCGCCTTCGTCTATAGTTTTTGGTCGTAGGGGTTTGTGGGTGATGTGGGTGTGTGTTTTATATTGTGTTGGGTGTGTGGGAGTTGTGTTTGTATGTGTATCAGGTGTGTGTATTTTGAATTGTCCAATGTGGCAGTGTTTTGGAGATGTGTGTGTATTTTGAGTGCGGCGGTGTGTACCGCCAATGGAATACAGCGGTTGAAAGACCGCCGCGTGGATTCGTGGGTCATGATAGCATGGGCGTGTTTCTGTTGGTGTGACGGTGGAGGAATTGTTTTCGCCAGTTTATCACTGACCTTTGTTTTGCCGGACTTGTGCTGTGGGTCATAATAGCTGTGGCGGAATTCCGCGGCCGCGGCGGTGTGTTGGCGGTCTTCTGCACGGCGGTAAGCGGCTTTTACCGCCAATGTTGTAATGACCCCCCAAGTCTTTATTGTCAGTCATGTAGGTAGAGACGTGGGCAGGGAATTGCCCTGTGCCGTGCGGTATCGCAATACATTCAGGCATCATGGCATGTGGCCTGGAGAAACAAGGCCTACATCTAGCATAAAGAGTACCAGGGCATGGTCGGATAGTGCTGCATCCAGGATCCGGGAGTCCCTATTCATGGGAACCAGTTTATGGGAAATGAAAAAGTAGTCCAGCTGGGACCGTGTTCAGGGACCGGCGATAAAAAGGTGTACTCCGGACCAGTGGGTGTGAAAGGCGTCAGTGGTCTACCAACCAATTATATGCCAGTACGTCCTCCCACAGTGCTCTGTCTGTATCTGATATCCGATCTGCCTGTTCGATCAAGAACCGCATTGCAAGCCAAGTTCCAGTCTCCTCCTACGAAATATTGAGAAGCTCCAATATCCGTCAGAAGACGACTCAAGTGTAAAAAGGATGAATTTCTATGTCAGGGTGGAGTGCAAGGAAGAAAGAAGGTGTCAGGGAGGGTAAGGGGGGGTTCTGCAGTAGCACTCAAGAGGTAAGGACCAGTCAAAGAAAAGGAAGAAAAAAGAGAGTAAAGAAAGAAGCAAAGAAAGAAGGAGAGAGAGAGAAAGAAAAAGGGCGAAAGTTACGAGGCTTACAGAGAGAGAGGAGGAGGTAGTCTAGGTTGTTTGGGATCAGGAGGGGTACCTCGTGTGAGCTTAACTCTGTAAAACCACGGGTCTAAACCTGAGAAACCCGCAGAAGGTCACACATGACGGGGGAGAAGGCAGAGTGGCAACAGGAGGAAAGCTAGGGCATATCATAACCAGAATGAATGAGGGTGTGGGTACCAAGAGTCAGAAAAAAGGGGGGTGGAGGACAGGGGGAGGGGAAAAAAGGGAGGAGTGCCCCGGCATGGGAGGGATACGGCAGGGAGAGAGATGGAGGGATTGTGTTCTGAATATGAAGGCCGATCGCTGGTATAATGGCACTAGCATGGGGAGGTGGTAGGAAGAGACCACAGACGAGGGGTAGAGGTGGTGTAGCGAACATGGGCAAAACCATTGGCAAGTGACAAAAATGAGGGAAAAAAGGAAGGGGAGGGTCTAAAGGGAAATGGGGGGTGGGCAGTAGGGAGGGATGGGAGGGTCCTGATTTGTTCACAGGTATGGCCTTAGGTCTTAGCGATAATGGAGGGTATGTCAGACCTGGACGAAAAAAGAAGTGTACCGAAGGTTGCCCCCTAGACGGCAGAGATACACTTATAGAAACATGGTGGTGGTGGACAGGGGTAGGCGGTAGAGGCATGGAAAAGGTTTTCGGGAATATGTGGAGGGGGTAGAAAAAGCACTCAGTAGCCACTGGCCGAGTATGACAATTGGATAGGTAGCCCAGCAGATTAGGGGGTACTGTTTTTTTGTTTTTTTTCTAATATAGGAAAGCAGAACCTTAATCATAGGAGTGTATAGTACTTATATTAGAACAGTGTGATAATACAATAATAAACAGTAGGTTTGTGTCAGACAAAACAGTAGGTTCACTATGTGCTGTGTCTGAGAATGCCCAGAGATGGAGTAGGGGAGGGGGTGTTCCCAGCAGGATGGGTTATGTGGCTATAACCGCAGTAACAACAACAATAACAAGAACAGTGATAACAAGGATATGATATTGTAGGTAAACATGCATGTTACTTAGCGCTCAACAGATGATCATTCTGGTTACCCACTGATGGGTAGCAGGTGCTCCAGCAATTGTTCCCAGAGAACATGCCAGGGAATCAGTCAGCAGGGGGTGGGGGCTTCAAAGGGGACCTCGGTTTGTCTCCGTACAGCCCCTGGGTGATGTCTGCCACTGCCTGGAGGGCCATGTCTCTCCCATCTACCCCTTTTCTGTGCTGAAGAGTAGATTCTGAAGTTGCTAGGATCGGCGTCCGTGTGAAGAACAGAATCACTTGGCATGGAGGGGCTTGTTATTAGGTCCGCGGGTTCATGATCCATGGGTTGGGCGGAAAGGACATCCAAGAAAGAGCACAGGTCTGTAGATTTGAAGAAGTACCTGGATTTATCATCCATTGTTATCCACATTATGGCCGGCTCGAAGACTCCAAATTCAATTTTCAAATGACGCAGGTGGGGTCTAAGTGCAAGGAAAACCTTTTTTTTTATTCGTCTTGCAGGAGAAGTCTGCAGCAATACGGCCATCCTGACCTTCGTGGCGGTATCGGCCATGGGCCCTCGCAGTCATTAACAGCTGGCAGACCTGTTCATGCCATAGAAAGCATCCTATAATGGGATGTGGCCTCTGGCAGACTCTTGTAGGGAGGGTAGGGGGGAAATCTTGTGGGCTCATTAAAATTCTAGCATGTGAGAAATAGTAAGGCGCGTGAGGGTAGGAATGAAGTCTTTAGGGAAGGCCCCCACATCTGCGCCCTCCATTTTTTCCGGCAGGCCAAAAAAACTGACATTGTCTCTGCAGCTCCTGCCCTCTAGGTCTGTGAGTTTGTGTCAGAGGAATTGCAGTTCTAGTTCGTTATCTGGTAGGGCTGCTATCCTACTTTCGACTTTGTCCTAGAAACCAGCAATATCTGCCCATATCGACTTGGAGTCTGCAGATCTTAGAGCCTATGGCTTCCAGATGACGGCCTACTGCGGAGATTTCCTGCAGACTATGCTCCATGGCAGTGTCTGGGCGAGAGTCCACTGGAGCGGCCGTAGAGCTGAGGCCAAGAGTGATGTCGGATGAGGTCATTGGTCGTGGTTGCAAAACAGCTTTCATGGGGCCAGATGTAGCAAATTCTAGCATTGCGACTCGCAAATTGCGAGTTTGAGCAACTAGCAATTTGCGACTCGCAATGCCGGATGCAGGATGGTGTCCCTGACACCATCTGTGAGTCACAAGGGGGTCGCAAAGTCCCACCTCATTAATATTAATGAGGTGGGTCACAATTTGCGACCCCCTGGCGAGTCACAGCACTCACAGGGATGGTGGCCTGCTGGAGACAGCAGACCACCATGTCTGTGACTGCTTTTAAATAAAGCAGTTTTTTTTTTGTAATGCAGCCCGTTTTCCTTAAAGAAAAACGAGTTGCATTACACACGAAAAAATGAAACATGTCAGTTTCATTTTTTCAGAGCAGGCAGTGGTCCATAGGACCACTGCCTGCTCTGAAAAAATGTTTTCAGGGCCATTCACAAAGGGGAAGGGGTCCCATGGGGACCCCTACCCTTTTGCGAATGGTTTACCACCAGTGTGACACTGGTGGTAACTGCGAATTGCTTTGCGACCGCGTTCGCGGTCACAAAACAATTCTGCATCGCGATGCGACTCGCAACTAGGAAGGGCAACACCCCTTCCTATTTGCGACTCACATTCCCATTTTGCGAGTCAGTAACCAGGTTACCGACTTGCAAAATGGGAATGGGCATCGCGATATGGCTTTTGCGCCTCAAAACAGCAATTTTCTCTGTTTGCAAGGCGCAAAAGCCTTGCAACATCTGGCCCAAGGAGAGCAGCTGTTGCGTAGATTTACCAGACGGTTTACCAGATGGTTTGCTGGAGTTCATCTCCTTGAGGTCAGGGAGGAATAGGAGCACCAACAGGGCCGTCAGAGCCCAGAGCCAAAGGCCCAGTGACGTAGGGGCAGCAGTTTCAGTGGGGGGCCCAAGGTTTGTTTATATACCACAACATTTTCTCATCTACATGGCACAGCTGTGTCACCCAGCCGCACATGTCCCGCCTCTAGAAGGTTGGGTAGGTAGGCTCACCAGTACTGAGGATCACATACTTGGCGAGGGTAGTGTCAGTAGCAGACATAGATCCTGGATAAGAGGGCCGTTGGTCCAAAGGTCAATGATGGAAAAGTTTTTGGGGTGAGAGCAGCCACCTTTGGTTCTCCCAGAGACAGGCTATGGTCAATGTCTTCGTCTGTGGGTGAAAGAGAGGAGCACGGCATAGGAAAACACTTCTCTGGGATGTATCCTGATGTAGATGATCTGTCAATCACGCCGTCAAAGCTATCATTGGAGTAGCTCCCCGTTGACTCAGGGCTATGAGGTACCATCTCGGGGCACAGGCACAGTAGTCCATTGATCACCCCACATTCGATGCCGCCGCCATCTCTCGAGGCGCTGATGGATCCTAACAAGCGGTGGTCACTGCAATGTCTTGGAAGAAGCAAAAAGCCCTATATCTTGTGAAGGGCCTATAATACACTTAAAGTGCTGGAGATGCTGGGCATGCTGGTAATCCTGGGGATGAGCGGAAGAAATTGGGACTGCGGCTGCTCTTCGCTATACAAGCCGCGGTATCTGATAATGTCCTGAAATTTGGAAGTTGCGCCAGCCGAGCATAAGGCCTTCCTGTCAGGTCTCTGTCGATGCGTGCTGCGAAGGCGCCGGCTATTCTGAGGTGAATTAAATCATAATCAAAATCGAGCCCACGGCTGCTTCCCTCGTTGCTGGACCGCAGGCTCTATTGAAATCTGCGGTGTTGCAGCAGCCACGCACAAGACATCTATTAAGGGTCTCTGCTACGCATTGCAGATGCTCCGTTGTTGGAAATGGCTCTTCTACAGGGTTATCCCCAGACTTTTTGCCTTCCTCCTTCTCTTTTTCTGACCTCATTTTTGCTGGTTTCTAGACTCTGCACCCTTTACCACTGCTAACCAGTGCTAAAGTGCATATGCTCTCTCCGTTTAAACATGGTAACATTGGATCATAGCCAATGGGACTATTTAATTTACCTATAAGTCCCTAGTAATGTGCACTGTCTGTGCCTAGGGCCTGTAGATTAAATGCTACTAGTGGGCCTGCAGCACTGGTTGTGTCACCCACTTAAGTAGCCCCTTAACCTGGTCTCAGGCCTGCCATTGCAAGGCCTGTGTGTGCAGTTTTACTGTCACCTCGACTTGGCATTTAAAAGTACTTGCCAAGCCTAAAACTTCCCTTTCTGTACATATAAGTCACCTCTAATGTGTGACCTAGCTAACCCCTCAGGCAGGGTGCTGTGTGGGTAAAAGGCAGGACATGTACCTGTGTAGTTTACATGTCCTGGTAGTGTAAAACTCCTAAATTCGTTTTTACACTACTGTGAGGCCTGCTCCCTTCATAGGCTAACATTGGGGCTGCCCTCATACATTATTGAAGTGGTAGCTGCTGATTTGAAAGGAGTGGGAAGGTCATATTTAGTATGGCCAGAATGGTAATACAAAATCCTGCTGACTGGTGAAGTTGGATGTAATATTACTAGTCTAGAAGTGCCACTTTTAAAAAGTGAGCCTTTCTTTGCACTTAAATCCTTCTGTGCCTTACAATTCACGTCTGGCTGGGTTTAGTTGACAGCTCCTTGTGCATTCACTCAGACACACCCCAAACACAGGGTACTCAGCCTCACTTGCATACATTTGCATTTTGAATTGGTCTTCCTGGGCTGGGAGGGTGGAGGGCCTGCGCTCACACAAAGTTCTGCCACACCCCCTACTGGGACCCTGGCAGACAGTACTGAACTGAGAGGGGACCTGGTGCACTTCTTAGCCACTCTTTGAAGTCTCCCCCACTTCAAAGGCACATTTGGGTATAAAACAGGGCCTCTGCCCTACCTCATCAGACACTTGCTGGAGAATAAACCTGAACCAGAACCTGCATCCTGCCAAGAGGAACTGCTGAGCTGCCTAAATGACTCACCAGACTGCTTTCTACAAAGGACTGCTGCTTGCTGTTGCCCTGCTGCCTTGCTGAACTCTTGCCTTGCTGCTGAAGTGCTCTCCAAGGGCTTGGATAGAGCTTGCCTCCTGTTGCCTGAAGTCTCAGACCCAAAAAGAATTCTCACAGCTTGCTTCCTGGTGAAAAATTCACTGCAGGCTGATCCGGAAAGACGCCGCTCGATGCGACGCCTGCGGTGCGACCAGAACTTCGACGCACGGCCTCGCCTGGACAACGCCGCCCGACTTCAGAGAAGAAATCGAGGCAACGCCTGCCGTGAGGGAGAAGATTCCACGCACAGCCCACCGGAACGATGCGCAGCCGGAAAACAGGCCTAGGATTCCACGCACAGACCCCGGGACATCTGGTAATCCCGCGAACCACAGGAGACTGTCCGCGCGCCGGAAAACGATGCACGACTTCCCCGCGTGAAAAATAACGACGCAAGTCCATGTGTGAAGGGGAAAAACCGACGCACACACCATTTTTCCACGTATCTCCTCCTCTGCGGCCCTTTCCAGAGATTTTCGACTTTAAACTAGGTACTTTGTGCTTGAAAGAGACTTTGGCGGTCATTCTGACCGCGGCGGTCGGCGGTCGCCGCCCGCTAAGCGGTTCCCGCCGAAAGACCGCGGCGGCCATTCCGGCTTTCCCGCTGGGCCGGCGGGTGACCGCCATAAGACCGCCGGCCGGCCCAGCGGGAAAGCCCCTTCAACAATGAAGCCGGCTCCGAATGGAGCCGGCGGAGTTGAAGGTGTGCAACGGGTGCAGTGGCACCCGTCGCAATTTTCACTGTCTGCAAAGCAGACAGTGAAAATCTTTGTGGGGCCCTGTTAGGGGGCCCCTGCACTGCCCATGCCTTTGGCATGGGCAGTGCAGGGGCCCCCAGGGGCCCTATGGCACCCTTTCCCGCCATCCTGGTTCTGGCGGTTGACACCGCCAGAAACAGGTTGGCGGGAAGGGGGTCGGAATCCCCATGGCGGTGCTGCAAGCAGCGCCGCCATGGCGGATTCCCTGGGCCAGCGGGAAACCGGCGGGAAACCGCCGGCTCCCCTTTTCTGACCGCGGCTTTACCGCCGCGGTCAGAATCGCCCAGGAAGCACCGCCAGCCTGTTGGCGGTGCTTCCGCTGCCCTCCGCCCTGGCGGTCATGGACCGCCAGGGTCGGAATGACCCCCTTTGTTTGCTTTTTAAAGACTTAAGACACTATCACTTTTCAGTGATATCTCTACAATTTCATATTGCATCCTTATTCGTTTTGACCTGCAAATATCCAGATAAATGTTATATATTTTTCTAAACACTGACTGGTGTATTTTTGTGGTGCTATATTGTGTTATTTTATGATTCATTGCACAAATACTTTACACATTGCCTTCTAAGTTAAGCTTGACTGCTCGTGCCAAGCTACCAGAGGGTGGGCACAGGATAATCTGGATTGTGTGTGACTTACCCTGACTAGAGTGAAGGTTCTTGCTTGGACAGAGGGTAACCTGACTGCCAACCAAAAAAAACCATTTCTAACATCCGTCTACTCCAAAATCAAGCCCGCGGCTGCTTCACACACTCAAACCCATGTAACGAGCATCCTGCAACACCAGCAACACTCTAGATCTGCTCACCTCAAATGTCTGTTTATCTAGCAAAGTTTTTAAGCATAGGATCAGCACAATGCTATCCACGCAGAGCTAGATTGGGACAAAGTCTTCATTTGTACAGCAAAGTCTTTAAGCATAGGTTTGCCACAGTGTCAACCTTGCAGAGCTGTAAAATGACAAAAGTCATTTACCTCTCCAGGCCCAGTATTACAGCTTTGGTAAAATACCATCCAAGCCAACCTGGAATGAGTAAAAGCAACCCCTGACACGTGTTTTGCTCTCATTAGAGGTCATCAGAGAGGTTTAGCAGATCTAGAGTGTCGCTGGTGTTGCAGGGTGCTCCTTACTGGAGCTTCTCTCCACCTAAACTTGGGAACTACCCATATATATATATACATGCTACAAAAAGGCCTCAGCTTTCGCCCTGAAAAACATTTTGATTATGTACAAACAAGGATTGACATGTATAAATGTATTGGTAAATTGAAACTGATGAAAGTTTTCTCTAAAGTGGATTCAGAGAGTTCAATGAGAGAGGATGGGAGGGATCCCAAAGTAAATCTAACAATTCAACAAAAATGTGACCTTCAGAATGCGTATTATTTAATGTATGATCTAGAGGGAGATGAATTTACAGAGACACAAGTACTGCCAGGATTGGGGATTAACACAGAAGGACATATATATACTAATTTTAAACTAAAATCAAAATTTTGCCCGAGCTTATTGCCAGGCAATAAGATATATATATTTAATGATCTGATTATAAATGATTTGGAAAAAATAAAATATGTAAATAATAAGACCAGAAGAGAAAATTTGAGTATCGGAGAACGAGATGCTTTTAGGAGATTGAGAAACAACCAATTAATTTAAATCAAACTGGCAGATAAGGGTGGAAATATTGTCATTTTGAATAAGAAGGAATGTTTGGAGGAGGCCATGAGACAGCTAGAAGTTAAAACACATTATTGTAAATTAAGTAAGAATCCTATGAATGATCATAGTTTGGATTTACATAAGAAATTGAGGAAACGGCAGTCAAATGGCCTCCTCAGTACTGAGTTATTGACATTTCTAAACAATGAGAATCCCATTACACCAACATTATATTTCTTACCAAAGGTTCACAAAACTTTTAATAAACCTCCAGGAAGACCAGTCATTTCTAGCTGCGGATCATTTTGTAAGAACATATCACGGTACGTGGACTAGTTTTTGGCCCCTACGGTAAAAAATTTGACATCATATATTAAAGATACTGGAGGTTTTTTAAGATTATTAGAGGATATAGCATGGCAGAAGGAATATCTTTTGGTGACCATAGATGTGGGTCTCCTTATATACATCCATATCACACAAAGTTGGCCTAAAAGCAGTAAGTTATTATTTACAACAGAGGGATATTCATGAACTGAAGCATTCTGAAATGCTGCTAGAAATAACTAAATTATGCCTGAGGAACAATGTTTTAATATTCAATCATGAGACTTACCTACAAATCTGTGGGACAGTGATGGGAGTTTCCTTCTCTCCAAGCTACGCTAACCTTACTATGGGCTGGTGGGAAAAACATATAGCTTGGAGAGAGGAAAATAAGGAATATATGGAGAAGGTAGTAATCTGGCTTCGCTATATTGATGACTTATTTTTTAAGGTAAACCAGCTTTATTGACACCAAATACACATTAAACTCATAATAACAGTACAAAATGTCCAGCGCAACAATAACAGTATAAATGTGGAAGGAACTGAAAAAGCTGTTTAACATTTTAAATGTAATGGCTGATAAACAAGGAAAAAAGGGGGGAAGGGAAACAATAAAAGGAATAAGATCAATACAAAGAAGAGAGGTACAATGTATATTAAAAACTAGAAAGCATTAATAATAATTAAAAGCATATAATGAAATTGAAATTAAAGTCAATCAAGAACAGAGAAAGCAAGCCATGTACGGTGGCTTAAAACTTTCAGATAATACACAATTAATAGGTTTGCAAGCAACAGCATCTAGATAAGCAGTCAAAGGTAACCAATACAGATAGGAAAACAAGGATAACAAAGGAAAGAAAGAGTTAATTGAAAACAATAATAAAAAAGATAGAAGATATTCAATAAGAAAAGAAAAAAAGTACATGCCAAATGAAGATGACTGTAAAAACATACCTAATATGAATGAACAATAGGATAGGAGTGGTGACAGCACAGACTGAAGATGGCACAGCAAGGACACGGCACGCATCAACGGACGAGCAAGAGTAATAACATAGAAAACACCAGGAACCTGTAAAAAAGAAACAAATATATTAACAAAAACGACATATAATAACATCAATATATAAACTGCAAATGAAGGACCACCAGCTGCATCTCAATAAGAGTTAACAATGGGCATAATAAATTAAGAGACTCATGCAGTCAACATGTAGAAGGGCCAGCTGTTTCCATAGAGTTTGTAGAAAGTATTCTTAAAAAATCATGAAGAACTGCAGTAGCAGTGTATTAGGTTGTCTTCTTTTGATATGCCACTTTAAACAAACAAGGAAGGAATACTCTAAAACGAGCTCCCAAATCACAAAGCTGTGGACGAAGATCGAAAAATAATTTTCTTCTGTTTACTGTAGCTTTGGACACATCTTGTGAAATGAAGATCTTGCTTCCTTGCCAGGAAATTTGTTTTTTGGATTTTGCTACAATCAGTAAATTCAAGAAAAAAATAATCACACCTCTTGGCTTAGAGAAAGGAGAGTTCTAAGGACGATGTCCTATACGATGTGCCCTCTGGATGTTCAATACTGTAGAAGATGCTAAATCCACTAATTGTGGAAAGAATGAAGCAAAAAAAGAAATTGGGTCGCTCCCTTCAAGACCTTCTGGTAATCCATAAAGGCAAAGATTATTTTGCCTATTTCTGTTTTTCAAATCTTCAGCAAGTGACTTCAATGTTGCTACTTCCTTCTCCAAAATTTTAATTTTATTTGTTTCATCCTGCACATCACTGACTCTTTGCTCCAAATCAGACACTCTCACTTCCATTTGAGACCACTTATTATCTTGATTTTGCTATCCGAGAATTAGTTTCTTCAGAAAAAGGACATAGTGCATGATTTCGTCAAACACAAGATCAAGAGATATTGGTGGAGGAGATTTTAATGGTGAAGGTGGGTCTTGTTTGACCTTCTTATGAGTAGTTGTAGAAATGTTCTGAGAGACTTTAGGGGAAGAAAAAGATGACAAAGATATCTTTGACGTAGTAAAAGAAGATGCTGCAGCAGAGGTATCCAGCTTTGAAAACTGTGAGAGTTTGTCAGTGGAAGATAACTGATGTGACAAAGATTTAATTTTCTTTAATTTGCCCATATGAGATGAAAAGCATCCAGTAAGGAAAAGAGTAATATAGGAACTCCAAATATATATTGATGAAACAGCAAAAAAGAAGAAACATTAATTTTAAAAAAATACATGGCTCAGGTGAGAAAATAGGAACTTGGGGCCAGATGTAGCAATCTACAATTTTGCAACATGCAAATTGTGAGTCAGACCAACTCGCAATTTGCAACTCGCAAAATTGTATGCAGAAAGGTGTCTCAGACACCTTCTGTGACTCGCTATGGGGTCGCAAAGACCCACCTCATGAATCTTAATGAGGTGGGTCGCATTTTGCGACCCCATAGCGAGTCCATGCACTCACAGGGATGGTGGCCTGCTGAAGACAGCAGACCTCCATGTCTGTGACTGCTTTTTTAATAAAGCAGTTTTTTTTCTTTTTGCAGCCCGTTTTCCTTAAAGGAAAACGAGTTGCAAAAATAAAAACTTCCAAAACCATTTGGTTTTGTTTTTTTCAGAGCAGGCAGTGGTCCATAGGACCACTGCCTGCTCTGAAAAAAAAAAAATCGTCATTTACAAAGGGGAAGGGGTCCCATGGGGACCCCTCCCCCTTTGCGAATGAGTTACCACCCACTTCAAGTGGGTGGTAACTGCTAGTTGGTTTGCGACCGCGTTCGCGGTCACAAACCAACTCAGCATGGGGATGCGGTCGCAAATAGGAAGGGGACACCCCTTCCTATTTGCGAGTCGCAGCCTCAAATTGCGGGTCGGTACCGAATCGCAATTTGAGGTTGTGCATCGCGTTTGGCCTTTTGCACATCGCAAACTGCGTTTTTCGCAGTTTGCGACGTGCAAAAGGCTACCTACATCTGGCCCTTATTCACAGAGAATTCATAGTCCAGTCAGGTGAGCACCTTATAATAATGAGCAATTGAAATTCAAGATGGCCGCCGCTGTGACGAGAAATGTAAAAGCATATTTAAGTTACAAAAAAGGGAGCAAGGTGGCATCCAGAAGGTTGAAACTGCTCACCAAAACATCCAACGAAAGTTTATGTGGTAAAAACTCCATGAAAGTAAATAAAAATGGTTCCGTCCCTCAAAACACATCCGATGATGCGCAGAGCTCCATTTTCAGGCCGCCATCTTGGCTGGCGGTTCGCGCACGCCCCCGATGACTTACTTTTAATTTGGAATGGGAAGGAAATACAATGTAATGAGTTCCTTTTGAAATTGAATACTAATGATGTGGGTTTACAATTTGCACACAAAATTAGCAGACAGAACGTCTATTGGTTTTTTACATGTAATGGTGTATATAGAAAATGAGAAATTACAAACAACATTAAATCATAAAATAACAGCAACTAATAGTATGTTACATGGATCTAGTTTTCATACGAAGTCATTGAGTAAGAGTATTCCTTACGGAGAATTCATTAGGACCAAACGAAAATGCTCAGACAGCAAGGATATTGATATAAAGTTCAAAGATATAGAACAAAGATTTATGAGAAGAAGATATAAAGCTTGGGATGTTAAACAAGCTGAAAAGAGAGTCAGAGAAATTACACGTGCATAGACCCTTGTAATGAAACCTGATGATATGAACAAGAAAGAGGATAGAAAATTAGACTTATATTAACATATAGTAAGGAAAATCATAAAATTTTGAATGTTTTAAATAAACATTGGCATATATTAAAGAGGGATCCGGATACTGGATCACGAGTGGAAGCAGGACCAAGTGTAACTTATAGGAAGGTTCCATCTCTAAAAGATCAGTTGGTTAAAAAGTAATTTTTAACTCCCACAAACATCTACTTGGCTAACAACACAGAATAAAGGTTTCATATTCTGCAAGAAATGTAAAGCATGTCGTACTGGATGCAATAAGTATAAGATCACGGATGGAAGCAAATATTAGAACATATCAGGGTGGTACAGAATGGGGACTCAAATTATGCCATGACAAAACATTTAAAAAATCATAGTGGTGCAGATTGGTTGCATATGAAATATTTTAGGATAGCCAAAATCAGACAACTTGAGAGAGGGGGCAACAGAGTATTGCAATTGAGACGCATAGAATCTAAATTTACTATTAGACTTAAAACTAAGGCCCCATATGGGATCAATGCAGACGAGGAATTATATTGTCATTTGTGAAATAAGCAGCTTGAATTGTGAGTATTCGCTGGAAGAATATGTTGGCATAGATTCCATGCACATATATTGAGAGAAAAAATAAGATGTGGGTATTAAGAGAAATGAGGAAAAAAAATGTGTTAAGATACCCAGAATTGAGTCCCCATATATAAAGAGAAAGGGGCATGTTGGAATAAGATTAACAATTAGTATAAGGAATAATGCCAGTATACATTGGATAAAAAATGCTAAATATATGTTTGTTGATATGAGTTAACTTATGACACACATGTAATGGAACGGATACAAGTTTGTAAATAGAGTTTTTAATCACATTAATTTAGGTTTGGATTTGAACTGGTTTATTGTCCTCGTATTGAATGAAACTACATATCCCATAATGCAACATAATGGCACTGGATGTGCAATGATATAAAGGGGACTTAAAGGGTATGCTCACTAACTGTAAAGAAGACCTTATTGGTCAAAATGCGTCGGGGAATAGCTGTGTTGATCAATGAATTATATTAAATATTAGATAACTGGAATCCTTGGAGTGCTGAGTTTTGACTTTTTTGACAATTGTTTGGAATATATATATATATATATATATATATATATATATATATATATATATATATATAAAAACTCTTCGTCTTGTAGACTCATCAGTCTTAAGATACAAACGTCAGAACTCAGACTGATGCCTTAGAGACTGTGATACAGAAATCCAAACTTGAGAAGGAGGTTTCTATTTCTCTAACAGACAGTAGTAAATTGTACATTTGTGAACTTTTGGACTGTTCTTCAGAGAACCTTGGATATATCCCCTGACTTCAAGAGAAAAGAAGATTCTGAGATAACTTTGTTCTTTTAGAGAGAGAAGCTAGTCTCTCAAAAGATCAAGGTTATGAGAGCGATTGCATTAGGTGAATGAGAATGACTGAAGAGTTGAATGCACAGTAGGCATGTACTCATTTATGCTCCTATCACCCCACTGCAGGTCCTTCCCTTAAAGAAATCCCCAAAAGAAAGGTGCTAGTTTACAGAAGCACACGCAAAATATCCTATCTTCAAGTGGAAAACACATCCCCATTTCCCTTTTCCTTTAGCGGATGCAGGGTTCAGATAATCAGTTAAGGTCTGAGCATGCATCTGTTGGAGGTAGTTGGGTAAAAGGCATCTGCTCCTGTGGAAGTGTGATTCAATTGGAAATCGTCTGACAGCAGGTGCCTAAGGCCCTACTTACAGTCTTTGGCCTTTACTAGTTTCTTACAAATGTCAATAAACTGCACCAGCCATGATAGGGGATTGGAGTGCTGTTATTCTTACTGTACCCCTAGCCACCCACCTGTTGGGTGGCATTAATGCACCCCCACCGCCCACCAACTGCTCTTACCTGGGACGGGGGCCTAAGGCCCTACTTACAATCTATGGCCTTTACCAGTTTCTTAAAAACTCTTACTGTACTCCTAGCAACCCACCTGTGAGGTGACATCTGTGCACACCCACCAACTACTTTTGCCTGGGGCCTAAGGCCTTACTAACAATCTTTGCCCTTCACTGGTTTCTAAAAATGTCAATAAACCACACCAGCCAGATATTAAGCTTGTTGTTCCAAGAGTATAAAGACTCCATAGCAGCTGATCTGCATGTCCTTATTCCTAGGGCTTAAAATTCATTGTGCAGTAGGGCTCTCCACTCCAAGCTTAGGCAGAGGCAGAGGCAAAGGATGTGCATTAGTGTTTTCTTTGACTGATGGTATAAACAACACATCGGGTCTTCCCATTGCCCTTCCTCCTGCCATTTGGATTTTAAGTGTAAGGTGTGGAGCACCACCAATATCAATGACATTAGCTTCTTAACATTTAGAAAGTAGGCGGCCTCAAGGAAAGGATGGTGCTGTTGTTCCTCGTATGAGTTTGGCACCAGCAATCCATGTGCTTGGTTGGCTAATGCCACTTTATCTTCCCACCGACTTTGTAGCCTCATGCTTTTGTTCTCCGTTCTCTTAAAAATGTGCTCGCTTGTGTCTATCTGCCAGAGGTCTCCCAGGCCGAGCATCTCAATACTGTACTCTAAGTACCTTTTATAGCCACCATATCATCTTCGTGGGTTGATTTTGGTCCATACGTAATAAGCTCATGAATCCTTAGAAGCATTCCTCAGTTTGTGACAGCATTTTAGAAAAGCCCCTGGCCTGGCGAGGGTTTGCCTTACTAGTGAAAATTCACGTCTGACTTGCGCAGGCCATGCCAACCTCTGCAGCTGGAAAATTTGCTTTTCTGTGTTTCGAGCTTGTCCAGTAGGCTGATGTCTGAGACTAACATTATTTTGCCTCCTTACGTAAGGGTTAGAATCAATTCTGACTTGCTCACTGTACCTAGGGGTTGGAGATTGTCCCCTCCAGAGAGATTTCGCTAAGGTTGAAAAAGCAAAATTTAGGGCAAAGCTTTCCCTTTGATAACCTCCTTTTGTTGTGCATACGTGGACCTTGAGTCTAACTTGACCCCTAGGAAGATACAGCTGATTGTTTCTTGTATTGTGGATCTGTTTAAGAGCCATTTGCTCTGCTTGGAAATGCGCCGGTTTAGTGAGATGACCTTGGCTTTTTTAAGACTGATCTCTAATTAGTTATCATCTGAGTACAGCACTAAGTGGGTAATTAATCTTTGTAGCAGTACTCAGGTGTTGCTAAGAAGAAGCAGGTCATCAGTATAAGGGATGTTGGATAGAGGAAGACCACCAAGGCTCGGGCATGGGATACTAACTTGTTGAGAGCAGGAGAGAGATCTGAGATGTACAGAATGAGTAAAGGGGGTGGGCAAGGACACACCTCTGCTTTAAACCAGTCACTGTCCTTGACAAGTGGGTTCCATCTTGACCTTAATCTTGACCCATGTGTTTGTATAAAGCAGCCTAATTGCCGTCAATAGGTTATGCAGGATCCCCCAACGCACTTTGAAGTAGATAAAACACATGTACAGTAGCTTGCAAATATCGCTTGCTCTTTTCATAACTAGTCCTACAGCCATCACGTTTGACAGGATTCCTTGTTTCCTTGAGAACCTTTTCTGCTTTATGAGCAGCTTACCTGTGTCAAGCACTCATCTCGAAAAGTCTAGAAGCAGCAGTGATGAAAAATATTTGAGGTCCATGTCCAGCAGCACTATCAGACGATAGTTATTTGGGGATGAGCTTGATCCTCCTTTAAAAACTGGATGGATGACTGAGCCGCTCCAACTTTTTAGGATGATCCCACAGGCATTGAACACCCACTGCAGAAAATGTGCCCATACAGGTATATTTTGTTTGAAGAGTGTTTGGGATACACCATTCGGTCCCAGGGTCCAATCAGGACGCAAATTCTCAATAATATTAATTACTCTTGATGCAGAGTATTCCAATGGGCCAAAGGCAGTGCTTACCACCTAAGGGTTTTCCAAGGGTGGCACTGGGGGTGGGTTTCTTCCTTGTAACGTGCTACTTCAGATACTTTAACCAAACAAAGCATGTACGAATAAGCTGGTTAATTCAGAAAAACTCCTATTCTGGGTGAATATTGTGCCTTGTGAATCACACTACCTCTTTGCAGATATGTTTAACAATAGTATACTGAGATCATATACTATGACAAACCTGATTACTTTAATCAACAAATAATAAACCACAAATGTTTTTGACGCATATCACAAATATGAGAAGTACATCGAAATCACAGTGATCAAACCATCACCCGAACCATGAATAAGTAGCGCATAACTACAAATCTCACTTGCAGCATAAGAGTCCATCGCCCAATATAGGCTGCACACCCCACTACACATCTCACAATTCATCACTAGCACACTGAACACTTCCATTCTCAGGAATCATTCCACCCTACTAATACTCAAATCCTTTTTGACTAGAAAAAGCACTGCAGCACCACTTTAGGAAATTGTGTTACTGGTTGAGGGGAGGGTGAAACCCTACTTAAGCAGCGAACACAATTCTTGTCAGGGTGAAAAATAAGCAAACCCCCAAATCACCTGTGCTTCTGGGAGCTTTGCACAAAGCAATCAGGCTTAAAGTAGACTCAATGCGTCAAGAATTTATGCAGGACTTCAAACAGTAATAAAGAGAAAACACCAAACAAGACAAATCTCACACCAATTTAGAAAAATAGAGTAAAATGGAATAAATCATTTGAAACCCAAATGACAAAAATCCAGTCAGTAGAACTGGAGATATGCAATTTTAAAGACGTAAGAAACACAAAGCACCAACTGTGGTAATCTTGTTGTGCCAGACTGGGACAAAGTCACAAGTATAGGTCTACTGTAATGGAGCACAAGTGGACACAGGCACCAGGATAGGCCAGCTGAACAAAGTGCATTAAAAATCCTGATTTATGGAGCATTGCAACAATCCGCATCAAGAAATTGTTGTAGCAGGGGTTCCGAGAAAGTAATGCAATGATGAGGAGTCCTGCATCATCGGCGAGGATGCCGTCAACAAGGGGTTTGAGAGGCAAAGGCCTGTGTCGAGGATGTATCCCGTATCAGCAAGTCAGAGGAAGCTGTGGTCTACGATGCAAGGTCCTGCATCATCGCCAAGGATGTTGTCGACGAAGGGCTTGCAATGCAAGGACCTGTGTTGAGGATTCGCAATGCAGCTGCAGTTCAGAGGAGACTGTGTGTTGTGATGCAAGGTTTGGCACTTGGAAAGCATCACACTGCAGCGGTTCTGAAGCGGAGTTGTAAGTAGATACATTGTGCGGCATTGGTTCTGCACACTGGACCACAACTGGGCTGGAAGACCATCTTCTGGACTACCTCCAAGGGTCCAGAACTGGTGTGACACTACTTGGGGGGGTAGAGCTGACAGCAGACAGAGTCCAGGTCCTGGGTTCAAAGTGGTTGGAGACTTTTCTGTCCCTAAGGCTCTGATCAGGAGGCCAGCCAACTAGGCCTTAGAGTCCTGAGTTTAAGATGCAGGTCCAGTCCTTTTCATTCAGACAGCAGGGCAGCAGATTAGACATCCTTTTTGCAGAGCACCACATCAGTCCTTCGGATGCTATCACAGGTCCAGAGGTGTACTGAAGAGTTAGGTCTGAGGGTTCACTATGTATACCTAGTGCTCACTTTGAACTAGGATAAAGGTCTGGAGATTTCCACCCCTAGAGGTTTCTTGCCGCTCTGCCCTGGCTCAAACATGTCTGTGACCACAAATGACTACTGTCAAACACTTTGAGAGTGTGCTCAGGCAGAGCACTTGTGATGTGCAAGAGTGGTAGGTGACAACTGCTCACACTCATCAAATCAGAGATCCTACCAACACCTATCTCCCCTTTGTCTCGCTGTCTGTGAGTAACATACAAAGCGCAACTGCTAGACTAACCTAGTCATGTGACCCACGCTGCAGGTACCAAATGGTTAGAACAAGAAAATATTAACTTTTTTAAAGTGGCAGTTTCAGAATTGTGACAGATTCCTGGTCACCCATAGAAATTTAATTTCCAATCCTTCTAGGATCACAGTGTCCACAATCAGCATATACCTGCTTGCGGCTGGGGTTATACAATCCAGATTCCTTGCATTTGTGGCATAGAACTATCAGTAAGAAATTTCTCACATTAGATCAACTAGCATCTCTTTATTTATCAAACACGATGTGATAGCACGGCCCCTATACCATGCTATGAGGCATCTATCTGAATGATGAACTCAGCTCTGGCAAGGGAGCAACAATGGTGCTATATATATTGACAAACCTCCCAGGTAGCCCCTCTCCTCTGTCTTGGTCATGGGGGTACCCAAGCCAGAATAGACTGGAATAGCCTGGAAGGACTGCACCTTGCCTCCTCCACCTTGATGACCGAAGTAGACTACTGAACCCTGTCCTATCTGGCACTAACTGAACTTAATAGTCAAGACTGGCACTCTGCAGCACCTGAAGCCCTTCTCTGAGTTAGCACAGGTGTCCTTCCCAGATAGAATCTAAGACCACAGTGGCATCTAAGTAGACAGCACTGGCATTCTCCAACCCTGCCAGGACCTGATTGACCAACCTCTGGAAGGTGGCAGGGGTGTTCTTCAATCTGAAGGGCATCACCGGAAACTGGAAGCGGCCTTTTGGGGCACAGAATGCAGACGTGCCTTTGGAACCCCAATTTAAGGTGATCTACCAGTATCAAGACATCAGACCAAACGTCCTGATGAACTTGGGAGCCCTAAACCAACCAATTAGCTCATCAGCTCTGGGGATGGGTTAAAAGTCAGTCGTAGTAATTGCACTGTGCCATCGGTCGTCCAGGCAGAGCTCAAGTGTTATACCTGGAGGGACAGCCTTGGAAACTAGTACTACTGAGCTGGACCAAGGACTGATGGAAAACTAATTAACCCCTAGCCCCATCATCTTAAAGGCCTCCTCCTTCATGCTGGCTCCCACCTTGTCAAATAGTCTGTAGCTCTTATTCTTAACAGACATACTGTCCCAGTGTCAATATCATGAATACACCATGTAGTGAACTCTGGGGTTAGGGAGAGGAGAGAGGTGAACTATCCCAACACTTGCCAATAGTTCCTCTGCTGTTCTAATGTCAGGGTAGGGGAGACGTTTACATCTTTCACTGACTCACCCTGCTCCTTGGAAGAAAAGTGGTCGGGGAGAGGTTCACTCTCCTCTTCCACTCTTTCATCCGTACATGGTTGCCTCAGACCTCTCAAAGTAGGGGTTGGAGCAACTGGCATGCAGGACCCAAAAAGCATTCCTGGGGGTTTTGAGGTTCACCAGAGAGGTGATATACCCCTTGCGCTCTTTTACCTCATATGTCCAAGACTATCAGCTGTTTCACTGACATAATGTTGATATATACAATATCCAAACACAAAATATCTGAAATTAAATATTGATAACAAAAACATCAACTTCCCATATTTAACCAATAAAACCACAAATATTGCGACCATAAATATCTTTGTTAAAAGTATCGATTTTTACCTATATCGAAAACAAAAAGTTTGGAAACAAAAATATTGTTACCTTTAAATAAACATATATGTCCATAGTACTGAGTTACAAAATGTCAACTACAATATTATCACAAAAATAATAAATAATAATTAATAAATACTTAAAAAACACTTCTAACATAAAACAATTACTTAAAATAAACCTAAATTTCAGACACATATTTGAATTACACCCAAATAAATTATATCCCTGAAGTATTAACAATGCAACTCAAAAAGATCTAGGCCCTCATTACGAGTTCGGCGGTAAATACCGCCGACCCCGAGGCTGGTGGCCGGAACAAGAACGCTGTGGACGCAGGAAAGTTACCGCCGTATTACGACTCCAAAATCTGAAACCGCCAGAAAATACCCAGGTATCTGACCCCGCCAGGCTGAACGACGGTGGGAAGCATGCAGCTCTGCACCCGCCACGCCAAGAATAAATCGCCCTCCCAATTACGACTCACAAATCAGCACAACGGTCATTCACTGGAGGTATGCCATTGGCAGTACACACTGCCGCGGCTCCAAAATTCTCACCAACACCCCACATTGGACATTTTGAAAATCCCACACATGATACACATACACACACTTCACATACACACACAACCCACTTAAAACACACACTCACAATACCCACAATACCCAGCACGCCTTCCTGCTGCCACATAACTCCTGGCTAACTGGAAAGAGACACCACAAACTCAAGACACACTTTTGCACACCCCACAAGCCTCATGCAACTCACAAACACACAAACATACATCCCACAACAGCATCTTCAAAAATCTCCACACCTGTCACCAACTCACACACACACTCCACTATCCCAAACACCACCACACCACAGCACACATCTGCCCACATAACCCACTATGGCACCCCCTAAATATCACTGACAGGGAGTTGCAGACCATGGTGGAGGAAATAATCAGGGTGGAGCCACATCTGTTCGGTGCACAGGTCCAGCAGACATCCATAGCTAGGAAAATGGAGCTATGGCAGAGGATCGCCAACAAGGCAAATGTAGTGGGAAGCCATCCACACACAAGGGATGACATCAGGAAGAGGTGGAACAACCTGCGAGGGAAGGTACAGTCCATTGTATCATGACACTAGCTTGCCATACAGAGGACCACCCACCACCTCCCCCCAAGTTGACCGAGTGGGAGGAGAAAGACTTGGACATCCTGCATTCGGAGGGCCTCACTGGAGGACTGGGCTCTGGTAAGTCACTGACACATCCCTCCTACCACATGCACCTGAAATGCATGTTTTCCCCTCCCCTTGTAACTACCCCCAAACACCCTATCACATCTCCCACCCACCCCATCAACCACCCACACCCATCAACTGCATGCCCACGGACTCCACTAACACCTACCCAAACAATGTGCACACAACCACAAGTCCCTGGAACCTCTGGTCAGTCACCCTCCAGAAGCCCCACCCATCTCAACAGTCACCTACCACTCAGCTACCATCTACATCTGTGGCCCAACGCCCCCAAACCAGTGTCCCCGGGTCAGCCACTGTGTACTCACCTGTACAGGGACCGGAGTCAACACCCATCATCAGGCAAGAAGATGAAGGTCCTGATGCAAGTGGGAGTGAGTACACTGCAACGGGGTCACAGGCACAGCAAACCCGGCCTAGTGAGAGGCCATCTGTGGGCTGGGGGAGCAAACCAGGCAAACAACTGTCCAGAAGGCCATTTCCCAAGTCGCGACAGCATACCACCACTCCCAGGCCCGGATGGGCCAGATCCTGCCCACTTTGCAGGAGATTGAGAGGCTGCAGAGTGAACACCATCAAGAGGCCATGGAGCAATGGCAGGCCCACAGTGCCACCATGGCATCCATCAAAGGGGTGCTGCAGGACATGACAGTAGTCCTGCGTGAGATCTCCACCTGCATGCAGGCCCCTTCCACAAGCCACGAGACACCCCAGACCTCCATATTTGCTGCTGGTAGTAGACTGGTGGCCCTGCCACGGGACTCACAGGACACCAGCACCCCTTCCTCTGTAGCCCACATACCCCCTCACAAACATGGCCGGCGAGCCAGACAACCCTCGGAGACAGTAGCCAAGAACAAACCCACCTCCAGGAAGTGATCCTCTCTTGACCTGTCTCCTTTGTGTGCCACTGACAAACCTTGTTGGCTTTGTACCGCAATTGATCCATTTTCCAATGGCCCCATGGACTCTGAACCTGTGCTACCAACAGCTGTGAACACCAAACTGACAATTTTGTCCACAATCTGTCCACTCCCTTGCATTACCCCATCCCTTATACTGATTCACTTAGTAAACACTGTAAAATTACACCCAATATATTTGTGCTTTATTCTCTATGCATGCATGTGATGAACAACTTCATCAATGTAACATGTTGAAACAGTACCTGGAATTGGCTAGTATGTTTCATTCCAAATCTGTGACATTTCCTTACACTTGCACCAGGAATGTCCAAATCCTCCATGTACAAGGCATGGCAAAGAGAATCCCACCATAGAAAGACCTGTGAGGAACAGATTTGTAGCACACATTTAGGTGCAGTTTGTTACATGGCACATGTACCTGCTTTATGTACAAAGTGTTACATCATTGCCTGAGTACTGTCACTTCTTGACTGACCAGTATTGCCATATGTCAGCTGCATTACACACCAGTAAGTAACTCCAAAATGCAGCTTTGCATATTAGTACAACTGTAGGGCCATCTACATCAGCTGAGGTTACCTCCACCCACATTGTCAGCAACTCTAGGTTGGTGTGTAAGTACTGAGGAGATGTTGATTGACAAATACTGACAGCATAACTGTCCCACACCATCTATCCATGCAGCATGTCCAAACAGACAATACATGTGAAGGCAGGAAACACTTTCAGGAAAACATAACTTCTGTGTGTGAACTAACTTTGGGAGTCCTCAAATACATGAAGCAGTAAGGGGTATGTGACAGTAAAGACATTGCACCACACACACTGCTGGGTCTCCAGCACTGGTTGTACAATCTATCAATTGAACACAAATCTACGTAGTCAATGTTGTGGGAAACAGTAGGCAACATGTACCTTCAACTCATTGGAAGTGCAGCTGAATGAGCTAAGTTCTGGTGTTCACATCATCCTCCTCCCATTCTTCATCGCTGTCCTCTGTCCCCTCAGCTTCCATCCACCTGTGGATCAGGTTGCTCCTCCTCTTCCAGTAGAGATACATGCATTCTTAGGGCCAGATGTAGGTAGGTGGCAAATTGTGAGTTGCAATTTGCGAGTCCAAGCGACTCACAAATTGGAACTCGCAATTTGCTATGCAGAAAGGTGTCTCAGACACCTTCTGCGACTCGCAATGAGGTCCCAAAGACCCACCTCATTAATATTAATGAGGTAGGTCGCAGTTTGCGACCCCATTGCGAGTCTGGGCACTCACGGGGATGGTGGCTTGCTGGAGACAGCAGACCACCATGTCCGTGACTGCTTTTAAATAAAGCATTTTTTTTTTTCCATCTGCAGCCCGTTTCCTTAAAGGAAAACGAGCTGCACTCGGAAAAAAATACCGAAACCTTTTGTTTCGTTTTTTTTCAGAGCAGGCAGTGGTCCATAGGACCACTGCCTGCTCTGAAAAAATATTTTTGTGATCATTCAAGTGGATGGTAACTGCGAGTTGATTTGCGACTGCTTTCGCGGTCGCAAATCAACTTACATCGCGTTGCAAGTCGCAAATAGGAAGGGAACACCCCTTCCTATTTGCAAGTCGGAAACGCATTTTGCGAGTCGGTTCCGACGCGCAAAATGCGTCTCTGCATAGCGTGAGGGCTTTTGCGCCTCGCAAATGGCGTTTTTCGCTGTTTGCGAGGCGCAAAAGCCTTGCTACATCTGGCCCTTAGTTTCAAATTGTGCAGCATACAGCAAGCCACGATGATCTGGCAAGCCTTGTTTGGGAAGTAGCACAGGAATCCACCTGACATATGCAGGCATCGGAATCTTGCCTTCAATAGGCCGAAGGTCCTCTTGATGACTCTTCTTGTCCTGCCATGTGCCTCATTGTAGCGGTTGTCACCCTCTGTCCTGGGATACCTCACTGGTGTCAACAGCC